>NW_028229435.1:1358063-1867093 GCF_041138505.1 Cibotium barometz | reverse complement strand
ACTTTTCGTCAGCCATAAAGGGGGCCCAAAATTTGACTTTTTTAAAATTTTCATTTTTTGAGTTTTTTCATCACAAAAACTTTCCTTATACATATATAAACCCAAAAGGTGAATTTTTTATATCATTTCTTAGTCATAATTACCTCATAACAATCTTGTCATATCTTTCTAACTTCTATGATATCTAATGATTGCAAGGTGCATTCTAATATTTTATACCCAAAATAGAATGCAAGTTGCATCACCACGCCCATAAGGAGGGCCTAAAAATGGTTTTTTTTAAATTTTGAGTTTTTCCATAAAAAAAAATTCCTTATATATATATAAACCCAAAAAGTGCATTTCTTATATCATTTCTTAGTCATAACTACCTCATAACAATCTTGTCATATCTTCATAACTTCCTCAGAATCTTTACTCTTGTCATATCTTCCTAATTGCTATGCTATGTAATGATTACAAGATGCATTCTAATATTTTATATCCTAAAATAGAAGGGCATTTTTTGAGGCCACTGAAATAATGACTTTTTGATACTTTTAACATTTTAGTGTATTTTTATTTAAAACTTTCCTTCCAAATATATATATATTGAAAAGTTTATTTTCAATATCATTTTCAAATCCTTATCTCATTTAATGTCATTTAATGCCACCCCACTCCTTTCATTCTTTTCATCTCTACTCTAAAAAAACCCATCCTACTGATGCACAATCTGTCCAAGCTCTTAGGATGGATAATTAATTATTCATTTTTCAAGATTCTTAAATATTAGGATAAAAATTGTGAAATCGTTCAAAAAGCAGCCAAGTTATGGCGAAATTTTCCTAGATGTAATTATCTTTGAAATAAGATGGTTGATGACCTAGTTCAATGGCCATGAGTTAAGAGACGAGTAGAAATAATAGATAAAGACCACTTAGTCGTCGCACAAGGTGTAGACCTGTGACACATAAGAACCTTCCCTTGTGTTGAAGAAAAGGGGAAAGAAACGATCCTAGTGAATATAATCAAACTCGAAGGTTAGATCCTCGAGCGAAAAGGCTTCCTTGATGGGAAAGATCCCTAATAAGAAGTGAACTCGCCCAATGTTTGTGACTATAAATGAAGTCGTATAGAGAACCATCCTATAAATGTTGGTCTTGAAGAAAGGATCCTTCAAGAGAAGAATAGATGTTTATGATGTTATGTGGGATAAAGGAAAGTTGCGGGATTATATTTATATTTTCTTTCTGTATTATAGGACCCGAATAAGTCCTTGTTTTAGGGGAAGGATTCAACGATTGTGCCTCGCTTTTGATGGGGAAAAAAAGCATTGATTCTGTGAACCAAGTGCGAGTCTTTTTCCACTGTGGAGTCTGACCATTGAACTTAGAATGAATGGGAACGTGAGAAATTTATTCAATTCTGGAGATCATTTCAGAAAGGATTAAGTTGTCAGAATCAAAGGAAATGATTGTGAGAACTATCCCAAGGTTGTGATCAAGCTCAGAACGATGAGGTTTAAATTTAAGAAATTATTTGACGGATAGAAAGGAAATATGATTGCAAGAAATGTATCGATGAATAACCTCAAAAAGGTCTGACCTTATCAGAAGAGAAATGTCGTGGTTGGATAAGCGTATACTTGACTTGTTTGCTTAGAATTCTGTTTTACACCAAGATCGCCAGTGGACATTTGGTTATGTTTCGAAGGTGAAGGAAGTGATGTTCAAATAACAAAGGGCCAAAGAGAGTAGGAAATGAGAAACAACAATATGAGGAATGGAACTCCCCCTGGTGGATCATTAAGAGAGTATCCAAAACAGTGATCATTAAATAAGAGGCAACACCCCCTAGCGGATTGTTAAGATAGTACCCGAAGAGTAAAAATTGGTATGAAATCTGGAATATGGGATGGCTTACCCTGGCGAATTGGTAAGAGAGCATCCAAAGAGAAATGAGGATTGAAGGATAGCTCCCCCTCCTGGCAAATCGTTAAGATAGCTAATTGAAGGGATAGGTAACATAAGAGTCAAGAAAGAAGAAAATATTTCATTAGCAACTCAAAATTGATGGTTCACTGATGATCAGGATAAAGGTTCAGTTATGTTAGATAGATTATTTGAATAAATACTCTTTGAATTTTAAGATATGATTGTTCTCTATGCATGTGATGGTCCTTACACTGTGTCGACGATGGGGCTCAAAGGGAAGACCTCTCTCTAAGTATCCAGACACAAACCCTATTTAATACTTTGGATTTAATGTAAACTGGAAAGTGGGTGGTAGGGTGGACCCGAGCAGTACGGGTGCTTTCCAACATTAAGACTGAAAATTGTTAACCTAGATAAAGATACATGTAATAAGTCAGACTTTAGAGAATTTCAGAAAAACTCTTAATTTATGGTCTTTTATACTCGAGGGGGGTAAGCTGTCGGCATGAGGACGAGGAAGCCACCGATATATCTTTAACTCCTGAGAAGTATGAAAGAGATATTCCGAGGAGTCGTATACCGATAAAATTTAAGATGATTTGGGAAACCGTTGGCTAGACCTTAAGATGTTCCAAATTCATGGAGGAATTGCCTATGTCTTCCGACGAGAAAAATTTTCCAGGTACGGTTTCAGGTTGAGCCACCAGACTAGTCTCTTGCCCGGACATTCGTGGGGCAAGGCCCCGAGTGAGATGCTATGCCCTACGTAGTTGCTATTTCGCTACTAGCATTCCAATGGACTATAGAGGGAGGGATCCCACAGTATTATATGGTTGTTATTTTCTAAGGGTCTAGAGGCCATCTCTAAAAAAAATGCAGCCATTAGTTTGGTGTCCTCAATGAGGATAGAATTTATATCTTTCTCCAAGGCTATTTCTTATCTTTATTTACTACTACAAAGACAAGAACAATGGGATCTTTACCAATCTTTCATGGAGGATCAAGTGAAAGTGTTTGCGACTTTTTCGATGAACTAGAACTCTTCTATTTTTAGTCAATAAGGGAACTGGTTGAATACAATCTGAGGACTATACACTTATTTTTGAAGGATAATGCTAAAGTATGGTTTAGAGCCTTGCCAGTTGATACTCGGAATAGATGGCCTCTTTTTTTGAAAGCCTTTATGTGACAAAGTATGGCATAGGAGAAACTTCAGAAGCTATTTGGCCTCATCTCCAAAAACTTAAACAAAAGACTTTAGAGGAATATTACACGTATGAAGCTCAGTTTCAAGACCTATGGGGAAAGTGGAAAGTCTCACTACAAGGAGTTGAGCCTATTTTTTTGAAAAAAGATAGACTCATAGGACTGCATCCATGAAGTGCATCCACGAAGACGGTAATCTTATGCCAATGTAAAAGAGGAAATTCAAATCAAATCAAAAAGAAAGAGAAAGAATTGGATCTTTTGAAGACTTTCTAAGAAGAAAAAGGGGAAAAGATGACAAAGGCAAATATGTGGGGTTATGCAAGAAGAACCCCAAACAAGTAAGAAGAAGAATAGGATTAAAAGGAACATAACCCTTGCTCATTTTCCATTAGGACATGGTCAAAGATCCTAGAACCTTTTAGAAGACTTGAATATAGGAGAAGAACCAAACATTACATGGTCTTAGTTTTTGGAGTTAGCACCAAAGATGAGGAGGCAATGGAGTAGGGTTGAGCATTAGATTACCCAAGAAGAAGATAATTATTCATTCAAATCTTATTAAAATCAAGACACAAGCGGATGTGGAACCCACCTTGGATGCTTGGATAAAAGGCCATATGATTTCAAAGGTCTAATGGTGGAGCATAGGTGAGTATTACGACTAAGGATACCATGCATAAATGTGGTTTGAAGAGACACTCATCCTCTCTATTCAAAGTCAATTTGGCCAATAATTCTAGGGTAAGTTGTGTTGGAATTATACAAGATTTGAAAATTACAATATGTGGTATAGAATCTAAAGTGGATATGCATGTGATGCGAGGTTATGCTAACAAAGGGAGATGAATACCCCATCATACTTAGAAGGCCATGGTTGATAGCTATGAGGGCTATCCAAAAATGGGGAACAAGGTTCCTTGTACTCAAGCTAGAGATGGAAGAAAACAAAGGAATCCTAGTCATCTATGACATGAAGCATGGAAAACACATTAAGATTAATTGATACTTTAGTGAATAAATAAGGTACTACTAAATACATCCAATTTCCTAAGTGGGTGGAATTATCTCAAAACACGAGAAATTGGGCAGATTCACACCTCTAGTAGCAAGTGGTTTTTTGCTTCATTTATGCCAACCCATGCATGTTTTACCTTGAGATTTTAACTATAGGATCCTTGTAAGGTGAGGAACAAGCCTACAAAAGGACTTACACCAATTTTAAGCTCACACAAAGAATGGAAAAAAAGACCAGTCTGTAGTTTAGCACAATTTTTTGACAGCTAGCGGGCGACTGTGATCGCTTCATTCCCTTGGTGATAATCAATGCCTTGATGTGATGGAGGTCACCCAGGAATCGATTGAGAAATGGCTAAGGAAATGAAGAGAATAGAGCTTGGAAAGTCAAGGCAACAAGAGGGGCAAGAGGATAATATTAAGATTAGTGGTAATAAGATGATTAGTGAAGGAATTGAACTAATGTGATTTAATAATAGTGATGTGGGGATAGGGAAGGTTGTGATACCATGTTAAAATCATGGGTGCCATGTGTATGCCTATGGTTATTAGTACTAATCCTAAATTATTTTGTTGATTGAGCTAATCTAAGGTGGGTGGCCCCTAAGCATAAACATGAAGATTAATTTGTCAACTATTTAAGCAAGAGAATTAAGCACAATTTGGTTAAAAGATTGAGATTTGTACTCATATCTAGAGGCTTAATATCTTGCTTCATATTTAATTGCTTGAAATTTCCTCCTTTTATATAGGTAGGTACACCCTCGGGCTTTTACATCAATGTGGGATAATCCCCTTTGCTCTTGTGTCTTCATGCTAGACTTTGCACTTGTTTGGCTAATCATTCTCACTCCCTATATCTTCCTTGTGCTCAATGGCACCACATTCACTTCCATTGGCGTATAGATATAGGCTTGCGATTTGTCATCCCAAATGCTTTGAGAATCTCCCAAGCATATTTTTGCTGCAAAATGAAGATTCTACTAGGCTCTTGCAAAACCTCAATCTCCAAATAGAAATGCATGACCCAATTCTATCATCTCAAACTCATGGCTCAGCACATCCATTGTGGATCATCTCTTCATTTTGCCACTTGAAATGTTTAAGTCATCTTCATACAATACAACAAAAACAATATTGCCATGCCTTTTTAGAACATACAAGTTAGCATCAGGAGCACTTCCTACATAAACCCAATCTTTTTAAAAAGTTGGTCTATCATGTGATACCATGCCCTTGGGGCCAGTTTAAACCCATAGAAGCCCTTCTTCAGTCTGCAAACTTTGTTCTTTGATCTAGGCATTTCAAAACCTGGTGGCCATTATACCAGGATATATATACCTCCTCCTTGAGATGGCCATTCAGAAATGCTAATTTGACATCCATATGAAAGACTAGCCACTTTTGTGAGTAGCCAAGGTAAGTACTGCCCTGATAGTTCTCATGCGAGTTGTGGGAGCAAAGGGTTCATCAAAGTCGAAACCCTCTACCTATGCGAATCCCTGTGTAGTCAACCTAGCTTTGTATTTTGCAAGTGAGCCATTAGGCTTATAATTAGCTTTCCCATTTGGTACCAGTTACCTTTTTGTTTGGTGGTCAGTCAACTAGCTCCCAGGTGTTCTTCTTTATGATGTTATCATACTCAGATTGCATCGTGGCTTTCCATTGGATTTTCTAAGGCTTCATCCAAGGTGGCTAGCTCCTTCACTATTCCCATTATCTCAGCCATCAAGTCCATATTGACAATGAGATCATATGCTCTTCTCTTCTCCTCTATTACCCTTTATCTACATGGTCCATCTGTTGAAGATTCTAGCTTCTCAAGTACTAGATTACATTTATCAAAGAGCTGGTGTGCCCACTTTGGAAGTGGCTTTCCTTGTAGTGGTGTAGCAATAGGCTGTTGTGATATGTAAGAGTCTTCATCCTCTGAATTTTCCTCCTACTTGAGAGGAAATCTTATTGGTGGGTTGGACTCATGGTGGACTGTTTCTTTGGCTGATGATAGAGTGGATGGATCTCCTTCCTCCCCACTAAGTGTGGTTGTTTTGCAAATAGCACATCTTGGATAACCAAAATCTTATTTTCCTCTGACTATATCCAAGAAAGATACACTTCTTGCTTTTAGCGTCTAGCTTGGTTCTGGATGCATCTAGAATATGCACATAACATTCACAAACAAATGTTGTGAAATGAGAAACCGAAGGTTTCTTACTAGAGTAGGCCTCTTGAGGTGTAACATCCTTGAGTGCCTTTGTGTAGCTCCTATTGGAGGACACAAACTACTGTGTTGACTACTTCAGTCCAAAATGTATTGGGAAAAACTCCTTTGCCTTCCACATGCATTGAGCCATCTCCATGAAAGTTCAATTTGAGGAATTCTAGAACACCATTTTGCTGAGGTTTGTGAGCAGTGGGTGCTTGATACCATTCTCCTTGTAGTAGCTATCAAATTACGTGAAAGGAATTCTCCTCCTCAATCTGTACAAAACTTCTTCACATTATTTCCTGACTCACTTTCCACAAGCTTATGCCACTGTTTGAACTTGCCAAAAGCTTCAACCTTATCCCAAAGGAAATAAACCCACATCTTCCTACTATAGACATTTCACCACAAAGATCAACATGTACCAACTCTAGAGGAGTCTTTTTCGATTGTTTCTATCCTTTGGAAATGCCTTACATTGTTGCTTGTCCATCATGCAAGCTTCACATGGTTCCTGCAATTCTAAAAAAGTAGGCAAATTAGCTACCATGGCCTTTTTTTGCATCGCCTTTAGCATTATAAATCTAATGTCACCAAATCGCTCATGACAAAGTGTGCTTGTGCTCTTATCTGCAGATACTGTAAGGGCACTCAGGTCATAGAGATTTTTGCACCTTACTCCTTTACCGACTACCTTTCCAGCAGCATCTAGAATTTTTGCTTTAATTTTCTTGAAGTGTACTTCAAGCCCACAATCTATCATCTTCACAAACAACTAATACTAGATTTTTCTTTATTTAGGATACATAGATCTTATCTACCAGCTTCTTCTCTTCACCTATAGATTTCACAAAAGATATCATTCCAGACCCTTTGGCTAGACATTTAGCATTATTTCCAATAACGACACTGATGGGTTCCTATAGAGGCTTCTAGGTAGTATACCAGGCCTTCTTACTAGTCATGTATCACGATCCTTCACTATCAAAAATCCATAAATCATCAACTCGAGACTGAGTAGAAGACCATACCTCTTCAATGGTGACCCAAAGTTTAAGCTCGGTCTTGAAATTGTTGATTGATCCCTTTCATGAAGACTTCAGGGTGCCATTCTTCTCATCAGCCTGTGTCTTTCTACAGTCTTTGATAGCGTGACCTTTCTTGTTCACAGTAATAGCATTACCCATGAAACTTCTTCTTCTTGTCACATTAGAAGACGTTGCACCTTTGCCTTTAACATTGGCCAAAAATGCAGCATCACCACCATTGTGGGTCTTCAGCCGCATCTGCTCCTCAAGTAACATAGCACTAAAATTTTCAAATGATAAAGGTGGTACTCTAACCTATGTGTTTAGTGATGTAGCAAGCCATCATACTTATGTGGGAGAATTCGGATCCATGCACCTCAATGCATCTCCAGGCCAACTCCTCATCACTAGTGTGTGTAATCCCTATATCAGCCTTTTGATCATGTAGACTTTGGATCCATGAGATAAATGCTTCAACAACTTCTCCTTTTAGCAAACTTTTCAATAGTAAGCTGATTCTCTAGGTTTTAAATCATGGTTTAATTTTGAGTCTCATACTGATTTCTCAGTATGATCCAAGCCTTTTTTGTGTTGGTAGTATGTTGAATTCGAGTGAGAAGAGAATAACTTAAGCTGGTGACAATGGCACACTAGTTATGTATCCATTTCCACAACAGTTTCTAGGAGCTCATAAGAATAGAATGGCATTTATTAGAGATTGTAGTTTGTCCCATCAAGCTTGCCTTTCGATGAAGGTAGGTGGACGAATGCACAAGATTGGTGCTAGCACCAACAACAAGAGAGATAGAAGCCATCACTCCTAGGATTCTATGCCAAGAATAGACTAAACTTTATGCACTTTTCTTGCTAAAAGAGCACCTAAGCTCGAAGACCATATAAGAATATGGCACATAGGAGAGAGAGAGAGAGCAAGAAAAAGCACAATAGACAATGAAATAGATACACAATGGACATAATTTAAAAATTTTTGATTATACCAATGAGGTAGAAGTGATGGTGCTATATCCACCCATGAACTCTCAAGTACATCTTAGATGGTGATCTAGACAAACTTTGGATTGAGAATGTACAAAGTGTATAAGGGAGTACATAGTCACGAGCATTGGATGCCTTAGCTCATGGCAACCATGTCGATATATAGTATTGTAGGTGATATGGTAGAAAGTATACAAAGAGGGCGGTTACAGTCCATAGATACGGTCACCGCCGCCGCCTGCATATCAAGAATGTGGCCCACTGACCACCAACCAACGACCACCACTAATGATGTACCTAGTATCTGAGCACTGCCCCGGCCCCCGCTAATGCTCGTACCCCTTACCATCTCCTAACTATCATCAATGGTCACAATAATGACCCCATCGGCATACAACCCAGGGATCCCACTAAAGAAATGCATAAGGGAAAATTTTGGACTATGAAATGGGCCCTGTACAAATCCTAATTTTGACTAATCTTTTGATTAAAAATGCTAATTTTGATCCCTATGTTTTATAGACTTTTTAGGTCCTACCATCTACATTTTATCCACTATCTCACTAGCTTTTCATACTTTTATTTAATATAAAAAATATATTTTATGCATATGTTTATGCATACAAATCATTTATGATGAAAATCATTTTTTTAATATTAAAGAATTTTTTTAATGCATCCATTTATGCTTAAAAATAATTTATGATGAAAATCACTCTTTTAATATAAAAAAATCTTTTATGCATATATTTATGCATAGAAATCATTTATGATGAAAATAACACTTTTGTAATCAAAATAAAAATTTCAATATGCTCCCTTCTATGCATAGAATTTAATTCTAAATAAAGTAACATTTTTTAATAAAATATTTTTAGTATACATTTTTCTATACTTAGGATGAAAAATAATACTTTAAGAATACATATACGATGGGAATTACTCTTTTTGAATTAAAAAAAGTAAAACTTATTTTTCACAATTTTAGAAAATTTTTGCCATAACCTCCTTTGTATGGCTGACCATTTTTCAAATTTTAACTCTCTAAAATTAATTAGAAGTTCACCAAGAGTATTTAAATCATTCTAATGTAAACATTTTCTACTTATCAAAGAGAAACATTATGAAAAATCATTCTAATGTAAACATTTTCTACTTATCAAAGAGAAACATTATGAAAAACTTGATTTTATCCATTAATCATTTATCTAGGATAAAGAATGGTTGGATTTACTAAAGAAGAGAGGGGAATGCCTTTTTTTAATGAGGCATAACATCATATTCAATTTAGAGAAGACAAAAATCATAAAAAAAACCATAAAATGAATAGAAAAGAGAAGAATCTCCAACTTACGAAGGAATTTGAGAGCTTTCCTTTGGCTTGATGGTTTGAGGGTTCTACTCTTGTTTGAAACAAGAGTGGTCACCAGTTTTTAGAAGAGGGAAGGTTAAAAAACTAATGAATTATGAGTAAATTCACAGTTTTTTGGCTCTTGGGAGAAGTAGGGTAACAGTGCAAAAACACTATTAAGCTTCAACAAAGGGGAAGGCTTCTATTTATAGGAAAAAGTGAGCTTCTAACCAAGCCATCTGATTCTAGACTTTTCTAGATCAGTTTGGTCAATTTTTGACCATTTTTGGGTCAGTTTAGTCCACTTTTTGGATCTAGTTGAAACAGGAGAGAGGAGAGATAAAAATATCTCATTATTTGGGAGTTCAAAACTCTCTCACACATGTGAAATAGGCACCTCCTTCATGAGGGGAATTCCCCCATACTGAGGTGTCAAAAATGCATCATTTCATCTAAATATCTCTCTTTTTTAACTATTAACCTTGTCCTTAGTCAACTCTTCATCTTATGTGAGTATTTACTCATTTTTAAGGGATTTTCCTTTTATTTCTCCATTTATCTCCTCCCTACATTTGGATGAATCTTACTGGTCCATGGGAACCTTAATTTAAAATTTCAAAAAAATCTTGACCCCTAAGATAATGCCTCTTGAACAGATTATACTTAATTTCTAATGCACCTTCTGAAAATCTTTTTGAACTTCTGTTTCAGGGGAACTTATTTTAATAAGATGAGATATTTTTTCATCCAAAAATATTTAAAAACTGAATTACCACTCTCTAGAAGATTTTCTCTCTCTAGGCCAAAACTTGTAGAAACAAGATCTTTTATATTTCTGAAGAGGGATTCAATTACAGGGAAAGATGCTGGACATCTTGAGAGGCTGGGGAGGAATCTTACATTATCTCCCACTTGAAAAATGCAAGATGCCCTCATCTCGCAAATTGGGGGTAATCTTGCAGATCGACTTCATTCTCCCAAGTGGCATCTTCAAAAGGATAGAACTTCCATTTTATCAATAACTCTCTGAGAATTCTGTTCCTAAGAATCTTTTCTCGAACATCAGGAATTTCTTCATGTTGGAGTTCCATCTGCCCTTGGGTCGAAGAGGTTAGGATTTCATCATCAAGTACATGATTTGGGCTTGGCACATATTTCTTTAGAAGGCTTACATGAAATACATTATCAACTTTGAGATGAGGAGGTAGAAGAAGCTCGAAGGCTAAGTCACCTACTTTCTTTGTAATTATATATTTCCCATAATATCTGGGAGATAACTTCTTGTACTTCCCAAGAGATAGAGAACTTCTTTTGGGCCGTACTCTAATGAAGACCATATCTGCTTCTTCAAACTTTCTATCTGTCCTCTTCTTATTTGCATACTGCTTCTGTCGATCATGGGCAGCTTTAATATCTTTACAAATTGACTACATCTGCTGCTCCATGTTGTCAAGCATCTGTCTAGACATCTCGACCCTAATCAATGGGTCGGACCAAGTTAATGGAGTTAAGCAATCTTGTCCATACAGAGCTTTAAAAGGGCTCATCCCGGTACTTCTATGATAAGAAGCATTGTAGGCGAACTCGACTAGGTGCAGATAGCTTAGCCATTTCTTGGGTTCCCTGCCACACAGCATGACTAAAGTATATCTTTGATTACTTGGTTTACCCTTTCAGTTTGACCATCGGTGGTGATAAGCTGTGCTGAGATCCAAGAAAGTTCCCACTGCTTCAAAAAATGCAGTCTAGAACCTTGAAGTAAACTTGGGGTCTCGATCACTTACTATTCTCCTGGGGTAGGCCATGCAATCTGAAGATTTCTTTGAGGAACACTCTGGCCTCATTCACTGCAGTGTAGGTTTCTTTTATTAGGATCAGATGGGCAAGTTTGGTTAGTCTGTCAACTACCACGAAAATGGAGTTGTAACCTGATTGCACTGAAGGTAATCCAGTAATGAAGTCCATACTGATACATTCCCACTTCATCTGGGGGATGTCCAATGGATGTAACTTCCCAGGCATTTTTACTCTTTCAGCTTTGACTTTCGGGCATGTCAGACATTGACGTACATGATTTAGTACATCCTTTTTTAGACCAGGCCAAAAGAAGCTTTTCTTTACAAACATGTAGGTTTTGATGAAACCTGGATGTCCTACTATAAGGCTGTCATGGGCTTCATTCAAAATTTGACCCTTGGTTTCCTCATCATTGGGAATGCATAGCCTACGATTATAATACATAATGCCATCATCCAGGCTGTACCCTTGAACTCTGTTCAACTCCTGTGGAGTTTTGCTTTCCTGCAAAAGTAGGGCAGCAATAGGGCCAAAGAATCTATCCTACATGATCTTCTCTCTTGCTTCAATAATCAAAGCATTTGATACTACAATAATTGCAAGCAAGGAGGCTTTTCTGATGAGGGCATCTGCTACCACATTTTCTTTGCTTGGGCGGTACTTGATTTCAAAATCAAACTCCTGTAAGGTCTGCATCCACCTTCTTTGGCGCATGTTGATGTCCTTCTGAGTGAAGATCCTTTTTAAGATCTGATGATCTGTCATCAAAGTGAATATTTTTCCCAGTAGGTAATGTGTCCATAACTTTAAGGCATAGACTACTGAAAGTAATTCCACGTTGTGGGACAGCATAATTCCTCTCATGCATTCTGAGCTTTCGGGATTCATAGGCCACCACTGCATGACCTTCCTGCATGAATGCACCTCCCAGGGCAAAACCACTTGCATTAGTTACTACCTCAAAGGGTAGAGAGAAATCTGGCAGCTTTAGAACGAGGCTGGTTACCAAGGCGGTCTTCAGCTTATCAAAAGCACTCTGGCACCTGGTAGACCATTGAAATGGGGTATTCTTTTTGAGAAGGTTAGTCAAGGGGAAGCTATGAGAGCATACTTTGGTATAAAAATTCTATACCAACTACTCAATCCCAAGAATCCTATGACTTCTTTCACTATCTTTGGTTCAAGCCAATCTATGACTGCTTGGACTTTTGCGGAATCTGGAGAAATTCCATCTTTGGATACTAGAAAGCCCAAGTATTCAACGTGGTCAGCAGAGAAAGTGCATTTGCTCTTTTTGGCAAAGAGTTGGTTCTTTCTTATAATCTCAAGAACTTTTCGGACATGAGTCTCATGGTCAACTGCATTCTTTGAGTAAATCAGAATGTCATCAAAGAAAACTAGAACAAAATCATCCAAGTATTCTCTGAGGATGTCCTACATTAGACGATTGAATATAGCTGGGACATTAGTTAATCCGAATGGCATGACAGTAAATTCATAATTCCCATAGCAAGTATTGATGGTTGTTTTCGGTATATCTTGATCATTGATCCTGATCTCGTAATACCCGGATTTGAGATCTATCTTTGTGAAGATCTGGGCTCCATTTAACCTGTCCAGAAGCTCATAAATTCTTGGGATATGATACTTATTCTTCACTGTCAGCTGATTTAGACCTCTCTAGTCCACACAGAGTCTAAGCGTTCCATCTTTCTTTTTTTGAAAGAGAACTGGCGCACCCCAAGGTGAAACACTGGGTCTTACAAACCCTTGTTCTAAGAGCTGTCTAAGCTATTCCTTGAGTTTGATGGCTTCAAGAACTGGCATTTTGTACGTGCGCAGGGCTACTGGCTGAGCTCCAAAGGTCAATTCAATCACATGATCTACTTCCCGGACTGAAGGCATTTCGGTTAGCTCTGCTGGGAATAGATCATCAAATTCATTTTACAATTTTGGTTCTTTAGCCTTAAGCTTTGAATCTATTGGGTTCATTTTGACAACATAAATTTGCTGCTTCTTTCTAAGTCCTTTTAACAACCTAGAAGCTTTTACTAACTGAAGTTTTGGGGATCCGGAAACTTCAGTTCCTTGAACTTTGTTCCCGTGAAGGTCATGGAAGGAAATGGTTCCATTGTGACAGTGTATGTCAGCTTGATTTTTGTGGAGCTAATCCATTCCAAGGATCCCGTAAAAAACTCCTAGAGGTAAGACTTTGAACTGACAGTTGGTTACATTACCATCTAGATTTAACTGGATAAGATCTGTCTCATGGTGAGTGAAAAGAGTCTTCCCACTGGCCAACTCAACTTGCATAGGTTTCCCTGATTTTTGTTCTAAGACTAGCTTACGCAAGCATCCAGGGGAAATGAATGAATGAGAACTTCGTAAATCAATCAAAAGCTTAAAAGGCTTACCCTGATATTCTCCTGGAGTATGGATGACTAAGAACTGACGGTTAGGTCCTTGGTTTTCAATTGCAGCAAAGATCTGCCCTCTTTCCTCTTTTGCTACATCTGAAATTGTGACTGTTTTGGCTGCTGTAGTCTGTGGTGGAACTCTTTCTCTTTGGTTGTCCCAGTTCTAGGAAGGAGTTCTGAGGTTACTCTGGACAGAGTCAGATGGCTGAGCTAGAGTTCTTCTGGGGTTTCCCTAGCCTGGGCGAGACTGGTATGAAGGGGTTGGTCTCTGAACTCGGGGTCCTTGACCATTAGGAAGTGAATGGGGTCTTCTTGGGCCCTTTAATTTGCCCAAGCCTAATCAAGGTGATTAAGGAATAGCCAAAATGGGGGGTTGCCATGTGGACTGAAATGTTGGGTTTGTAAGAGAGGTGTAAGAGTGGTCAAAGGGTGCACTTTTCTCCCCAAAAAGGGGGGGAGGTAATTTTACAATTTTCGGACCTCCATAACTTCTACATACAAGCTCCGATTTGAGCGGAGATTATAGATCTGTGATCTATGCATCAAGAGCTTTCCATAGATATGTTACATGATATGGTTTTGTCCGCTAGATTTTAAATTTCATTTTTCTCCCAAAATTCAAATTCGAATAAAGTAGCCGTTTTGAAGCTTCTAATTAGAAAACGTTTCTTCTTAAGAGAAAAGGTTTGACTCCTTAAACTGCCAAATAAAAGGGCCCAAGAAGCCTTCCATTGAGGTCCTAATGCTTCCCTGTCCCCTTCACATGGCAGGAGTCGGCCAGTCTTTCAGTTGGTGACCAGAACCTTGGCATCCAAAACATCGGTTTTCACTTTTGAGCTCATCCCTCTGATTTCTTGAAAACGGTGGGGCTCTTGAAAAAGTATTCTGGGGAAAGGGTCTTCCTTCACTTTGAAATCTTCCTGCATCCTGATTGTGAATCTGATTCGAGCCTTGCTGCCTCTTCAGGGGTGGAAAGTTTGAAGTACTTCCCTGGGCTTGGAATCTTTTAAAGTTAGAGGGTGTAGGCTTTGGTGGAACCTTTACTACAAAGGCTTTGGCAAAATACTTTGCCATTCTTACTGCTTCAGCCATGGACACTCGTTTGGCATTTTTGACTAGTGTGTCCAAGGGTTCGTTCATTTCCCGAATGAACCTGGTTGTTCTTCATCTAGAGGTGGTGAATATTTGAGTAGAAGAGCAAAGGCTTGGTGATATTCCTCGATGGTTTTGCTCCCCGGCTTTAGCTCTAAGAATTCATTCATTTTGATTTCCAAAAATCTAGGGGGACAAAATCTCTTTCTTAGATAGGTTTTTAGGTCGTTCCAGGATTGAGTATTTATGTCCAGACTGTTGGTGTCACAGTGGTTCCTCCATGCTACCCTGGCTGTTTCCACTATTTTCAGTCGGGCAAGAGCCATTTTGCTCCGCTCATTGTAGCCTGTGACGTCAAAATATTCTTCCATGGCTTCCACCCATTTCTCCACAGCCTCTCCTAGGTTCTCTCCTTCTCCTTTGAAGGGTTGTGGATGAGTCCTATGAAGAGCCTTGCGAACATCAGGATCAAGCTTTTCAGAGAGAGGGTCTGGCTGACGGCCACGGTTTCCTCGTCTCATGATTCTGCCAAAAAATTATATATTATTAAATTTTTATTTTGATATCATCCACGAGATCCTAAGACTTAAGAGGTTCGGAAAACAATTTCTTAAACAAGACAATGATCTTATTGGAGATCTATGACATATGTCCGATAACAGATTTTTCTTTATCAAATCGTCCGTAAACAATCACTTATACAACAGGGAATTTTTCTCCAGAAAACATTTCTATATTTATATAAAAGTTGCAATATGTACATAGAGTAGCTCGGCTCCAGAATCACTGCCTCAGTCGTAATCGTATAAAGAAGCAAA
Organism: Cibotium barometz; assembly: GCF_041138505.1. Classification (NCBI taxonomy): domain Eukaryota; kingdom Viridiplantae; phylum Streptophyta; class Polypodiopsida; order Cyatheales; family Cibotiaceae; genus Cibotium; species Cibotium barometz. The sequence continues at coordinate 1,851,249 of NW_028229435.1, read as the reverse complement.
ACTACGAAGAAGACATACCATGGTACACACGATTCATTACACAAAGAGGTGCTGTAATTCTATTCCTAAGGATAAATCGGCTAAGAAGTCTAAAAAGTCGGCATGAAGTTCTTCCTGGGTGAATGATCAAAGAGTTGAACATGTTGGACAAGCCCTAGTCTTATCAGAATCATGGCCAAGGAAATATTTTGCCTGAGCCTCTGACGCTGGCTGGTACTGACATTAATGCACCGCCCTCCATTGAACCACATATACCGACGTCGCTCAAGAGGATCAGGAAAGTAGAGACTCTCAAAATGGCGAGCGAGTCTCACTGTGCTCATTCGGGTCATAGCAGAGTTGATGAGGTGATCAAATGCAAAAGCTATCATATCCTGACTCTGAGAGAGTCTAGGAATTCCAGATAGGTTCGGGGTGTCCATCTATAAATTTCCAATTCAATTTATAAGTTTTCAATTTTTGAAGTTCATTCACATAGTATTAACAAGTGAAAAACATTTCTTTCCCAGATTTCTATTAAAAATTTAGGCAATTTCTGCTTTGATACCAACTGTGAGATCCCTCAACCCCCTCCATGCGGGGGGGTAGGGTTCTCACTTGGGGCCTCGCCCATGAATGTCCGGGCATGAGACTAGGCTGGTGGTCCCTCCAAAAACCGAAACCGGGAAAATTTCCCATGCCCAGAAAGCGGGGACGATTCCACCTTTTTGAATTTTCTTAACGAATTTTTCTAACGAGATCAAATCTAAACTATCCTTGACATGAATAAACCAGATAGAAGGAAACTATGACCGATATAATTTGATCATCTGAGCCATTCAACGTTTTTTTCCTAATCAAGATCAGGCACAGCCGTTGATCCACTCAATTGAGAAATTTATTAGGAAATTAACTAACTACTCGAATCCTTGCGTATTCCTAAGATTTTTCAGTTTGATTATTAAAACTCCACCGATTCCAGCCTAACCCCATCCGGCCCATGGGTTAGCCACCACCCTACCACTCGAATCAGTAGAACCAAACAAGTACTCACCCACCCATAATTGAAATGCCTTTCTTAACTTTAGCTTTAGAAAACAGATACGCACACACTCCTCTTTAAAACTTTAATATAAAAATAATCCATTGACAAAACAGATATGGTCACAGATTTCATAATTAAAAATTTCCATTCAATCCCTTGTTTCACCAAAACAGTACCACTCTAGACTCTCCGTTGGGACCAGCTAGTCACAGCACAATGAGATCCAGTAAACAGATTACAATAATCATTTCGTCAACATATATATATATATCTTCCACGACATACGCATGGGTGTCCTAAGCACCGTGAGCTGGTGCATCGTGTGGTCAGAACCCTCCAGGATCCTCCTTAGGTGTCCTGGTACTTCACTCAGGGACTGCATCGTCGGCCCTCGCCCATCGTACCGGAAGCACACCATTTTTCACCATACCCAGGCTGGTCAAGACCTAGGCAGGTTTTTGCTGCATGAGCTATCCCTAGAACACTTCTCGCCAGCTGTTGCAACCGAACTTCCCTTAGATAAACATATATGCCAAATGCTCCCTCCCCAGCATTCTGGCGTAAGACAGTCCTTTAAGAAAACAGGGTTTTTATGCAAGTTTTCAGTTTTGATTTTATTTGAATACCATGAATAAATCTTAAATCCGTATCCCAATACTTCCTGGTCTCAATTCCAAACAGAATTCCTTGAATTCTGTTAACTTGATCCTCAGATCAAAATCAAGTCTTAACTTAGTTTCAGATTTGGTGGGGGATTTGAGTGCATTTTTCTTGAATTGGGCACATCGTCATTGATTGAAACCGACGAGGAATTAGGTCTTGGTCAATAGTCTGAATCAGAGTTTGCATCTGTAAAGGTTCTTCCTAAACTATCTTTCTCAAAAGGTACTATTTCAATTTCTCTTTTTCTAAATTTTGTTCAACGAATATTCGCTTACAGATTTCTAAAACATGAATTTCCTATGAGGAATAAAATAATCATTTATCTCGATCCCCGACTTCGATAGTTTAATTGAATTTTCTCATTACCATCTTAGTGAATATGAAACGGTAGCATTTCTTCTCACAGATTATCTACTTATTCATTTTTTCAATTTTTACGGAAATTAAACAGAGGATTAAGAGAACCCTTATTTAAATATAAAAATTCTATATGCATCTATTTATGCATAAAATCTAATTCTGATGAAGGGTCACACTTTTATCATCATAAAAATCATTTATAATGAACATCACACTTTTCATATAAAAAAAATATCTTTTATGCATATGTTTATGCATACCAATCATTTATGATGAAAATCACTCTTTTAATATAATAGAATTTCTTTTATGCATCCATTTAGGCATAAAAATCATTTATGATGACAATCACACTTTTAATATAAAAAATATCTTTTATGCATATGTTTATGCATACAAATCATTTATGATGAAAATCACTCTTTTAATATAAAAGAATTTCTTTTATGCATCCATTTATGCATAAAAATCATTTATGATGAAAATCACACTTTTAATATAAAAAAATATCTTTTATGCATATGTTTATGCATACAAATCATTTATGATGAAAATCACTCTTTTAATATAAAAGAATTTCTTTTATGCACTCATTTATGCATAAAAATCATTTATGATGAAAATCACACTTTTAATATAAAAAAATATCTTTTATGCATATGTTTATGCATACAAATAATTTATGATGAAAATCACTCTTTTAATATAAAAGAATTTCTTTTATGCATCCATTTATGCATAAAAATCATTTATGATAAAAATCACTCTTTTAATATATATAAAAACTCTTTTATGCATAGAAATCATTTATGATGAAAATAACACTTTTATAATCAAAATAAAAATTTCAATATTCTCCCTTCTATGCATAGAATTTAATTCTAAAGAAAGTAACATTTGCTTAATAAAATATTTTTAGTATACATTTTTCTATACTTAGGATGAAAAATAACACTTTAAGAATACATATACGATGGGAATTACTCTTTTTGAATAAAAATAAATAAAAGTTATTTTTCACAATTTTAGAAAATTTTGCCATAATCTCCTTTGTATGGCTAACCATTTTTCAATTTTTAACTCTCTAAAATTAATTAGAAGTTCACCAAGAGTATTTAAATCATTCTAATGTAAACATTTTCAAAGAGAAACATTATGAAAAACTTGATTTTATCCATTAATCAATCATCTAGGATAAAGAATGGTTGGATTTAGTAAAGAAGAGAGGGGAATGCCTTTTTTTAATGAGGCATAACATCATAATCAATTTAGAGAAGACAAAAATCATTAAAAAACCATAAAATGAATAGAAAAGAGAAGAATCTCCAACTTACGAAGGAATTTGAGAGCTTTCCTTTGGCTTGATGGTTTGAGGGTTCTACTCTTATTTGAAACAAGAGTGGCCACTAGTCTTTAGAAGAGGGAAGGTCAAAAAACTAATGAATTATGAGTAAATTCATAGTTTTCTGGCTCTTGGGAGAAGTAGGGTAACAGTGCAAAAATACTATTAAGCTTCAACAAAGGGGAAGGCTTCTATTTATAGGAGAAAGTGAGCTTCTAACCAAGCCAACTGATTCTAGAAATTTCCAGATCAGTTTGGTCAATTTTTGACCATTTTTGGGTTAGTTTAGTCCACTTTTTGGATCTAGTTTAAAGAGGAGAGAGGAGATATAAAAATATCTCATTATTTGGGAGTTTAAAACTCTTCCACACATGTGAAATAGGTGCCTCCTTCATGAAGGGAATTCCCCCATACTGAGGTATCAAAAATGCATCATTTCATCTAAATATCTCTCTTTTTTAACTATTAACCTTGTCCTTAGTCAACTCTTCATCTTATGTGAGTATTTACTCATTTTTGGGGGATTTTTCTTTTTTTTAATCCATTTATCTCCTCCCTACATTTGGATGAATCTTATTGGTCCATAGGAAACTTAATTTAAAATTTCGAAAAAATCTTGACCCCTAAGATAATGCCTCTTGAACAGATTATACTTAATTTCTAATGCACCTTCTGAAAATCTTTTTGAACTTCTGTTTCAGGGGAACTTATTTTAATAAGATGAGATATTTTTCCATCCAAAAATATTTAAAAACTGAATTATCACTCTCTAGAAGATTTTCTCTCTCTAGGCCAAAACTGGTAGAAACAAGATCTTTTATATTTCTGAAGAGGGATTTGATTACAGGGGAAGATGCTGGACATCTTGAGAGGCTGGGGAGGAATCTTACATACATGGGCTGGTTAATTGGAACCCAATGTCGATAGTCTTCTCTCTTTCTTCCCCTTTCTCTTCTCTATCTGAAGTTTTCGTTGAGCTTTGCAATGTTGACATGTGATCAGCTATACTCTTTCTAGTGACATTTAAAGGTATATGCATTGCATTGGAAGAATAAGACATGTTAGGAGGATGGGGATGGTAATAAGGTCCTCCACTACCAAGACATCTCAAGTAAAAACCTATACATGATCTATTGGAGAAATCCAAATGAGAAGCTTGACAATGTCTTGTTGAATATGCTACAATCGAGAGTCATGGGAAAAGATATAATTCTTAGCGTGTAAGCAAAGTTCAAGTTTATGGACTTACAAAAAGGCTGACTTGCCAGCTTTTAGCTTTTGTGGCTTTCAAATTTGATGATTACATTATCATGCACTTTTGCAAGCTAAGTTCATCCATAAGTATGCACTTTTGCAAGCGAAGTTTATCCATAAGTATGCACTTTTGCAACCCCATAAGCTCGTAATTTTTCAAGCTAAGAAACCTACAAAGTTCGGATCTTTGCAATTGGGTTATAGCTTGGAAGTTTAATAACTAGGAAGTGCATAAGCTTACAAGCTAGAACATTCACAAGCCGGGGAGCCTGCTGCTAGTGTTGAAACTCAAACTGTTGACCATTTTGCTGGTGTTTCATGTGTGCTCCTATTTCATGTGTGCTAGTGTTTCATGTGTGCTTCTTCTAATTGGTTAACCCTTACCTCTATTCTTCTAGTCACCTTCTCCATCCTCCTCCATGCATCTCTCCCTTCTCTCCATGCCTACCATTGCCACACTTCCACTCACATTTTTATGTACAACCTCAACACCTCACCTCTCTTCCATTCTTGTGCTCTCGAGTCTAGTTCACCTCCTCCATCTCCTATGGTCACCCCATCCCTCATCTATTTCATTAATGATGATGCCCTTTGGTCAATCTCCTCAAGGTTTGGCATAGATGAGCACTTTTTTTTCGGAAAGAATATCCTTCAATTAATCAAAGAGAAAACAACCACAAAGGGCTAAGTACAACCGCGAAGAGCTAAATACAAACTCGCCTCATATAAGGGCGGGAAACAAGTGATCATAAGGGGGGGAGATGAGGAGAAGTCTATCTCATAAAGGGGGAGGGAGGGGGGGAATCAACCACTAGGAATCGTGCATCCTCTACCATGGAATCATTGCCACCTCATGTATTGACAATTTGTCTTCAATGTATTAATCTTTTGCAAAATCATGTGTCTTTATGCCTCCATTGTGTATTCGAAACATGTCTCTCTTTTTTGGTATTTGATAATGACCTAATTTTGTGAATTAGGTAGTAGTGTGTCGATGTTCATATGTAGGCTCAACTAGGATTACAAAGGTTCAGGAGGAGCCTGAGGAGCATGTTAGTGTTACCAATATGTGTAGTTCATCAGTTGGTGAGAAATTCGGACAACACATATGTTTGTCCAGAGGAGTTTGCTCCCGAAAGATGATTCACAAGATCTAAAGTACTTGACCAAAACCTTGTTGCCTTGGTTAAGTAGATGGGCGCAATCGTCGTTCTTCCCAAAGATGTGGCTCTTTTTCAACCCCATACAGAACCGTCGAGATCACATCAATCAACTTGTAATTCACCTACTATAAAACCGACAGATCTTAGTTGCCGATGAATCCCCTTTTGTCCAGAAGTTTTGAGAATCCCCTTTCGTCCAAATTCTTTGTAAAAATGGTATTATGTAAAAATCATCAATATTGTGACTCTCATGGGGTGAGGATGTGCAAAATTTTTGATAATGCAAAGGATATCTATATTTACATGTGCAAAATATTTTCTTATTATTGATGTCTTTATATTGACCATGATGCTTTTAAAAGCACCTGTTTTGGTGCACCAACGCACAGCAGGGTGGCTTCTCTTTGAAGGGCCACAGCCTATGTAGTGGCAGCATATGGTGATTTACACACTCACACACATGCATAGTACACACAGTTAGACACACACAATTTGACACTTAGTTATACCTACAGAGCTACACACACACATAGTTAGACACATAGTAAGAGGGGGACACACAGTTAGACACATAGTTACATCTATAGATTTATAAACACAAAGTTAGACACACAGTTACACACACAAAGTTATTCACACAAATAGTTACACACACATAGAATTACACATCCATTTACACACACACACAACCACAAAAAGCTTGTCAAACATAAAGGTGCTTTAAAGCTGCATTAATTTTAATGACAATTCATGGAACTTCAAAGCTGCATAGTGTTTTCATCTACATAAGGTAGTGAACAATATATAGCCTCATGCACGCTCGATGACAAGAAGTAGATATTACTTGTCTCATATTTTAGGGGAATTTCAAACTTGGCAGCATATGGTGATTTAGACACATAGCTATAGAGTCACACACACACATAGTTACACACAGTTAAACACACAGTTACACTTGCAGAGCTACACATACACACATAGTTAGACACAAAGTTAGAGGGACACACACACACACACACACACTCATAGTTACACGCAGTTAGACACACACACAGTCACACACACACACACTCATAGTTACATGCAGTTAGACACACACACAGTCACACACAGTTATACTTGTAGATTTACAAACACAAAGTTAGACACACAGTTACACACACAAAGTTATACACACAAATAGTTACACACACATATAATTACACATCCATTCACACACACACACACACACACACACACACACACACAAAAGCTTGTCAAACATAAAGGTGCTTTAAAGTTGGATTAATTTTAATGGCAGTTCATGGAACTTCAAAGCCGCATAGTGTTTTCATCTACATAAGGTAGTGAGCAGTATATAGCCTCATGCACGCTCAATGATTAGAAGTAGATATTACTTGTCTCATCTTTTAGGGGTAGTTCAAACTTGGCGCACTTAACAAGATGGGATTGGATGATAGCTTCAGGCTCTTGATCCAACAAAGTATAGTGTTGTGCATCTGTAGCCTTGTAATAATGTTCAATAACATAGTGGAAGCCCTGAGAATACTCATTTCCCCATGCATCTCTCATTTTTCGTGTAGCTTCTTGCATCTCACGGCAACACCTCAGCAGCATGTAAAAGTCCATACCCTCTTCATTATCATTTTCTACAGCGGTACAACAAAATTGTCCCATACTTATAAGTAAGTTCCAATAAATTCATCTGGTCCGTCAAACATCTGTAGAGCATCATCTTCAAAATAGGATCATGTTCTTTAGGAATGACTGTTATGTGACTCCATTTCTTTACGTAGGCCTTGTTCACACACATGCTAGTTGCATTACGCATGCAAGCATCATAATAACAAGATAACTTCCTAGTTTTGAGCTGGGTTGATTCAACCTTGTTGTATCCAAAGATGCTTTGGAGTGAGTGAGAGCTGGTAATTGTTGCACAATTCCATGGATTTGACCTATCCACATCACCAATCTGTACATTCCAAAAAAGTCTTGTCACAAGACTATCCTTATTATAGCTAGTACTTGCTGTCGCAGTGTTCATGGTGTCTTTCAAGAATGCCACCACATCAGCCGCACACTTCAAAGCCACACCATTTGTCTTGAGTTGCTCATGATGATAAGTGCCCTTTTGACTACTGTACCTGCTTTGTCATGCTCACCTTTACCATGGCCAGACTCAAAAAAGTTCCATGTCATCTCTATATTGGTAATGGCATAGTACCTACTCATAGAATAAAATGGACATTTAGCCTTGAATTGAGTAGCACATCCGTCAGACCATACCTAATGCTTCTTGAATTCCAAGCCTTTTTTCTATAACCACTGTGAATGCATCAAGAAGAAATGTTGCACAAAGAGTATATCATGAGCTTTATCATCTGAGACATAAAAGTACACCTCTTTAATCACTGTGTCATCTTCAGCCTTGCGAGATGATAGGTTATGTGTATAAATAGTGTGACTTGATTGGTGTGCCAATGCATGGATCGTATCTCATTTTTCTCCTTAAATGAGTAATTCTCTACAAAATCCACAACTGACACAATTACATCTTGCGAAAAGTTCTTTATGCAGTGTCGAAATTGCTCAGCTTGCCACCTGTACACAAAATTGTGTGCAATGAGCTGTTTAGTGTGAACTTTCAACATCTTTCATACATCAGCAGCAAGCATATCCTTTTGAGAGAGAACCTTTCTTACTTTTGCTTTACCCTCATCGTTAGCACCCACAATAACGTTCTCAAAGATTTTTACATTGCATAGTTTCATTGAACTTTCTTGCTTAGTTGGACAAATATCTAGCTTCCTTTTTGATCCACACAGTTTGCACTCACCCATTAGGCATCCTAGATTGTGAAATGCAGAATCAGAGGGTTTGGGACACACAAAAGATTCCCAAATCTGTGTGACCCCACTAAACACATGCTCATTTTGGCAGCACACTTCGCACCCTGTCAACTTTAAAGCAAATTCTGCAATTACATCCACATGATGGTCTATGGTGTCCATACAAGGATGTCCGAATGTGATTGGCTACATCCTTGAGATATATCATCTGCATATGCTTGATGCAACAATAAGTGTTTTTGTCTTTTAGCTTGCGCACAAAGAATGGCTTGAACTTTTCAAAACTATGCTCACCAATAACCAACTTTCAAGCAAATTTTGCAATTGCATCCACATGATGGTCCATGGTGTCCATACAAAGGATGTTCGAATGCGATTGGTTGCATCCTTAAGATATATCATCTGCATATGCTTGATGCAACAATAAGTGTTTTTGTTTTTAGCTTGCGCACAAAGAATGGCTTGAACTTTTCAAAACTATGCTCACCAATAACCAACTGTGGGTTTGCAGCTTTGAATCTCAAAAACAAATCTATTAGCATACATAAGAAGTAGCAAATTTATTACTTTTATGAAATGCATCATAATAAAAAAAGTGTGAAATATGTATGCACATTCAGAATGAATCAACCACACATGCAAAGCTTCAAAGCACCATTGAAAATGAATCAAGCACATGTGTAGTGCTTCAAAGCACCATTCAGAATGAATGAAGCATATGTGTAGTACTTTAAAACATATATGCAGTGCTTCAAAGCACCATTCAGAATGAATCAACTAGACGTGCAATGCTGCAAAGCACCCTGTAGATTGAGTCAAGAACAACATTTAGCTCCTATGTTATGCTTGAATCAAGAATTTCTACAGTGCTCCAACGCACCATCCAGATTGAGTTAAGCTCATCATTGAGCTTTTAAAATATTCAACTTCTTTCATGAGCACATGTGTAGTGAGTAAAAGCACCATGAAAAAAGAATCAAGCATATGTGCAGTGCTTTAAAGCACCTGTAGATCGAGTCAAGCACAACATTAATCTCGTGTAGTACTTCAAAGCACCATGCATTTGTGTAGTGATTCTGTTAAGGCTTTCTTATGTAATTCTTAGACCTTAGTCAAAGGGCGTAGGGGTTAGTTACGTGTGGATGTACCCTTTGGGATCTGAACCGAGTAGTTATTACCCTCACAGTTGTATCTAGGGATAAGAAGAATGGAACGTTGATTTTGATCGCTAATGAATGAAGGAGAAGATCTGCTATGTCTTTGCTCAGTGTTTATTAGGTCTTTCTTGATGTTTGTGCAATCATTTTTCTGTCACGATGAATCAGAGTCTACGCTCTGATGTGCTTTGAATGGTGTTGAGAGATGTATTATTTATTAATGCCTTGTACAGAACCTTTTAGAGGGCCGTGTACACATTGGCGATCCTGCGGGTTCGAATGCCCTGAGTTCTGGGAGGATACGACTTATTCAGAGGACCGCTAGCCTTGGATGTCTAAAGATAATTCGGGGAATTCAAGAAGATATTATACAAGGTCAAGGGCCAGAGATGCTGACGCTGCTTTAACAGGCAAAAATAATGATAAACAAGGTGATGATTATGATTCAGATTATGAAGTTCCTCCGGGAACAAGTGTAGCAGGGTGGTTGCAAGATGAGGTTATCTAGTTTCATGTAGTGGGCGCCCTTGGCTTTAGCTGAAAAACAAACATTTTTTCAAGAAGAATAGCCAATCTCTCATAGTTAGCCAAGGAGTTTCACTTCAAGGTCTTCTAATGAAACATCATATGCAAAGTTGGGCACCTAAAACTATAATCTGATCGAATATCTAATAATTGCAAATCCCCTTTTCTTTGGGAACCAAGTTTGTATACAGGCCCTGTCGTAGGTTTAGACAGGTACAGTGAATGTGAGTAAATTGCCTATAACTTTTACATTATTACTCATATGATGTTCCCACTTTGCATATCACAAATACAAATAACATAGAGCTTAACTTGATTTATCGAGTAATTTTTGATGTGTTCTACTATTTTCTATATTATTTAAAAGGTATTAGAATTGTTAAAAAACATACTATTTTATCCTCCCACCACATCTACCATTTAAAATGCTCAAATTGTATGGATCTAGTGATGATTATATTGGGAAAGATTAGTATAATGTGGGTATAAGGTAGAACTACAAATCTAACGGTTGGATTTTTGTAGATTTACTTTGGAAAATTTATTATGACTGTTAGAGGCCCATTAAATCAATAGTAATTTAATTCTAGAAAATTAAATATTGAATCTTTCAATCTAAAAACTCAAGGGATCAATACTCTTGTTGCCATGAATTTATTAAAAAAAATTTAGCTTGATTTGAGTATGGGAAGGTGCATTTTTAATCCTCCCAAGTGAAAATTCCCATATTGTGTCCACTCTCCCCTTTTCAAGTCTAAAACCAATCCTAGTTAGGTTTGGAAATCTAGGCTTGGTAAACTTCATAGCTTAGGTTTCATTCCATGTGTGAGGCTTGGGTAGGCACAAATCTTATATATGCATGCCACTTTATGTCCACATGAGCATCGAGAGGATCCACATAAGCAGCTTGCCACCTCAGCTTGCCACCTCCACCCTCCATGTCAACATGGTCAACCTAGTTGACTCCCCACCTCATCATCCTAGTCATCATTAATGCCACATCATCTTGCCACCTCGCACTTGGTGACATGGCATGCCACATCATGGAATTGCCACATCAACCATAATAGTGCCACATGTCAAGAGAATGCCACGTGTCATGCGCGCATGTGACACGTGGCACCTCCTTCCCACCTCTCCTCTTTTTTCAAAAACATATTTTTGAAAAAGTTAATTTAGTAATTTAGAGAAATAGAATATAGAAATTTAAATAATAAAATATATGTAACTTATTAAATAAAAGAATTTAAAATCACTAATTTTAAAGGATTATATTTTGAGATTAGATCAATAATAATATTATTAAAGATCACATTATTAATTTAAAAATAATAAATTTTTTAATTTAATATTTCTTAAAAAAATTTTATGTAGAATAAACCTTTGAATAAAATTTAAAAAAAATACTTTATTAAAAAAAGTAGTTACATAATTATAAAATAAAAGATATCTTTAAAGATATATTTATATATCTAGTAATGATAAATATTTAGACTTGTTAATAAATATTATTAGTAATGATAAATATTTAGACTTGTTAATAATATTGATTTTTAAGTGGATAATAGTTTTTCTTTAATTATCTTTATGTTTATCTTAGTTATCCAATCAATCTTAGATAGGAAATCCAATGAGATTTGAAGTGTATAACCTATTTTTCCTATATAATCACACATCTCTAGTACTATCCCACACTTATCTCTAGTACTATCCCATCATTGAGCCTTTATAATATTTTCTCTCTTAGCTTCCTTGAGAATGGGTTCTCAAAGTCGTAGGAGTCCGAAACGTGATAGGACTAGACTCCCCCCATCCACCAAGTTCAAGAGGAGGAGAGGAGAAGGGTAGCTCGTGAGAGAAAGAGAGAGTGGAGAGCACGTCAACGAGCAACACCTTCCGTTGTTGGCGATGATCCAAGCCTTGCTCCTCCTCTTCCACTTCCTCTCCCTTTGTTTCCCTCTTCCCCCCCACTACCCCTTAGTTTAGATAATCCACATGAACCCGCCCTTCTTGAGTCCTCTCTTCTACAAGAACCCACCTCCCCTCCTTTGGGCACCCTTCGTGTGGATAGGAAAGAACTATCAAAGTCAGGGGCATATCGTCGTGCCCATGCAATCTTCCATTCCTATTTCAAAGACCTCACGCCTTCATCTCACAGGCATGTGTGCTTGATGCTTTGATTGATCTGCCCAACATGGGCAACTGCAGGGCGCTTTCCGACATTGGAGGTCGAAGAGAGAGGAGAGCTGGCATGGCGGTGCTACAAAGTGTTCGTCATTCCTATATAGTTAACAAGAAGAGGAACTCTGCGGACGCTTTGGCTGCTCGACGGGCTATTGTGGCAGCCATAAGTAGCTCCCAAATGAAGGGTAAGGTTAGTGCCACATCTCGCATCCTTTCCATAGCACCACACGCACTTAGAGTTGAGTCTACTAGACAACAAAGTTTAGATGCCAATGAGGTTGGTGCTTTGTGGGCGAGTAGTGGTCGTGTAGCTAGGCATGATCGCCTACTAGAAGAAACCACTAGAACCTTGATAGAAAGTTTTTGGGAGGAGAATTGTCGTGCCTCGCCAGTTTTCAAGAAAGCTTTGCGTAAGAGAGTGACAAGAGGAGTGTTCATTGAGCACGGTGCTTGCTTTCTTGAAATGACCCAAACTGAGTTGTATTCTCAGTTTGTGGCTTTGTATCCAGAGCTTAAAATTGGGCAAAGGTCATTTGAGGGGTGTAAGACTTGGTTTGTGAGGTACTCACGTCAGCGTGACACATGTTGTCGCTACCATGTTGAGTTCAAACTTTTTTATGATGTGTTCCGTTCTCTTAGTGGGCATAGAGAGTTGCCTCGTAGTCCACGTGATCTCATCCACTCTCTTTTGTGTGCACGCACGGAGGATGCCCAGTTCCATAGGATGCCTTGTGTGGAGAGCAATTGCACATCATGTGGTTCACTTGCACATCTACAGATGGTAGATCTTGATGCAAGTGACCAAGAGATAGTGGCATGGCAACGTTATGAGTATGTGACACACTAGCTCCAGAGTGGTGGACAATCCAGGAAGTTGCAGCTCGTGGACAAACATACACCACGTTGTCTCTTCACAGCCACATTTAGGGAGCAGATCTACCCCTACATACGGCACAGTCATTGTGCCAAGTGGCAGGATCGTCAGTTCCGAGCATGCCTAGCAAAGTTTCCTATTGGTGTGGTCGTCTCTGTGATTGATTTTGCAGAGAACTACACTTTCACACCTTTTCAAGAGATACAATCTGAGTATTACTTCTCAGAGCAAGTAATGGTTATATTTTGTAATATTTGTTTTATGTTTGAGCTACATTACTTATTTGATTTTTTGTGTCCTAAACGTATGTATTGCTTACCTCACCAGGTTGCTATTATGGTCCACATTAGCTATCGACATGCAGAGGCTCATGTAGATGGGGTAGCGAGTACCCCCGAGACACGTGTCATTATTCGAGAGTATCATTTCTATATCAGTGATGATCGTTCACATGATGCACATTTTGTGCAACACTATTTTTGTCTCCATGATGATTTTTTAGGAGATTGTGGGATCAGACATGTCCAGCGATGGGTTTGGTCGGATGGTTGTGGCACACAGTTCAAGTCATCACGACAATTCTATTGGCTCTATAGGTAGTACTTATGGTTTTCTTACATTTACAATTAAACTAAATTCACTAGAACATCTTAAAGAAAACAATAACTAAGACTATCTCTTATGGATTTATAGGTGGCATGTGCAGTCTAGTATCCCAGTGATTTGGTCATTCTTTGAGACTAGTCACGGGAAGGGAGAGCATGATGGTGCGGGCGCGTGTGTGAAACGTGCCTTGAGGCATCATCAATTGCGACAGGATGCTCAGCGGTTCAGAGATGCGGGCCACGTAGTCGAGTGGTGCTCTCAACATTTGTGTGGGAGTGCAGCATCATCGTACCCCAAACGTGATGCTCGGATTGTCACGAGATCTTTTTGGCATGTGGATGGTGGCATGATTGACCGTAGAGCCTCCCATGATTGTGACACAGTACCTGGCACCTTGGGCTTACATTCCATCAGGAGCACGTGCATGGCAGTCCCCACGATTTACACACGACGGTTTGCATGCTTTTGTGGAGCATGTGTGGATGGCGATTGGTCACATTGTGCCTCAAGAGGATGGGCAGATGCATGGATACAGACATTCCTCTCCCTCGAGCATCCTTCACATCCCAGTGCTGTCTGATGAGCACAAATGTCCTGCGTTCATGGTCAGTTATGATGACCTCACAGATTTGCTACAGGAGGGTGATGTATTTGCTGTTATTGCCAGTGAGGGAAATAGCGAGGGAGTAGACTACTATCTGATGAGTTGCACTAGGCCAAAGTGCATCCTTGACCAAGATACAGTGGATGATCATGGGTTTTCTTATGACGCCCATAGCATGATTGTGGCACGCCGGTTCTACCAGCAGATTCGACTTCATCGGGGGGTGTCTTGAGTTCCAACAGTGGAAGTGGGAGTTAAAGGCATTTCAGTTCTCTCATCTAGTGGTTGCTACTAGGCTCACTCTTGTTCGAGTACAAAGCCGAAAACACAGTTCTCACCCTCGTTTTCGGCTTCGAGTGGATGACCATGAGAGCATTCTAGAGCAGTTGAGAGCTAGAGAGGGTGCTGCTGACTAGATCTCTATCTTGATAGTGACTAAACTCAGACTAGCTGGGTTAGCTCACTTACATTGTACTTAGATTTTTGGGTAGTGACTAACCTCAGACTAGCTGGGGTAGCTCATTTTCATTCTGATGTACTTATTTGATGTTTATATCATTATGAGTTCTCTCATTATTGAGTATCATTACATTTTAGTTGATGTTCTTGTGGGTGTGGGTCCCCATCGGAGCAGTAATTACCAATCCAAACATGCTCCGATGGGGACCAAACTTTGCGCGCATGTGGGGGGGGACCCACCCCCACATGCTTGCAAAGTTTGGTCCCCATCGGAGCATGTTTGGGTACGATGGTATGGGGAAGGCCCGAATTTTCCTTGGCCTCTTAAGCACCAAGAGACTTCAAAAATCCGGACTGGGTGCTAATTACCAATCCAAACATGCTCCGATGGGGACTAAACTTTGCAAGAATGTGGGGGGGACCCACCCCCACATGCTTGCAAAGTTTGGTCCCCATCAGAGCATGTTTGGGTACGATGGCATGGGAAGGCCCGGATTCTCCATGGCCTCTTAAGCACCAAGAGACTTCAAAAACCCGCACAGGGTGCTAATTTCCAATCCAAACATGCTTCAATGGGGACCAAACTTTGCACGCATGTGGGGGGGACCCACCTCTACATGATCGCAAAGTTTGGTCCCCATCGGAGCATGTTTGGGTACGATGGTATGGGGAAGGCCCGGATTTTCCATGGCCTCTTAAGCACCAAGAGACTTGAGAAATCTGGACTGGACACTAATTACCAATCCAAACATGCTCTGATGGGGACCAAACTTTGCAAGCATGTGGGGGGGACCCACCCCCCACATTCTTGCAAAGTTTGGTCCCCATCGGAGCATGTTTGGGTTCGATGGTATGGGGAAGGCCCGAATTTTCCATGGCCTCTTAAGCACTAAGAGACTTCAAAAATCCGGACTAGGCGCAATCCAAACATGCTCCGATGGGGACCAAACTTTGCAAGCATGTGGGGGGGACCCATCCCCATATGCTTGCAAAGTTTGGTCCCCATCGGAGCATGTTTGGGTATGATGGTATGGGGAAGGCCCGGATTTTCCTTGGCCTCTTAAGCACCAAGAGACTTTAAAAATCTGGACTGGGCGCTAATTACCAATCCAAACAAGCTCCGATGGGGACCAAACTTTGCAAGCATGTGGGGGGGACCCACCCCCACATGCTTGCAAAGTTTGGTCCCCATCGGAGCATGTTTGGGTATGATGGTATGGGGAAGGCCCGGATTTTCCTTGGCCTCTTAAGCACCAAGAGACTTCAAAAATCTAGACTGGGCGCTAATTACCAATCCAAACAGGCTCCGATGGGGACCAAAGTTTGCAAGAATGTGAGGGGGACCCACCCTCACATTCTTGCAAAGTTTGGTCCCCATCGGAGCATGTTTGGGTATGATGGTATGGGGAAGGCCCGGATTTTCCATGGCCTCTTAAGCACCAAGAGACTTGAGAAATCTGGACTGGACGCTAATTACCAATCCAAACATGCTCCGATGATGGGGACCAAACTTTGCAAGCATGTGGGGGGGACCCACCCCCTTCCCCACATGCTTGCAAAGTTTGGTCCCCATCGGAGCATGTTTGGGTACGATGGTATGGGGAAGGCCAGAATTTTCCATGGCCTCTTAAGCACCAAGAGACTTCAAAAATCTGGACTGGGTGCTAATTACCAATCCAAACATGCTCTGATAAGGACCAAACTTTGCAAGCATGTGGGGGGGACCCACCCCATATGCTTGCAAAGTTTGGTCCCCATCGGAGTATGTTTGGGTACGATGGTACGGGGAAGGCCCGGATTTTCCTTGGCCTCTTAAGCACCAAGAGACTTCAAAAATCCAGACTCGGCGCTAATTACCAATCCAAACATGCTCCGATGGGGACCAAACTTTGCAAGCATGTGGGGGGGACCCACTCCCACATGCTTGCAAAGTTTGGTCCCCATCGGAGTATGTTTGGGTACGATGGTATGGGGAAGGCTCGGATTTTCCTTGGCCTCTGAAGCACCAAGAGACTTCAAAAATCCGGACTCGGTGCTAATTACCAATCCAAACATGCTCCGATGGGGACCAAACTTTGCAAGCATGTGGGGGGGACCCACCCCCACATGCTTGCACAGTTTGGTCGCCATCGGAGCATGTTTGGGTTCGATGGTATGGGGAAGGCCTGAATTTTCCATGGCCTCTTAAGCACCAAGAGACTTCAAAAATCCAGACTAGGCGCTAATTACCAATCCAAACATGCTCCGATGGGGACCAAACTTTGCAAGCATGCGGGGGGGACCCATCCCCATATGCTTGCAAAGTTTGGTCCCCATCGGTGTTTGGGTATGATGGTATGGGGAAGGCCCGGATTTTCCTTGGCCTCTTAAGCACCAAGAGACTTTAAAAATCTGGACTGGGCACTAATTACCAATCCAAACATGCTTTGATGGGGACCAAACTTTGCAAGCATGTGGGGGGGACCCACCCCCACATGCTTGCAAAGTTTGGTCCCCATCGGTGCATGTTTGGGTACGATGGTATGGGGAAGGCCCAGATTTTCCTTGGCCTCTTAAGCACCAAGAGACTTCAAAAATCTAGACTGGGCGCTAATTACCAATCCAAACATGCTCCGATGTGGACCAAACTTTGCAAGAATGTGGGGGGGACCCACCCCCACATGCTTGCAAAGTTTGGTCCCCATCGGAGCATGTTTAGGTATGTTTGGGTATGATGGTATGGGGAAGGCCCGGATTTTCCATGGCCTCTTAAGCACCAAGAGACTTGAGAAATCTGGACTGGATGCTAATTACCAATCCAAACATGGTCCGATGGGGACCAAACTTTGCAAGCATGTGGGGGGGACCCACCCCCACCCCCACATGCTTGCAAAGTTTGGTCCCCATCGGAGTATGTTTGGGTACGATGGTACGGGGAAGGCCCGGATTTTCCTTGGCCTCTTAAGCACCAAGAGACTTCAAAAATCCAGACTCGGCGCTAATTACCAATCCAAACATGCTCCGATGGGGACCAAACTTTGCAAGCATGTGGGGGGGACCCACTCCCACATGCTTGCAAAGTTTGGTCCCCATCGGAGTATGTTTGGGTACGATGGTATGGGGAAGGCTCGGATTTTCCTTGGCCTCTGAAGCACCAAGAGACTTCAAAAATCCGGACTCGGTGCTAATTACCAATCCAAACATGCTCCGATGGGGACCAAACTTTGCAAGCATGTGGGGGGGACCCACCCCCACATGCTTGCACAGTTTGGTCGCCATCGGAGCATGTTTGGGTTCGATGGTATGGGGAAGGCCTGAATTTTCCATGGCCTCTTAAGCACCAAGAGACTTCAAAAATCCAGACTAGGCGCTAATTACCAATCCAAACATGCTCCGATGGGGACCAAACTTTGCAAGCATGCGGGGGGGACCCATCCCCATATGCTTGCAAAGTTTGGTCCCCATCGGTGTTTGGGTATGATGGTATGGGGAAGGCCCGGATTTTCCTTGGCCTCTTAAGCACCAAGAGACTTTAAAAATCTGGACTGGGCACTAATTACCAATCCAAACATGCTTTGATGGGGACCAAACTTTGCAAGCATGTGGGGGGGACCCACCCCCACATGCTTGCAAAGTTTGGTCCCCATCGGTGCATGTTTGGGTACGATGGTATGGGGAAGGCCCAGATTTTCCTTGGCCTCTTAAGCACCAAGAGACTTCAAAAATCTAGACTGGGCGCTAATTACCAATCCAAACATGCTCCGATGTGGACCAAACTTTGCAAGAATGTGGGGGGGACCCACCCCCACATGCTTGCAAAGTTTGGTCCCCATCGGAGCATGTTTAGGTATGTTTGGGTATGATGGTATGGGGAAGGCCCGGATTTTCCATGGCCTCTTAAGCACCAAGAGACTTGAGAAATCTGGACTGGATGCTAATTACCAATCCAAACATGGTCCGATGGGGACCAAACTTTGCAAGCATGTGGGGGGGACCCACCCCCACCCCCACATGCTTGCAAAGTTTGGTCCCCATCGGAGTATGTTTGGGTACGATGGTACGGGGAAGGCCCGGATTTTCCTTGGCCTCTTAAGCACCAAGAGACTTCAAAAATCCAGACTCGGCGCTAATTACCAATCCAAACATGCTCCGATGGGGACCAAACTTTGCAAGCATGTGGGGGGGACCCACTCCCACATGCTTGCAAAGTTTGGTCCCCATCGGAGTATGTTTGGGTACGATGGTATGGGGAAGGCTCGGATTTTCCTTGGCCTCTGAAGCACCAAGAGACTTCAAAAATCCGGACTCGGTGCTAATTACCAATCCAAACATGCTCCGATGGGGACCAAACTTTGCAAGCATGTGGGGGGGACCCACCCCCACATGCTTGCACAGTTTGGTCGCCATCGGAGCATGTTTGGGTTCGATGGTATGGGGAAGGCCTGAATTTTCCATGGCCTCTTAAGCACCAAGAGACTTCAAAAATCCAGACTAGGCGCTAATTACCAATCCAAACATGCTCCGATGGGGACCAAACTTTGCAAGCATGCGGGGGGGACCCATCCCCATATGCTTGCAAAGTTTGGTCCCCATCGGTGTTTGGGTATGATGGTATGGGGAAGGCCCGGATTTTCCTTGGCCTCTTAAGCACCAAGAGACTTTAAAAATCTGGACTGGGCACTAATTACCAATCCAAACATGCTTTGATGGGGACCAAACTTTGCAAGCATGTGGGGGGGACCCACCCCCACATGCTTGCAAAGTTTGGTCCCCATCGGTGCATGTTTGGGTACGATGGTATGGGGAAGGCCCAGATTTTCCTTGGCCTCTTAAGCACCAAGAGACTTCAAAAATCTAGACTGGGCGCTAATTACCAATCCAAACATGCTCCGATGTGGACCAAACTTTGCAAGAATGTGGGGGGGACCCACCCCCACATGCTTGCAAAGTTTGGTCCCCATCGGAGCATGTTTAGGTATGTTTGGGTATGATGGTATGGGGAAGGCCCGGATTTTCCATGGCCTCTTAAGCACCAAGAGACTTGAGAAATCTGGACTGGATGCTAATTACCAATCCAAACATGGTCCGATGGGGACCAAACTTTGCAAGCATGTGGGGGGGACCCACCCCCACATGCTTGCAAAGTGGGGGGGACCCACCCCCACCCCCACATGCTTGCAAAGTTTGGTCCCCATCGGAGCATGTTTGGGTACGATGGTATGGGGAAGGCCCGAATTTTCCATGGCCTCTTAAACACCAAGAGACTTCAAAAATCCGGATTGGGCACTAATTACCAATCCAAACATGCTCCGATAGGGACCAACCTTTGCAAGCATGTGGGGGAGACCCATCCCCATATGCTTTCAAAGTTTGGTCCCCATCGGAGCATGTTTGGGTACGATGGTATGGGGAAGGCCCGAATTTTCCATGGCCTCTTAAGCACCAAGAGACTTCAAAAATCCAGACTAGGCGCTAATTACCAATCCAAACATGCTCCGATGGGGACCAAACTTTGCAAGCATGTGGGGGACCCACCCCCACATGCTTGCAAAGTTTGGTCCCCATCGGAGCATGTTTGGGTACGATGGTATGGGGAAGGCTCGGATTTTCCTTGGCCTCTTAAGCACCAAGAGACTTCAAAAATCCGGACTCGGTGCTAATTACCAATCCAAACATGCTCTGATGGGGACCAAACTTTGCAAGCATGTGGAGGGGACCCACCCCCACATGCTTGCATAGTTTGGTCCTCATCGGAGCATGTTTGGGTATGATGGTATGGGGAAGGCCCGGATTTTCCATGGCCTCTTAAGCACCAAGAGACTTGAGAAATCTGGACTGGACGCTAATTACCAATCTAAACATGCTCCGATGGGGACCAAACTTTGCAAGCATGTGGGGGGCCCCACATGCTTGCAAAGTTTGGTCCCCATCAGAGCATGTTTGGGTACGATGGTATGGGGAAGGCCTGGATTTTCCTTGGCCTCTTAAGCACCAAGAGACTTCAAAAATCCGGACCGGGCGCTAATCTAAACATTCTCCAATGGGGACCAAACTTTGTAAGCATGTGGGGGGGACCCACCCCCACATGCTTGCAAAGTTTGGTCCCCATCGGAGCATGTTTGGGTACGATGGTATGGGGAAGGCCCGGATTTTCCATGGCCTCTTAAGCACCAAGAGACTTCAAAATCCGGAGTGGGCGCTAATTACCAATCCAAACATGCTTCGATGGGGACCAAACTTTGCAAGCATGTGGGGGGGACCCACCCCCACATGCTTGCAAACTTTGCGGAGCATGTTTGGGTACGATGGTATGGGGAAGGCCCGGATTCTCCATGGCCTCTTAAGCACCAAGAGACTTCAAGAATTCGGACTGGGCGCTAATTACCAATCCAAACATGCTCCGATGGGAACCAAACTTTGCAAGCATGTGGGGGTGGGTCCCCCCCATGCTTGCAAAGTTTGGTCCCCATCGGAGCATGTTTGGGTATGATGGTATGGGGAAGGCTCGGATTCTCCATGGCCTCTTAAGCACCAAGAGACTTCAAAAATCCGGACTGGGCGCTTATTTCCAATCCAAACATGCTCCGATAGGGACCAAACTTTGCAAGCATGTGGGGGTGGGTCCCCCCCCCATGCTTGCAAAGTTTGGTCCCCATCGGAGCATGTTTGGGTACGATGGTATGGGGAAGGCCCGGATTTTCCTTGGCCTCTTAAGCACCAAGAGACTTTAAAACCCACCACTGGGCGCTAATTACCAATCCAAACATGCTTTGATTCTGACTAAACTTTGCAAGTATATAGGGGTGGGTCCCCCCCCCATGCTTGCAAAGTTTGGTCCCCATCGGAGCATGTTTGGGTACGATGGCATGGAGATTTTCAACAAACAATATGATAGCCAAAGTGTTAAAAAATATAATAAAATCAAGAACATCAACTAAAATGTAATGATACTCAATAATGAAAAAACTCATAATGATATAAACATCAAATAAGTACATCAGAATGAAAATGAGCTACCCCAGCTAGTCTGAGGTTAGTCACTGCCCAAAAATCTAAGTACAATGTAAGTGAGCTAACCCAGTTAGTCTGAGTTTAGTCACTATCAACGGCAACCCAATCAAAATCATCATCTCTAACTGCCAGTCAACATGCATGTCGAGGCTGCTGTGCATGTCGAGGAGGCTGTGCCGGCTGCGGGGGTCGTCGACGAATGTCTGCGGGGAGGTCTGCCTCAAAGGTAGGATCGTGAGCTGGTGCTGGTGTACTCGGGAGCTCACGAGTCCCAAAAGCTGCTATAGCCCTCTCTCTCTCTCTACGTCGTGCTAATGCAAGACGTCTCTGTCTGTAAGAGTACGTGTCTGCCACTCTGCTCGTGTAAGCTCCTCTGCTGTAAGGACACGCTGCTCATGAGAAGCAGCACTGCTGCTAGCACCATCACCTGTGCCACTAGGACCAGCACCACCCACGCGCTCATATGCTGTGATCTGGCTCTCATGTAGGACTCTCTGGTATGCATCAAACTCATGTGAGCTCCACTCAATCTTTGGAGGCACCTCAGGCTCCTGATCTCTATCGTCGAAGGCGTCAAATCCCAAGTCAATAGCTGATGTAAAATCAATAGGCCTGCCTGTCCTAGTATCTACTCGAACGAGGCTTGGGTGAAGATCATCGATGCCCAGAACTCTGTATGTCGCTAGGTCAATGCGTGCACGGCAGGAGGGGCATGCTCAGAAACGTACTAGCTCTTGGGTGATGCAAGGCAAATGGAAAAAATGTCCACATCCCAGGGCATATCCGCCAGTACTATCAATGTCCTCGATACATAAAGCGCAGCACGCATCACATAGGAAGGGTGGTGCATCCTGCGGGAGAGGTCGTTGAAAAACCTCTGTGATATAAAGGTAGGTATGGCACTGTCACGTCCGAGGATCTGCAAAACTCTCGAACATGCAGCATCAACTGCTCTGCCCTATGCTGGGCAATCCACTCCATAATCTGATGATGCTGTGTCTCAGCTCTAGAGCTCTCTACCTCAGTCCGAGCCTACGCAAAAAAGTAAAGCATTAAAATAATTCATTTGTCTCTCATTAGGTATTACTTAAAGAAATTTATAACTTAGGACCTTAATTATAACTCTTTTATGTGCAAGAGAAACCTACCTATTGGATGTCGGACTCTCTCAGATGCTGTGCCTCTGCAGTAGCTCTGCCTCTGCCATCTGTAATGCAGCTCTGAGGCGGTCAATCTCTGCTCTCGCCTCTTCCAACTCCTGAGTGAGTCTCTCAATGGTAGGTGTGGGACCCTATGTGACACAATCAACCATGCCGCTCATGTAAAAATATAGAAAAGTACATATAAACATGTAAATAAATGACTAAAAAAACTTAAGAAGTAATATATATGTAAATACCTCGACATCTGTCGTCGGTATAGATCGTACGTGCTGGATACTCTCCGTGGTACTCCGTACGTCGATGCCGACCTGGGTGCCAAGTGTCTCTACTGTCGACAATGGCACAAATGAAGGATCTGTAGTAGGTGCTACACGAAGGGCGGGTGGAGACCGCCGACCCTGGAGACGGCCTCGGCCAGCACCACCACCCGGCCGATGGCTAGTGTAATCCACCTCCTCCCCTAAGACAAACTCCGCATATAATTGCTTTGCGAAGTATATGGGAATCTGGCGGTTGTTCGGCATCCTCCCATATGCGGCAACATATCGACTATAGATATGTGCCGCCATACGAGGATGCGAACACCGCGAAATAGTAAGGGGCTTGCCCGGCCCAGGCC
The DNA here is from genome assembly GCF_041138505.1 of Cibotium barometz. Classification (NCBI taxonomy): domain Eukaryota; kingdom Viridiplantae; phylum Streptophyta; class Polypodiopsida; order Cyatheales; family Cibotiaceae; genus Cibotium; species Cibotium barometz. The sequence continues at coordinate 1,827,413 of NW_028229435.1, read as the reverse complement.
TCATCCCACGACTATCGAGGAAAAGATCTAAGTACGCTCCATCCCTAATCGGAGCAAGATCACAGACCTGACGATATGTCAGGCCATGTTACACAGGAGCAATGCGATGGTGGGCTATCCACTCATCTACATAAACAATATCGTGAAGGCTACGAAGGGATGAAAGGATCGCCTCCAAGTCTGCCCACGATATGTAATGTAGACGGTGTGTCTCTAGCACTCCTATGGATAGCTGCTAACTCGCGGTCTATCTCCGCGAATGAGGTCCGCAATAGATGAGCGGCCCTCCTCGTGGCCCTCCATGCTAAAACCTAAGCCAAACACAAAGGTCCAATGTGAAGGGCCTAATGCTTAGTGCTAAGTAGCACTAATGAAGCTATAAAACAATGCTAATGGGCTCACTAATGCTAATCCAAATCAAGAGAGCAAGGAGAGTGAAAACATCTTGTGACAATGAGGCAAAAAAAAAAAGTTTTCCGGTTTTATAACCTCGATCGAGGTTCGATAAAATCATGCAATTTAGGGTTTGCAAGATTAACACTCTGGATATTAGGGTTAGTGCAACGTACGGCCAAGATACACACTTAATTTTAGGGTTGGTGAAGGATTGATGGCTGAGATTTGGTATTACTATCTCGTTCGAGGTACATGGACAGCTACGATTTAAAGTTATTACCACGACCAAGGTATGTCGACGGTCAAGATTCATTATATACCTCGATCGAGATATTTAAACAGCTGAGATCGCATCTTCCAATGTACCTGAATGGACGGTAGAGATTGTGTTTACGTATCTCGAACGAGATATTTGGACGGTGGATATTGCATCTACATATCTCGAACGAGATATTTGGACGGTGGATATTGCATCTACATATCTCGAACGAGATATTTGGACGGTGGAGATTGTATCTCTGTATCTCGAACGAGTTATTTGGACGGTGGAGATTTGATCTCAGTATCTCGATCGAGATATGGGGACGCTGGAGATTGTATCCCATTACCTCGAACAATGAATGGTCGCGATTTGATGTTAATTTCTCGTTCGAGATACATGGATGATGGAGATGTGCTAGTCAAATACGCCTAGGGGGATACACCGTGGCCGTGATGTGGATCCGAGTGGCATAGATATCTCGATCGAGATATTGTGGTGGCGGTGACATGTAATGGTGACATGGATGACGCCTGGAAACCCGGACCTGCTACTACTAGCGTGGCATTAGTTGGCATCTCGATCGAGATATGTCGATTTAGGCTCGGGAGGCACGTGTCGTGTTTTAATTCACGGCACTATCACGATCGAGGTACTCCGCCCGAGATGCATGGATGTCCCAATTTTAGAGAGAGTGAACGAAAGTGAGTACCCTCATCTTGCAACCTCCTAGCATTGGAAACTGTTTTGGAAGAAGATGTAGACGAGGAAACATTGGATCAAGAAGCAGAGGAAATTGATGATGAGGAAGAAATACATGATAAGTTTGTGGATGCTGTTCAAGGAGAAGGGATTCCGACAGGTTCGGTATAATCTGAATCTGATTTGGGTATTCCAATTTTAAATAATGATTCAAATGCTAATGCAAAAGTAGGAAGTGTTGAGGATGCTCAAAATCCACCAGTATTCTTAAGCACTTTCAGGACATTTCTTGGGGGAACCTTGTTGAATAGAGTTATTAGGGGAAGTAGTAGGACAAGGTTGCAGTTTGAACCATTACCAGTCTAAGCAAGGAGGCCAGTTAGAGGGGCAGCAATGAATCCTCAAAATCCACTAGCACAGAACCCAAAGGTGAGATCAGCAAAGTTCAGGGGAAAACCCAAGGAGGACATGTAGCCCAATTCCAAACAAGGTGGGAGGCTAGTGGCTATGACACACTTTATGGGGGAGAGGTGAAGAAGAGGCAGTTTGCTGCTATCTTAGAAGGCTCAGCAATGGATTGGTTTATCCAGTATGGTTTGGGACATTTTGGAAACTTTGATGCTTTGAGAGATAGTTTTCTTGCTAGGTTCAGAAGGGAGAAAACAGCCAATGACATCATAAATAAAATTAAAGATCTTCAACAAAAAGAAATGCTAGTAGAGGACTATGCTCAAAAGTTCAGGGTTCTCTCTCGAAGATTGGAAGGAGCAGATAGGCTTTCCAATGAGATGTTAGCTTCTTATTTCCTGAATAGATTAAGGAAGACAATCAGATCAGCAGTGGCAAATGTAGACATTGCTTCAGGTTTTGATGCTTTGGTGCAAGCAGCAATAAGAGTAGAAAAGAGGTTGGGTGTTACTAAGAAGAAACAAAAGAAAAAGAGGTCTCATTCAGACCTAGAATCTGACTCTGATGGAGACACAGACTCAGAGAGCTTTGATGATAATTCAGAATATAATAGGGACTCAGATTCAGATGATGAATCAACTAGCCACCATAAAAGGAAAAAGAAGAAGAAATCTTCAAAGTCCAAAGATAAGGGCAAAAAGAAGAAAGGATTGGATGATGAACAACTATTAAAGAGGCTTAAAGCATTGAAGTATGCCTCAGTATTAACAAAGATAAGGGCAAAAAGAAGAAGAAAGGATTGGATGATGAACAACTGTTAAAGAGGCTTAAAGCATTCAAGTATGCCTCAGTATTAACAAATGATAGACCAGTGTGTCAAATATGCTCAAAGGAAGGACATTTAGCAACCAATTGCTGCTATAACCCAAATTTCAGAGGAAGAGTTCCCCTCGGTGTACAAAGGTCAAAGCAGCAGTAGAAGGAAACTTCATCTAATCAAGTTTTTCCTGCTCAAGCTAGAGGACCAAATAGACAGTTCATATCACAGCCTAGACAAACATGGCAATCAGATTTTAGAGGAGAATTGAAGTGCACTTATTGTGACAAAGAGGGTCATAGACAGGGTCCAGCTTGTGAGTTATGGTGCAAGCATAGGACAGAGAGCGGTATCCCAATTGTAGGACAACAAGTCTGATTGGGATATGAAATTGGACTTAGCTTTATGGTCATTTCGAATAGCTTTTAAAGTAACCACTGGAATGACTCCTTTTGTGCTTGTTTATGGGTTAGAAGCAGTAGTACCCATGGAGTTTGTGGTGCCTAGCTTGAGAGTTGCTGCAGAAAGCAGGCTCCCAGTCAGAGAATCTCTGATCTATAGACAGCACAATCTGAATGACTCCTTTTGTGCTTGTTTATGGGTTAGAAGCAGTAGTACCCATGGAGTTTGTGGTGCCTAGCTTGAGAGTTGCTGCAGAAAGCAGGCTCCCAGTCAGAGAATCTCTGATCTATAGACAGCACAATCTGAATTAGTTGGAGGAATACAGAGCAATGAGTGCTTATGTTTCAGAGATTATTCAAAAAAGGAGACAAGCTTGGGTAAATAGGAATGTCAAGTTCAAAGTCTTCAAAGTGGGAGATTGGGTCATGCTTTACAATTCCAAGTTAGGGGAAGTTGAGGCTCAGGTACATTGGGCCCTACAGAATTGAAAAAGATGTAGGGCAAGGAACCTTCATGCTTTCAGATGCCTTTGGAACATTGGTACCAAAGGGGGTAAATGGGTTTAGACTTAAGCCATATGTGGGCACTCCCCCTATAGTTCAAAGTACATGTTCAGATCAGGGCGGAGTAAAAGATAAGAGAACAGAGGAAATTCAGAGCTTGTGTGTGGATCAAAGTCCGCTTGGATTTTTAAATTTGAATGGTGGGGAATACATTTCGCACGAGTCGGTTGGCTTGATTTAACTTTTTGTCCAACATTATTTACGATAATGGCCAACGTGATGCATGAGAATCCCTATAAACTCGCACTAGTGAGGGGACGGCATGCCGAATTCATCCAGCCCGTTCTAGCAGTGTATGGAAGGGGAGATTGTGGTGACATCTGCGTTTCAGAGGCATCCATTTCAGAAGCCTCATTGTGCTGTGTACTGTGTGCCTCATTCTTCTTCCCTTTGTTCTCCTTATTTCCCTGCTCACATGCCCCGTAGTTCTACCACTAGGTAAGACCTTCTTGCTCTGAATACAGTTAGGCAGAGGCTAGCCATGGTGAAGGGTAACAGCCTATGCAGCAAGGGTGACCTAAGGTGGAGACCACATCAGTTCGACGGTCCCTGGCGAGAGCATTCATCGCCAAGCAAAGAAGTGGAGCAGTGTTTTAGCTCGGATTCTGAAGAGACGGAGCAACAGGAGGAGACTTCTATGAAGGATATTTCTACTGCTGTGGGTAGCCTGATGGGGAACTTTGCACCTTTTAAGTATAGCATGGACTTGGAGAATAACGCAAACATTCAGTGGCTTACTTCAATTGGGTTGATTGGGTATGGAAAGTTAGCCTGGGCTGAGTGGCAAGACAATATATATGCTCCCACATAGCTAGCTTTGCAGAAAGACAGAGGGAGTACTCAAAGGAGGTACAAGGATAACCCCAGCTCTGATTTCTCAGGTATTTGAATTACCTTTTAACCCAGGTTTGGAAGCTTTGAATTTAGTTTCTGATGAGGATATGGAGAGAGAATTTGGGAATCCTATGGGCTCCAGGCATTATTATCATTTGAAGATAGTAGAAGCCGCCAGGAAGCAGCAATTATGATGGTTTATGGAGCGTGTTCTTTTACTCCAGAAGGTTGATTATATGTCAAAGGAATCTTATACCCCTTTAGCTGCAGCAGAGGCAGGAGTAGATGTGGATTGGGCCACTGTGGTACATCAGAGGATTATGATTGAAGTGGGAGAGAAGGATAAAAGGAGAGCAATTAGTAAGAGCAGGCTAGGCTCTTTCCTTAAAGCCTTATTTGATTATGACTGTTTTAAACAGCTATACCTGCAAAGCCTGTGGATCCTAGACTTTCTTCACATACAGTGGCTCTGACTCTGAAGAGGAAACTTAGGGATAGACAGTTGACAGAGGAGGAGCAGAAAACAATAGGGTGTCTTTTGGAGGCAGGTTATAGTTTGGAAGAGGCTACAACTTCTGTGTTGCAGTCTGGGATAGATGATGATGATGAACCATTTTTAGGGACAAAAGTCTCTGGGATAGGGCAATCTCCGACTCTTTCTCAAACAAAGTTGGCAAAGAAGATGCAGTTGGGTGAAAAGGAATATGTGGCAGGAGGCAGCAAAAGATCTGATCTTTTGAAGATGCAAGGGATGCCTTCGAAGGTGACTCCGTTTGGCGGTTAAATCTGGTTCAGAGTAGTTTTGGACTGTCACTTCAAAAAATGTGGGAGATACTCTTGAAGTTCTGAAGAAGTTTTGTCTGTAGGAAGTTGAAAATATTAGGGAATATCAAAATAGAGCTTATGTGGAAGAGCAGTGTTGCAGAAGGCTAATGATCAATTTAGACAAATGCTTGTAGAAAAAGCTCAAGAAGTTGAATTATTGCAGAATCAGATTAAAACTCTGAATGTTGACATGGCTGAGTTGAAAGTTTCTTCAGCTAAGGAGATCTCTGAACAGACTAGTCAGTTGGTTAAGAATAGATTGTCTCCAAAGTTGTTTGAAGAATGGACAACATCTTTGAAGGATAGTGTAGAGTCAGAGATGCAAAGACTTCTTGAAAGACAGGTGGAGCTTGAAATAGAGAATAGGATGCTTCTAAATAGATTGGAACCCTTGGAACAGATGAAGGAGCAAATATTAAGTGAGCATGAGCAACTATCTGTAGGAGGTGTTCTGGTCTCTGAAGCAGATGTGGGGAGAATCAAATCAGAAATGATTCAACAGGGATCAGTGATATGGAAAGAGATCAGAGAAAGAATTGGACAGTTTGTTTTCAAGCCTTATCAGAACCTCAAGGGCCTTGTGAACACAATGGAGCAAGAGGTGAATTTGAAGCAACTGGAATTTGAGGTGGTATAGCTTGTAGCTGAAAAGTCCAAATTTCAGAGCAAGGTGGATGAAACAGAGGATATGTTGGAATATAAGACACCGAGTGGTTTTGCTCTGAAAAGCACAATCAGACCAGAGGAGTCTCATATGATGGGGATAAAAAGTCCAAGTTCTAATCCTTTTAAGCTTGTTAAGTTGAAATCGTCTACAGGGAAGCTGAAAAAGATTAGAGCCCTTTTTAAGACACATGAAGAAGGAGTAGGTGCTGCTGAAGGACAAACATCTGGAGCTGTTCAGACAAAGAGCTCTGATGACCACGTGGGCTTGCTGATGGGTATGGATAAAGCTTTACCATATGATGAAGACCCTGAGGCGGTGATCAACATTGCAAAGGAGGTTCAAATGGATGTGGAAGCACAGCAAGAGCAGGTCTTAGAGATTCAGACTGACCAACTGGGTCAGGCATAGTGATGCTCGGAATGTTTCCACAGTGTTTTTCAACACTACTAAAAAAAAACAGAAAAACACTAAGCATATTCTTTTTAGGAAAATTTTATTTTGTTCAAGACACTCTCTTTACATGATCAGAGATCTACTACAGAAATCAGATTTTGTTGATCAGGGATTGATGGGTTCAGGTCAAATTTTTGGGAAAAATTTAGCCACCAGGCTGTGCCAAATGTTAAGGCTTTCTTATGTAATTCTTAGACCTTAGTCAAAGGGCTTGGGGGTTAGTTACGTGTGGATGTACCCTTTGGGATCTGAACCGACGAGTAGTTATTACCCTGACAGTTGTATCTAGGGATAAGAAGAATGGAACATTGATTCTGATCGCTAATGAATGAAGGAGAAGATCTGCTATGTCTTTGCTCAGTGTTTATTAGGTCTTTCTTGATGTTTGTGCAATCATTTTGCTGTCACGATGAATCAGAGTCTACGCTCTGATGTGCTCTGAATGGTGTTGAGAGATGTATTTTTTATTAATGCCTTGTATAGAAGAGGGCCATGTACAGATTCAAAGCACCATGCATATTGATTCTAGCACATCATCTTGCATGTACAGAGCTTCAAAGCACCACACATTGAATCAAGCATATATGCAGTACTGCAAAGCACCATGCAAATTAAGTCAAGCTCATGCACAATGCTTCAAAGCACCTATGTAGTGGTTTAACAACACCATCTAATCTGAATGTGCTATGCTTTACATAAGCATACTTCTATGCTTTCAAGAGCAACAGAAGTATAACTCATGCAAATGTTGAAAATATTCACATAAGAAAAAATTAATACTAAAAACAAACATTTTTGCATCTATATAGTTTGTATAGGCAACTTACCTGTGTCTCATCAAGAAAGTGGATTGGATGTTTTACATAGGTGCATATTCCGATTCGTTGACGACAGATATCCTTCTTGTTTGGATAAACACGGGTGTTCTTGGTCCAAAAGGCACGAACCAAATCTTTAACCTCATCAAACTTGCTTAAAGGGCATTGACGCTTACACAGATTTGGTCATAATGAACTTTCACCTTCATTGGAGAAAAAAGCCTCTTTTGGGCTTCAAAAAAATTTTGAGGATGTATATCTAGTAGCTTTGCAGTGCATGTAATGGTAATATCTTCATAACAATTTATTGCACTTGTTGAACAAGTCAACGCACCTCGCTTTACGAACAGTTCATCACTTAATTTTGAAGCCTTAATCAAGTACATAGACTCCTTGAATGCACAAACCGTATCTGAGTTGGCATGCCATCCCTCAACGTATTTTGCAATACGTGCATCCTGTAAGACCTTATACATAACATCAGAGCCCATCTTCTTCCCAAAAGATGACAATTGCTTAACCAAGTAAACAAAAATTCTCCCTTTTGCTACATTCCTTCGATCTTCATCTCATACCATTATCGTTTTGGTCTTGTGTTTGTCCAAGGATCTTTGCTTTCTTCTTCGAAAAGTCTCCCAAGATCTAATTATGCTCTTCTAATTATGCTCTTCTCTAGAGACGTGAAAATCTGTTGAGAGTGTGGTTGCCCTTGCATTTGTAAATCTGAAATCGGTTCAGCTTGAACCTGCTCCAGCCTTACTGCTTCAACACTCTCCATAAGAGAGAGAGAGAGAGAGAGAGAGAGAGAGAGAGAGAGAGAGAGAGAGAGAGAGAACAATAGGTCCTCAAATAAGATTAGGCAGATATGCTAATATTAGGCAGAATTTCTTTGTGTGCATGTGTGTGAAAGACAAAGAGAGAGTGAAAGACAGAGATTAGGCATAATTTCTTTGTGTGTGTGTGTGTGTGTGTGTGTGTGTGAGAGAGAGAGAGAGAGAGAGAGAGAGAGAGCTGTGTTTCAGTGTTTCAGATTGAGCCTAATTGCTCTATGTGTGTGTGTGTGTGTGAGAGAGAGAGAGAGTGTGAGAGAGAGAGAGAGAGAGAGTAAGAGAGAGAGAGGGGGAGTGAGAGAGAGAGCTCTGCTCATAGTGGAGAGAAGCAATTGCCTAATTTCTCAAAGAGATCACTATGCTAGAGAGTATACTGTGATAGAGAGAGAGGGGCACGAAATATAGAGAGTATACTGTGATAGAGAGAGAGGGGCACGAAATATCCCACGCTTTTTCGTTTTTAACAATCCACTCCTCTTTTATTGTAACGGTTGGAATAAAAAACAACAAAAAATAACCTATATGCACTTTTTGGAACACAAGAAAATCCCTTCAAAGCACAAATGAGGTGCTTTCAGCATGTTGTCCCAAACAATGCTTTTTTAGTGCTTCCTCCATTGCTTTGACCCTGTGTAGGATAACCACTGCATTCATCTATCAGTTGACCAGCACTCTCCAAGTGTCCTCCCGCAGCAAACCACACTCTTCTATGCCTATAGTTGCCTCTACTTGATGTAGTGCAGCACTCTCCACTTTTATGGCTGTAGTTGTTGTCCTTTTGTCAGACATCAAGAAAAAACAGTCTCTTTTGTAGCTTTAGTACTAGCGTGAGTAGAAAATTACCTCAGCAAACAAATTAGTGGTAATGCTCCTTATTTTAAAGAAACTCTTTTGGATGCAAGGCTCAAAACTGTTTCTCTCTCTAAGAAATTTTTTCTCACAAAGCACCCTCCTTCTCCATTTTTGTCAGAGAAGTGAAGTTTATCATTGTCTCTCTTTCTCTCTCTCTGTCTCTCCCTTTCTCTCTATAAATAAGAAATGGCTACTCTCATAGAAACCCCATCAAACATAATTTTAAGGTTCTCAAAATAGAGTTTAGCTCTATATAATATTAGCCTCTACTCTCTTAACAATGTTTAGAGAATGCTTCTTATTATATAAGCTTTATAAGATTAAAGAGCATGATTAGAGAGACATGAAACATAATGATGACTTAATTAGTTAAATAGCTCTACATAGGATTCTATCCTCACCAAGATAAGTCCAACTCAATGTATAGATTAGGAACTTAACACAAAGTTATCTCCTACCCACACATGCCCACTTGACCCATGCCATGTGACACCCATGCCATCTAGACTCCTATTTTTGACTAGCTTATCGAATATCTTTTACTCCTTGTAAAAGTACCCACCAAAAAGGTTAAAGATAATTCTAAAGCTAAACCATTAATTACAAAAATAAGTTCTATGACCCTTTTGTAAACAACGAAAACATAAGCCTTCACATCGCGCCTTTTTTCTACCATTTCTGGGGACAAATATGTGAAAGGTTGATTACCATTCTTCTTCTCACCAATCTACATTCTCCTATTCTGCATAAAATTTCCCTTCTCATCATAAAACAGATTTGATATCTTTCATTTATTGTCAAAGCTTTCTTCATTCTTTCCCATCTGTTCATATGTCATGGCACGCAGCATAGCATCTGGACTGTAGTTGGCTTGTTACCCTTAACCAGAAATTTGACTTGCTTGTTAAAGCCATTCACAAATTGAGAAGCTCTTTTCTTTTCCATTAAGGAGGGTGAATATTGCTCCAATCCGAAAATTTAACATGATATTTTGCAACAGTAAGTGCCCTTTGTTCCAAGTTTAAAAATTCATTCATTTTCTCCATGTGCTATTCTAGCGGAGAGTAATGCTGAATCATATGCCTTTTTATTAGAGGCCATGTGATGTCCTCATTCCATAAGTCCCTACTGCGCATAATAGACTTCCACCATAATTTTACAAAACCTTCAAAAAGAATTACTGGTGTCTTTGCCTTAGCCTCCTCACTGAAGTTACATGTTTGAAAATAATCTACTCAATCCATGCTTCTGCTTTTTCACTCCTCTTTCCCTTTTCATTAAAGGTTGCTAGTAGTGACCTTTTCATTAACGGTTGCTAGTAGAGTGACCTTTTCTTTTGTAACTTGTTTTAGGGGCAAAATCATATAGATGTCTCGATTTAAATGATGTGCCCATAGCAGTTTTCATGGCCTGCACTGTATCCTACAACTCCTTAATAGCTTGATGTACTGAAAGATCGAAACCAACCCACGCAGAAACTCTTGGTTACGGGCTTATAGGAATTTCAGTAGGTTCTTCTCATGATGCTTGTCAGAATTTCTTACTCCTAACCCTTGTCGTTGACCCTGTCTATCATGAAAATTTAGATGATCTTCCATCTCTCCATCCTCTCGATCATCTTTGTCTTCTTTATTCAAATTCATGGAAGCTCGAATGCACATGGCTCTCATTCTTTCCTCCAATTCTTGATTCCTATCAATAAGTTGGATAAATTCCTCTGGAGTTACACCCACACACAATAATCCTTGTAAAAGCTCCTCTTCTTGCCATGGGTTGATTACTATATTTGTTTGATGTGCAGCCATCTTGTGACTATACCAGCAAAATTGCAAAACAATTCTCAACAGAAAGAAACTCTTGGTTGTATCACAAAAATTGAAAATAATATTAGTCTCCCTAGACCTACAATATCCACAATCAAGTGAGGATTGCCCAACCTAGGCTCTAATACCAACTGAAATGTACCCATATTCTGTTCCATGATCCATGCCTAAAATTTCTCAAAATTTAGAGTAAAATCACATCATACTTTAGAAAACGAAGAGATTTTCAAAAAACCGGAATCGTTGACAATCCAAAGTAACATAATAATCGCCAATACAAAATCTCAATATTAGAGAGAGAATCACCAACAAAAAGATCTAGCCAATAGAGCTTTTCTTCAACACCACCTTCCACTGTTTTTTGTTTTTAAACGTATCATCTCTAATTGGTTCAAGACCATGTTTTTAGAAGGGATTTTGATCTTTATGATTTTTGTTCTTCATGATAATCTACTAATTCTTGTGGGCTGTTGTTTTTGGCTTCTTCTACAGTCTTGAGGTGATTTCTATGCAAGAGAGAGAGAGAGAGAGAGAGAGAGAGAGAGAGAGAGAGAGAGAGAGAGAGAGAGAGAGAGAGAGAGAGAGAGATTTTGAGATTCGAGTCGGCCGTCTCCTTAGACACAGGGAAGGCTGGACAGAGAATGTGATTTATGCCCTCTCGAAGCCATTTGGTAGAACCTAGAGTGGCAGATATTTAGAAGAGACATACCCAGGATAGCCGCGAGACATCCAATTTGGAGGTTGGGTGGACGGATGCATCAGAGAAAAGCCCTATTGGCTAGATCTTTTTGTTGGTGATTGTCTCTCTGATTTTGAGATTTTGTATTGGCGATTATTATGTTACTTTACATTGTGAACGATTATGATTTATTGAAAAGCTCTTTGTTTTCTGAAGTATGCTATGATTTTACTATAAATTTTGAGAAATTTTATGCATAGATCATGGAACATAATATGGGTACGTTTCACCATAACCCCTAGGGCGGAATGTCACTCTAGGACCATTGTCCATAACCCCATAGGGGAGAATGCCACTACTTCCATTCTCTCCCTTGAGGTTATAAAGAATGGCACTAGTGCCATTCTCTAGAACCCTAGGGGTGGATGACACTATGAGAACACTCCATAGCCCCATGGGGGAGATTGCATTACTACCATTCTCTGTAATCCATAGCCCCATGGTCGACAATGGCACTAGTGCCATTCTCCATAATCTATGATGGAGAATTTTACTAGTGCCACTCTCCATGATCCATGGTGGAGAATGGCACTAGTGATATTCTCTATAAGCCCATTCTCCCTCATGGGGTTATGAGAGAGGGTGTATGACCTGTACAACTAGTGCCATTATCTACTATCATAGGATTATGGGGGATGGATCTAAGGACCATTCTCCATAACCCTTGGGAGTAGCATAGCATTGAATGGAGTTATGAAGAATGTCTCTAGTGCCTCTCTAATAGAGGGGTTGATGAGTATGGTAGAGCCGTAGGTTGGGAATAGCTCTTGTGCCATTATAATAACCTCAATGATGTCTTTTTTATAATATTAATGAGCCTTGATAATGGGTGATAATGGCTCTATCTCCTAAGAGCGTTGGGGGAGGATGGCACTAAGTCTCCTTGGAGAGAATTTAATGAGTGCCATTATTCATAACCTCATGTGGGTTGTGGAGAATGGCACAAAAACTAGTTTAAAAAGGTATGTTAAGAGTAACATCTTGGGGGTTATTTCAAGAAAGTGCATTTGACAAAGTGTTCCACTTCATAGAAATCAATGATGCATGGAAGAATATGGAGACAACAAAACAGGCATCATAGAACTAAAAATGGGGAGAACTACACGCAACCTCATTATCCTTACAAACTTAGAAGAAAACATAGCACCATAAATTTTCAAGATGCACATGAGGGTATGGAGGCAACAATAACAGGTAATCTTGTTGCTACTATAACCATATATGAAAACATAGCAGAAGGAATTTTGGAGGACTCAAGAGAGCTAGCAACTTTGAAGGTAATCAAGATCTACATCCAAATCCAGCACCTTTGGATAAGCCAAAGATACCTGTGACATTGGACTTAAATGACTTGAGAATTTTGGAGGAGTCAAGAGCTAACAACTTTTAAGGAAATCAAGGTCTACATCCAAGTCCAACACCTGTGAATAAGCCAAAGATAAATGTGATATTGGACTTAAATGACTTGGTATTGAGTTGTTGCTTCTTCACGGCACATATATACCCCTTTTTGATGTGTGGCTACAACAAGTTTATGGTTATTTGACCTAGGGGTATTGATTTTCTAAGGAGTGTGATAGAAAGCTTTAATATAGGTATTTCGTCAAGGACAGTGGAGCTTACTACAACAAGTTTATAGTTATTTGACTTGGGTGTATTGATTTTCTAAGGAGCATGATAGAAAGCTTTAATGTAGGTGTTTGGTCAATGGTAGTGGAGCATAATGTCCTTTAGATGGTAGAAAATCTGCAAAGATATACAAAGGAGAGATTCCCTTTAATTATGATATGGAGTCCATAAGGATGCTACACTTGTAGCAAGAGGATGATTATTCGCCCTGAAAGGTTGGTGTTGAGGAAATGTTCAAACCCTTTGCAAAGATCTTAAGGGTGTTTGGATGTGACACTAGAATGACAATACTTTGATGACTCTCCATACAAGGCTTGCATCACTCCTCCATCAAATTTAATATTTCCTCTTACATTTAATGTATAAGATCAGGAAGATAACATTCCCCTAGGGGAGTTTCTACTTTACTTGTTGCTACATCTCGATGAAGTTAATGATCTGCATTCCATGATCAGCACTAACATCACCCAAGAAGTTGATGAATGGAATGAGAAAAATATTCAATAGTCAGAAATGGAATATAGAATATTAAATCTTCCTCTTGTAGTCCAACTAAGGAAGAGGCCTACATGTGATAAGAGAGGATCGAAGGGTGCACTCTCTAGGCCAAGTCATAGTGGTGGAAATCAGTTGCCTTGACTTCATACGTCAGAAATAAGACTTCTAAGGAATTCTCCACCCATAGCTAGGATGAATAGCATGAGAGCTATTTATTTGGCTGGAGAGGTAGGATTCAAAGGTTTCTTTAACAAGCCACATGTTGCTAAGGACTACCTAAAGTGGCTACAAAATGCATGTAGTTTGTCCTAGTTTCATGAAGGTACAAATGCCAAATTTTCCTTTGCTTTGATCTCAATTGTTCATAATTACATGAGGATCTTACTTTTGTGTTTAGAGATAATTTGATGTGTCTTTTTTCATGTAGATATGGAGGGTGAAGATCTAGTTTCAAAGCATGTTTACGTAGGTATGTATTGAAATGTGATCTGGTTGGAACACCGAAGCTTCCATTCCCAATCAAGAAAGTGTTTCAGATCAAAAGCATGAATTTTGATGTATGAGAGTTAACCATTGTAGGTACTAACCTAGACTTGTTTGTGCAGGATTCTATCAAGAGAGGGACTATGATTCTCCATTATGGAGAATCATACATCAAAAGCATGAATTTTGATGTATGAGAGTTAACCATTGTAGGTACTAACCTAGACTTGTTTGTGCAGGATTCTATCAAGAGAGGGACTATGATTCTCCATTATGATTCTATCAAGAGAGGGACCATGATTCTCCATTATGGACTATGATTCTCCATTATGGAGGTGATAAGTACCCACCCACGGATAAAGAATTACTCCATCCATTATGGAGGTGATAAGTACCCACCCACGGATAAAGAATTACTCCATCCAAAAGGACCCTAAAGTCTCTGTGAAGGATATGGTGTACGACCTTGCATTCATGGTTATAACTCTTACACTTACATGGCTATTTTGTAATAGTAAATTATCTAAATCCTTCCATAGATTTCTCACATTTGTCCTTCCTCAATGTAGTTTAGGATCTGGCACAATGTGCTTCAAAGTTGTGGTTTGGAGGTTTCTAAATGGTGTTTATGAACACCACTAAAGTTCATAAGATAAGGGCAGCTTATTTAAATAGATACGGTGCAAATTGCCTCAAAGTCATGATTATATTTATTGTGAAAACCTTTGTAGATGTTTTTTTCATACTTTTGTGAATGAGAATGTAGTTTATTTTGCCGATTTCTCTTTATTTTTAATGTAAAGAGACCATAATTTCTCCCAATAGGCCCACGTTTAAGTATATGTAAAATAGATTGACATGATTTTGTGCTATTTTTCACCACACTTATAGCATAGTCTTCTATTCCTCAACTTATTTATGTAATTTTCTCTTTAAAAACTCTATTCTTGTTAGCACCCTGGGAGGCTTTCAACCATCACCACTAGAAGGCTTATGAGAAGCACTACCAAATCTAAAATTTAGCATAAACCATAGGAAACTTGGGTATGGTAGGGGTAGATCTCACATTTCTTGTAGACTTCCCATAAGCATTAGAGGGAAAATTAGTTCGATAACTACCTGTGTTTGGCCATATGTGTGCATACATGGCCTCTTTGTGAGAGTAGTTGGCCTTTGTGCTTTCACATTAGCCCCAATGGTCAATCTCAGCCTCTGATGTACTTAACATTCTTGAAGCTCTCACTAAACCCATCATGTAGCATGAATTTTAAAACTTTTTGTGTGTGTGCAATCATAGTCCTAAAAACTATTTTGCCTTTGTTCTAAACCATCCCAATTGCATAGTAGCTTGTCCTTATGCAATCTGAGAGATAAAATCCTCTCTCATTTCATATTTAAAGGCATTCCAAGTTGTAATGTCATATTCTTGAGATTGTAGATTCCTCTAGATATTCCTCCAAATGTAAAGTACCAAAGTAGACCTTTGTTTTTTCACTTCTTGGATTCATTTCAAAGTAGAAATCCAACTTATTTACCCACTCTTCAAATTCCTCATTTCGGGTGGTTTCACCCTCGAACTTTGGAAAAACAACTTTGTCCTTTACTCCTTTAAACTCATCTCTTCTATCACGTGCGTTTTCCTCAAACAATCTATCATCAAATACACCATCCCCATGAAACCTTTAGAAATGTGCTTTTTGACCTTACTTGCCATGGTAAGGAAGAAGCATCAAAGGTAATACCTTTGTCCTTAGCATAGCCTAGAGATGAACAATACATTTGTGGTGATGTAAATTTCCCATGTATGACAACAAATGTGTTAGTTTTCCTTACCGTCTCGTAAATCAACTCATACATGTCTCCAAACACTAAGCTTTTTGATGGCTTTTCTTTATTGCCATAACCAACCTCATGCATTCATGCTATGGACTTTTAAAATGTTTTCAAGAAATCATCACATAGCATCAAATCTAATGCTAATCAAGAAATTGGAGCTTAATCTTGCAAGATATAACCATTAATCATAGCCAATAATCTTATAAAATATCTTTGATTAAACTCTCCAAATGACCATAGCCATAAGTCTTTGCAAGAACTTCATGCATTTTTAAAAATCCCCTTCCCAATAGTTTCATACATAATGCAAGGTAGGGTTTGTGCAAGAGATATCAAGGCAAGAAATAAATAAGTGAATCTTGGCCAAATATTTAAAGAATCACATGGCTTAATCTCCCAATCTTGCAAGGGAGACTCACATGGCTGGGGTTTATAAGAAGTAGAGAGAAACCTCAATAAAATTACAAAAGGTTCTTCAAATGCCTTTAGATCACTTACCAATGATTAGTCAAGCCTTGACTAGTAGTTCCTTGTGCTCATCTTGTAGAGGCGACGTCCTTGATTTTGAAAATCACTACCTAAGGCTATCCATTGTGGCCCTCTTGATTTCTTGGTTGTTGGATATCATATATAGCTTTACAATGATCTAAAATTCACACTACTTCATGTCCAAGCTTGTGGGAAGCCTATGGTTTGTGAAAGGTCCTAAAATATGCATAAAAATTTTAGCAATTTAGGGAAAGAAGAGAGAATCATTTTTGACTAATATAGGCTAAAATAGGCTCAATAGTGCTCATAAGAAATATCTACTAAGCTTGTGGAGAGATAGGGTTAGCAAATCATTCAAAAAAATCTCAAAAATTAGGTAAAATCTAAAAATTCCAAAATTTGGGTTTAATGTGTGTGGAATGGATCAAGAACCATGTTCTGATACCACTGCAAGAAAGGGGATTGGGAAATAACTTACATGGAGTTAGAGATGGGTGAAGATCACATTAAATCTTGCTTGAGCAAGATAATTGATTACTAAAAATATTTAGTCATAATTTGGTAATTATGATTAAACCTATGTCCCCAAAGTGATAGCCTAGTGGATAAGACCTTGGAATTTCTACGGGAGGTCTTGGGTTCAAATCCTCTTGGGGACATCTTATACTAAGGGTGTGTTCACATGAAGGTGGGCATGTAGGCAGCCATCCACAGTCCTTAGGCGTCATCATTCAATCGTCATGGTGCTTGCTTCCACCTTCCTCATTCAATCGTCATGGTGCTTGCTTCCACCTTCCTCTTTGGTGATCCTAGAACGAAAAAAGTGTGCAATGCTTGCCCTTCAATATCACGCTCTAAATCAGGGACGATGGTTGCCATTGACATCCAAGATTATGACTGTTAACAAGAGATACCGCCATTATCTTACATCAAGGAGTCATGGTAGATACACCAAAGGGTCATACATTCAAGATATGAAGCAATGGTGTGCAAAGCTGTAACTTAGACGGGCACCCGTAATGGTCCGTGGAATACTTAAGGCGATTCTTGCTTCAAGAGCACATGGTATCAAGCTAGGATGAATTTCCAAGTGATGTACTTCATGGATATATTATGAGAGTAGTCACTGTAATAGCATAAGGCCTCTTATGAGCCTAAAGTACTTGATCAGCCATAGTTTGAGTGAGTGTGAACACTTATGGCTATGTATATAAGTGAATATCTCTCATAATACAAGGGACTCTCCCATTGTGGAAATGAGTCTTACTCTTGCTGATCCTCTTACTAATGTCTCTCCCTAATGCATGCTAGTGAGTGTGTATGAGTGAAGTGAGGTGAGAGGAGGGACGAGCACCCATAGTGCAACACAACGGTGTGACAATGCTTGCTAGAGACACGGTGGAATTGCTTCTCAAGGAGTTGTAGATCTTGGAGACCTCAAGGGTTATGAGCTTGGCCATTGGAAAGATCCTCACGACAATTGTAGCTCACCAGGTAATCTCTTGTTGGATGTGTTTCAAGAGGGGTTATGGTGAGCCATAACATTTTGGCATTGCTGGTCGAGGAGACATCCCTTGACTTTTGCCATCATTTTTGGCGTTGCTGGTCGAGGAGACATCCCTTGACTTTTGCCATCATTTTCCTCTAGTCTACGCATTACCCTTTGCTCATTATCTTGATTAATGGCTTCCCATGAAAAAGATGTGGATTTAATGGTGATATGTGTGTGATTTGGTGTAGAATAGTGCTCTTATTTGTTTTTGTAAAGAATGCTTTTTGCTTAATTTTTAGCTTAATTTGTTGTTTTTATCGTTGCCTTCAAAAAATTTCTTAAAACCATTAAAAACCCTTGAATTTGACTGATTTCTCTTAATGGAATGGTTTTTATCATTAAGGGTGATTAATCTTGTTCAAGAGGTAAAAATTTTAGAAAATGTATTAATTGGAGTCTAAATTGATCAATGTGAGTAGTCGAAATTAGTGTTTTTGAGTGTTGATGCACATAGATTAGCATTCCTTTGCTCTATCCAATGATGTACTCAACTGTGTGAATTAATTAGGGATTAGTGGTTAATTGTGTAAACCATTTTTTGCACTTTCACGTCCTAAGGTTTCATGGCCTAAAGGTTCACGCCCAAAAATAAATAAATCATGAAGTCCAGTTCACGACGTTAAACACTATGTTTCACGACGTGAAACACGAGCCATTTCCAGATGTGAAAAAAAAACAAATTTAATTTTTTCGTGAAGTCCACTCCACGAGTGAAACACTTGTCATTTCACGACATGAAAAAAAAATCAAAATTGATAAAATTTGTGAAGTTTGCTTCAAGTCGTGAACTGCACGGATAGTTTGCTAAAGCTCCCGCCATCCCCCTGCTCGCGCTGCCTGCATGCCATTCACCCTCGCGTCCTCTCCCTCCCGCCTGCCCTTGTTTATGCGCCCCCATCCGCCTTTCTCTTCTGCGCTGAAGCGCCTCCATCTCGTCGCCTTCGCCCCCCCATTTCAGCGCCCCCTTCTCCTCGCCTTCGCGCCCCCCCACTTCAGCGCCCCGTCCCCCCCCCTTTGCCTCTTTTCCCCCCGCCCCTCTTTCGCGTTGCTTCCGTCCCCCCTCCCCCTAGGGTTTGCTTCGGCGCCTATCCGCCTCCCCCCCTACGGTTTACTTCGCCGCCTTTCCCTTCCCTCCCCCATTAAAATAAAAAATAAAAAAAATCCTTCCGCCTTCTCCCTCCGCTCTCTGTGTGCAGCTTGGCTTCCTGCAGGTCTCTCCACATTCGCTCCGCCTTCACCATAGCTTCAGACTCGGATGGAGGCTCCTCACACCCCGCCTCAGAGGGACTCTTCCGCAGCCCCCTCGCTGATACCCCAGCAGGCTTTCTCTTTCGCTAGAAGAGGAAGCGAGCCTCGCCGCAGAGGTGGAACGCCTCCAGGCACATTCCACCATTTGTCGTATAGTCGGCACTCGCCCCAGCAGAGGGGAGATCCGGGGTCTTCTTGAGGCCCGCCGCCTGCTTTTGCAGATGTGGGCAAGATCTTGGACGTTCAGCTACTACTGGGCCGTGGACACTATCAGATTGAGTTTGAGATAGCCCAAAGCATGGCCTAGGTCCTTGTTGCCATGAGCCCCCTCGACATTAGGGGTGCTCGGGCATTCTTCAGACCTTGGCAGCATGGCTTTGACCCAGCAAAGCGGCGGCTGAGCAGGGAGAGCGCCTTTTCCATGTTACAGTTTTCTTCCCTAGACTCCGCCGCGCGTACGTGCCGCTCCTCTCGAGGCTAGGAGCACTGGTGGGCTCAGTGCTCGAGACTGGCCCCACAGCAGCTTCAGTGGTGGCTAGAGCAGCATGGCTACCTTCAGTCAGAGTTGGTTTCTAACATCTCCTCCCTTCCGAAGGTCATTCAGCTACCTAGGATAGGGGGATGGATTGATCAGAGAGTGGAGTTCTCGGGGGTCCCAAACCAGTGCTTTATTTGTAGTTAGGCAGGTCGGCCACCTGGCCACAAGGCCTACTGCCCTCGCAGGAGACCCCGACCTTCACCGCCGCCCCGCAGCAGCAGCAGGCCCCCGATGGCCCGCCCACAGACGCGGCTCGGCAGGCAGCCTCTGGGACACCTGCTCAGCCCACAGAGACCTCAGAGTGGCAGCCTAGGCAGGGGCGCCGTTGAGGGAGACAGTCACAGCAGCATGCCCAGAGACCGATGCAGCAGTAGCCACAGTCTCAGCACCACTGGGTTCCCGTGGTGAGGAACAGCTTTGCTCCCCTCCAGGAGGAGACCCCGGTGCCGACTGAGGACTAGGAGATGCCAGCACCCCCTCCTTCGCCCCCACCCCCACCCCCACCCCCACCCCTCCTCCCCCGTCCTCCCGTCCCGCCTCGCTTCCACCTTCGCCTCCACCTTCGCCTCCTCCCATCCCCGCTCCGGTTTTGGCAGCGGCTCCTTCTCCACCCCCTTCTCCCCCCCTCCTCCCCCCCCGCCCGCCTCAGCTCCCCGGGAGGCCCTGGCAGTCCCCTGGCGTTCACCTACAGTTCGGAGGGCTCTGAGCATCGACCTTGCTCGAGCACCACAGAGGAGACTCACCATGCCGATTTGGGATTCACGGATATCATCTATCCGCAGTCGGCTGAGTCGTCTCAGCACTAGACAGTGCTCGGAGGCTTTTGATTACTCCTTCACTCGGCTTTTTGGAGCAGAGGGCCCCATGAGCCAGCACCCATCATGTAGTGATACCTCCGGCCCGCGGGGAGGAGGCACTTGATTCAGTAGTGGCCTTCTCTTTCCCTCTCTGTGGCCCATGTGATCGGGAGTGGACTCTAGAGCTCGCTCTTAGTACTTTGAAGACTCAAGCAGTTGAGTTTTCTCACCATGTGAGCGATCTGGAGGTGACAGATGTGATAGGCCGACTATGGGAGTTGGCTCATTTTTTCTTGGATCTCGGGAGTGTGGACGCCTCAAGGATTCGTCATTTGGTCGTTCGCATAGTGGCAAACTTAGTGCGCGACCCTGGATATGTATGCATTCACGAGATTGCTTTGGTTGAGCGGGAGCAGTCGCCATGGGACACAGCCACTTGCGCCTGATCCGTGATTCTTGCAGCACACCGGGTGGGCAGACTCGTAGCCGCTCGGATGGGGACTATTCTCCATCCAAAGCCGCTAGCGAAGGCCCGCCGTACGGCTGAGACAGAATCCACATGAGCAGGTCATCCATGAGGATCATCTCATGGAATGTACAGGGCCTTGGTAGAGCACATTATATACGTTATCGTGGTTGCTTGAGGTAGGAGCTTCAGAGATGCGTGGTTGGGGGCAACATTGATATTTTGATGATGCAGGAGCACCACTTGGGTGAGAGCAGGATCCGGAGATATGGTTCGGTGATGCCTGGTAGATGGGACACCTTTTGGTCTGTAGGGTTTGGCCCTTTGGGTGGGCAGGGAGGAGTATGTATGGTCATTGCGGATGTATGGCGGCAGGCCAATGTGGATCGTGGGATCATTGTGCCTGGTAGAGCACAGTATGTCATTCTGAGGACGCATGATGAGCTCTTTGGCGTGCTCAATGCCCAACCATGCTAGTGCCAGAGTAGAGTTCTAGACCCAGGTTACGGATGCATTGCCAGAGGCCGCACATTGGTGTGTCGGGGGAGACTTCAACATGCTTGAGGACCCTCCGCTGACCGATAGGGTGGGAGGCGGTCATGTTACAGTGCATGGCACGGAGCTTGCAGCTTGGGAGCAATTTTGCATGTCACTGAGGATCACTGATGCATGGTAGCATGGGGCCTTCTCCCGCTCTCAGGACAGTCTTAGTTTTTCTGGGTCGGATCACCGGCGGCAGGGAGGGACTAATCTATCACAGATTTATTTGCTTCTATGTGGGCGACTGGTTAGGGGAGCGAGGGGGCTCCGTTGGCATTCTCACTGGCACCTCTTTTTCAGACCATGCGCCAGTTATTTTGACACTTGAGGAGAGGACACGGGAGACCAGCTTGCAGTTGAGGATCCCAAAGAGGGTTCTTACAGATCCTAGTCTCGCTGAGGACATTGAGAGGATATGACATGATAGTCAGAGCTTTGACCAGGATGCAACAGGCCAGTGTGCCCAGGGACTCATCGAGCTTAGCTCTTTTCTGCACGCAGCAGCCTTGACACGGCTGGGAGAGACTCGCGAGCGGGAGCATTGGCTAAGATGTAGCCTTGCTTCGCTTCTTCGCCTCCAGGAGCAGTAGCCTGCATGTGAGTGGGTGGCATCCCAACTGAGCCAGGCACGCCAGGAGGTTAGAGAGGCAGAGGAGCAGAGACATGAGTTTTACTATCGTCGCCAGGCCTCTCAGTGGACGCAGGTTGGTGATAGAGTGACTGGGGAGTTTTTTGAGATTACTGGACCCCGCCATACTTGAGCAGGAGTCCGCCAGCTTGGGAGGCCGGATGGATCGGTAGCTACTGAGCCCGAGGAGATCAAAGCCATTGCCAGTGAGTTCTAGAGAGACCTACTTTCAGCGGAGCCAGCCACTAAGGCTCGGGATGCTTACAGAGACAGACTGTGTGGGCCCATGTGCAGAGGAGGGTCACAAATCGTATGCGTACAGTTCTGGGAGGGCCTCTTTCAGAGGTTGAGCTTGCTGAGTCCTTGAGGGTCCTTCCGCGTCATAGTTGCCTAGGAGAGGACGGATTGACGCCTGCCTTTTTTATGCGCTATTGGGACCTTTTGTTGGGGCCAGGCCTCTGCAAGGGCTTCCAGTATGTTTTGGACACTGGGGTGATGCCATAGAGCTTTTCAGAGGGCTTGATCTTTCTTATCCCCAAGGGGGAGGGAGTATCAGATGATATTCGGCATTGGAGACCTATTACGATCCTCAATATTGTCTACAAGGTCTTAGCAAAGGCCTTGAGTTTGAGGATCCAACCCTTCCTGGGGGAGTTGATTCATGCTACCCAGATAGGATTCGTCAAGGAGCATAGTATCCTTGACAACATCACCTTCTGGGAGGCGACGACCCTAGCTAAATTTCTTGGAGAGGACTTGGTCGCGATGCTTCTTGATTTTGAGAAGGCATACGATAGAGTCGACTGGGGATTCTTAGAGGGCACTATGCTTTGCCTAGGCTTTGAGCCAGGTTGGATTCCACGGGTGGCGGCTCTGTATTCCCTCCACAGCTCGGAGCTAGGTGCTGATTGCAGGAGGATGGGGGTCGAGTTTTGAGCAGATCAGTCCGTCAGGGGTGTCCTGTCACCTTGTTTCTTTTTCTCTTCTTTGCTGAGGCTATGAGCATGTATCTGACGGCAGAGGAGGTTGGTTTGAGAGGCTCCTAGTCCGGGGGGAGGACGTGCTCAATGCTGAGTTTACTGATGACACGGGCTTATTTTTGCATGGCCAGGAGGCCAATCTTCATTGGGCAGAGCAGTCACTTCAGGTTTTTAGTGCAGCTTCAGAAGCATTGATCAATTGGCACAAGACAGTGGCCTTTTGGATCAGTAGCGCTCCCACTCCGGCAGCATGGAGTCCAGACCCAGGATTTAGATGGATTCCTCCTGGAACAGCAGTGCGATATTTGGGATGCCAGATTGGACTAGATTTGTCACCTGAGCAACAGATCACTCCACTTCTTCTGAGCATTCGGAAGAAGCTTTTGTATTGGAGTACAGCTCGGCTATCCTTGGCGGGGAGGGTAGTGGTGGCAAATCAGGTGCTTTTAGCGACCATGTCGTATATTACGTCCTGTTGGATCTTCTTGAGCTCTTGCATCAGTCAAGTACAGAGGCTGATCAGGAACTTTCTTTGGTCTGGGCGTGATGGTCAGCCAGCCCGGGCAAAGGTTGCTTGGGCAGTCATTACACTTCCGCTGGCCCAGGGAGGCTTGGGCATTATAGATCCAGTCGATGAGAGTAGAGCCTTATTGGGGAAGTTTATTATTCGGGGGCTGCTTCCAGGCACTGAGCCTTAGAAAGAGCTTCTTTTGCAGCGGCTGCAGGCTCGGGCTCCCCCAGCAGGGGGCACTTGGGCACAGGAGATACGATGGATCTTCATAGAGATGAGGAGGACAGGCCTTAGTAGAGGATGGGAGGACAGATTTGCCTTGAGTATCCTGAGAGCTTGGGAGTTGCTGAGACCGGGGCTCTCTTAGAGACCTCCTGCTTGTGTTGAGGAGCGGGCCAGAGAGCCGCTCAGCCCCACGGTGGATGGGAGCCTTTACACAGATGGAGATCATGATTGCTATCCGAGCTTGTACACTGAGGATGGCAGATGCCTCTACTATGAGATCCAGGATGAGGGCAGACTTCAAAGAGTGGAGGTGGAGTCGCCTTTGGTTGCAGAGTGCATATTTCAAAGGATACGGGTAGTGGCCCCGCCGCATCTCAGAAGTGGCATATTGACCCAGACCCTGCAGATGTGCTCCCTGATTGGCGCATATGGGAATATGCAGCACGTCCCTTCCAGTGGGGCCCTGGTGAGTACGAGTGGCATGATCCTTATGCATCCCGAGGCCACGGAGATCACCTTTTCCTAGTATACTGTTCGGTTGGGGCGACATATTTTGACGGCCGAGGAGGATGGTCTCTCCAACTGCATCGGGGCACTGGCGGCTACTACAGGGACTCTCACAGGAGTTCCTGGAGGATTTTTGGACTCAGCTCTGGGCTAGTCGACAGGCACGCAGGATCTCGACTTTCCAGGCTGGTCGCCCACAGTTGGCACCTGGCTTGTCTACAGCGGTCTTCCGGTGGCCTGCGCCCGATGCGGCCACCCTCTAGAGACACAGAGACATTGCCTTTGGGACTGCTACCCTTAGGCGCAGCAGATTTGGCTGGGGATGCTACACATTCTGGCCCTCCTCTCTCTAGAGGGTATGTATACATGGGGAGCCGCTGCTTGGTCGACTTTGTCAGGGCCTGCTATATAGGCTATGAGATGGAGCAGGACAGCCAGGCCATCAGATTCATTAGGGGCCAGCCTCGCCTTGTTCCTTCACCGGATTTCTCATCCGCCAGCTGGACACAAGAGAGGGATTTACGATGGGAGCTCCTCTTCAGCAGCCTCACCATCTGGTTCACCTGGAGGGCCCAGTGTTTCAGGGCTTTTGAGGGGAGACTGGAGCCACCAGCAGAGACTGTTTGGGGGATTTGGCAAGAGTTGGGCAAGAGTTGATCCACACCCTGCGAGGACAGTATGACCGCATCGGGATGAGGCAATCTTGCAGCGCTAGGCTTTTCACACCACTTGGCGCAGCGGCCCCTTCTACACCCTGCACACGGGGTCCCCCCGTTGGCATTACAGGCCACCTGTTTGGCTCTTTCCCCCTCCTATTGAATGATATAGCCCCTCAGTTTTTTGTACTATTACTTGTACTTTTCAGCACCTAGGGAGAGTCTCCCTGGCTGCCTTGTTTTGTTCTCTGCTCTGCTCTCTTATGAGCAGGAGAGGATCTTTTGTAGCCCTACGGGCGTTTTTATATAACTAATGAAAGGATCTTTTTTTGAAAAAAAAAAGTCATGAACTGCACGACGCTGCTAGTTCACGACATGAAAGGTCCTTCGACAAAAAAGGGGCTCTGGAAAACACCCTTGCTCAGAGGCTCATATCTCCTAAACCGTGAATCCGATGAAGGCATTTTAGGACTCATCGAAAAGTTAACATCGAGCTCTTCAACTTTGGTCTTGGTCGTCCGAAGTCAAAATCGATCGTTTTGACCTCCGACTAGCAGCCTCAAAATTCGACCCGAAAATCGAGGTAAAAAAACAACTCGAAAAGCACGCAAAATCGTAAAAAACAACACGAAAATGACTTTGAACTATATTCAAGCTACTTTTTGAGGGTCTAAATGACAAAAGCATGAATGACTCAAGGAGACAAAGTTATAGAACTCCAAAAATACTACAACTCTCTCATATAGAGTTTTTTCAAATTCCTTTTGGAACACCCTAAAAAATGTGCTACAAAACAGGAAAAAATTATGAGATTTTTTTTGTCTCAGAGTGATGGAAAATAGATTTTAGGACCTCCTCTTCCATCTAGGAAGTTACTAGTGTGCAATTTTTTTGGAAAAATTGGTCACGTGCATGTAGCATCTAAGCTAATTAGGACAAACTGACACTCGTTTAACCCAAAAAAGAGTACGCCAGGCCTTTTGAGGCTATGTGTTGTGAGAAAATATAAAATGCAAAAATAATATTAAAAAAAAACACCTGTGCTTGCTCATAAGGAGCAATTAGGCAACTAGACATGGCAACGATAGAGGGACTACGTGGGCCGACACCCTCACTGAACCCAATGACTAATATCTTCAAGCCATTGAGATCTATGTCCTAAATGCACCTCCTAATACCATTGGCCATGCCTATAACAAGCGTGTCATCAGATTTTACACTCCTTGTCACTTCAATCCCACCGACCTTTGGTCCTTTACCTAACGTGCCCACCAATCTTATAGGTACCAACCCTTCGTAACCCCTAGATTCCCACACCTTAGACATATTGACTACTCTAAGAAAGGGGGTTGCCAAAGGACTCACTGAGTCCCTACCCCCACAAAAGCACTCACATATGGCCTCAGCGACTCATATAGAAATGCGATCGTAAAGATGTCCACAATCATGGGCAAATACGACGGAACAACAAATCCTATTAAATTCATTCAAATGTTCGAATAGAGATGTGAAGCCTTAGGAAATCCAAACTACCCCACCAAGGTATATGCATTGAACTTATGCTTAGAGGGAAAAGCTAGTCGATGGCTCATCACATTGATGTCAACGACATCAAAACAAGCTTCTTCAGATCCTTGAAAACAGCCTTTATCCACGGTTTTTCAAGACAAGGTGATCGATGGAGTGCAGCAAAAGAACTCTATTCAATTAATCGTCAACTAAACAAAACCATTAGAGACTTTATCTTTCAGATAAAACTCTTGGACTCACGATGTGTCATTGAAGAGATGTTTCATGATGGGCTTAAAGAATAACAACTTATAGAACTTGATCATTGTATCCAACCTCGAAACACATTAATCAATGTTGTAAAGAAGCAGTACGTTTAGATAACATGCTAGAAGATGATCATGCTATGAGATGTTCCTCATCTAAATCAAGTGAAGCAATGGAAAAAGAAATATTAATCTCAGAATTTTCATTCCCTGAATTCTATGCAGCCTTGCTTAAAAGCTTACAACCAACATCTCTAAGAGAGGATGTGATCCTTCAAAATCAGCCATCCTTAATGCCCCTATAAGTGAGGAGCAAAATGCCTTATGTTCAATGCAATTACTAAGACCATCCCAATCCACATTGTGCATACAAGGCACTTTCTATACTACATATATTGTAAATCCTTTGGTCAAATGTCCCGATTCATCAACAATTGTCTCAAAACCGGAGCTTATGCCTCTTCATCGACAAATCTAACCAAAGGAGAAAATTGCATGCTCGAAAGCCTCATCATTGACAGCAGTCCACAAGAGACTCTACCCTCATCATCTTCAAAAATATCCATGAGTGTCAAACCTACAACAACCTTAGTGTGCCAACCAATGTCAAGGAGGGCCCCAAATATTTTGCATCAACCAAAAGGAAAAGTCTACCAAGACAACTAAAATCAAGGTATCTTAATGGTATCAAGATGTAGGTGGAGAAGTAGCTACTCTCAAGGGTACTCTGAAGGTGCCAATCAAATTTGGGTGCCACCACAATCAAAGCCTCTTCCTCAATGCAGCACTCAGAGGCCAAAGAAAAATAAAAGTACTCCACAAACTCGTCCACAAAAGCTTATGCGAGTTCCTCAAAGAGCTCTATTAAGTCAACAAGTTTTGGTTGTCGATAGAGAGAGAGAGACGAGACAAGAGACACCACATATGCTCCACAAGAATAAATCATATTAGTCACAAGTCACATATATATAGGCAAGACCTAGAGTGATTTAGGGCTAGCTATATATAGCTCCAACACCCCCACTCAAATAAAGGTCTCCAGCTACGAGTAAAAAAACCCTTGGGAGCACAAGGGAAAAACCCGAGCTCCTACATATAAATGTATAATTCCACCTTAAAGTCCATGTGCAATGTGCTTCTATATACAAAGTACAAAGAATAAATGTGCATGATGTGAAGTAATGTGTGAAGTGTCCAAAAGTCTATAGGCTATGTACAAGTCTAGACAAAATTGACATGATGTGAGATGTGCTAATCTCCAAAAAGAGAGGCCGCCGCAACTCCAAGTTCTGATCGGCAAAAGTCTAAACCGAGCTTCTTGGAGTCCTTTGGTGAGAATGTCTACAATCATTTGATCAGTTGGACAATGTTCTACCATTATTTCTCCTTTCCATACTTCATGTCGAACATAGTGATAATGAACTGCAATATGCTTGGACTTGCTATGTTGCACGTAGTCCTTGGTTAGACTAATAGCACTTTGGTTGTCACATCTAAGAGGAGTGCTTGAGGAAGGAGAATTGTAAGATTCCTCCCTAGCCTCTCAAGATGTCCAGCATCTTCCCTTGTAATCAAATCCCTCTTCAGAAATATAAAAGATCTTGTTTCTACCTATTTTGGTCTAGAGAGAGAAAATATTCTAGAGAGATATTATTCAGATTTTGAATATTTTTGGACACAAAAATATCTCTTCTTATTAAAATAAGTTCCCCCGAAATAGAAGTTCAAAAAGATTTTCAGAAGGTGCATTAGAAATCAAGTATAATCTGTTCAAGAGGCCTTACCCTAGAGGTCTAGATTTTCAAAAAAAAATAAATTAAGGTTTTGAGGGGCCAATCGGATTCATCCAAATGTGTGGAGAAGATAAATAGAAGAAATAAAGAAAATCCCCTCCAAAGATGAGTAAATGCTCACATAAGATGAAGAGTGGACTAAGGACCAAAGGAAGTCTAAAAAAAATGGATTTTTGACACCTCACAATAGGGATTCCCCCCCTCATCAATGAGGCGCCTACTTCACACATGTGGTGGAGTTTTAAATAATAAAAAATTGAGATATTTCATCTCTCCTCTCTCCTAATTCAAGTCTAGTTCCAAAAAGTAAGCTAAACTGACCTAAAAATGGTCAAAAATTGACCAAACTAAACTGGAAAATTCTAGAATTAGTTTGCTTGGTTAGGAGCTCACTTTTTCCTACAAATAGAAGCCTCCCTCTTTGTTGAAGCTTAATAGTGTTTTATGCAATGTTACTCTACTCCTCCCAAGAGCCAAGAACTGTGAATTTCTTATTCACTAGTTTTTGACCATTCCCTCTTCTAAAGATTTTGGTGGCCACTCTTGTTGCAAACAAGAGTAGAACCCTCAAACCATCAAGCCAAAGGAAAGCTCCCAAAATTCATGTAAGTTAGAAATCTTATATTTTTCTTTACTCTTTTAATGGTTTTCTAATTTTTGTTTTGTTGAAATGATAATCTGATGCTATGCCTTCTTGGAAAGGCTTTCCCCCTCTCTCATTCTTAAAATCAGCCCTTCTTTATCCTAGTTAGGTGATCTAATAATTGGAGTTAAACTTTTCATATTATTTCTCTCTTAAAAGTGAAAATTGATTAGTTTAGAATGCCTTGGGGATAATTCCTAAGTAAATTAAGATTAGAAAAATTAAAAAATAGTCAGCCATACAAAGGAGGTTATGGTAAAATTTTTTACAAATTTGTGAAATAAATTTCATCTTTTATTAATAAAAAAGAGTAATCCCCATCGTTTGTGTATTCTAAAAGTGTCATTTTCATTCATGCATAGAAAGATGCATATTGATTGTTTTTTTTATAAAAGAGTGATTTTTAATAGAATTAAGTTCTATGCATAGAAAGATGCATATTGATTATTATTTTTTATAAAAGAGTGATTTTTAATAGAATTAATTTCTATGCATAGAAAGATGCATATTTATTATTTTGTTATAAAAGAGTGATTTTTATTAGATTTAATATCTATGCATAAAAAGATGCATATTGATTTTTTGTTTTATTTTAAAAGAGTGACTTTCATCAATATTGATTTTTATGCCTAAATAGATGCATAAAAGAATATTTTTTATTATAAAAGTGTTACTTTCATCAATATTAATTTTTATGCATAAATAGATGCATAAAATAATATTTTTTTATTATAAAAGTGTTACTTTCATCAATATTGATTTTTATCCATAAATAAATACACAAAAGGATATTTTTTTATTATAAAAGTGTTACTTTCATCAATATTGATTTTTATGCATAAATAGATACATAAAAGAATCTTTTTTAATTATTGAAGTGTTACTTTCATCAATACTAATTTTTATGCATAAATAGTTACATAAAAGAATATGTTTTTATTATAAAAGTGTTACTTTTATCATTATGGATTTTTATGCATAAATAGTTGCATAAAAGAATATTTTTTTAATTATAAAAGTGTTACTTTTATCATTATGGTTTTTTATGCATAAATAGTTGCATAAAAGAATGTTTTTTTAATTATAAAAGTGTTACTTTTATCATTATGGTTTTTTATGCATAAATAGTTGCATAAAAGAATATTTTTTTTAATTACAAAAGTGTTACTTTTATCATTATGGATTTTTATGCATAAATAGCTGCATAAAAGAATATTTTTTTATTATAAAAGTATTACTTTTATCATTATGGATTTTTATGCATAAATAGTTGCATAGAAGAATATTTTTTATATTATAAAAGTGTTACTTTTATTGTTATGGATTTTTATGCATAAATAGTTGCATAGAAGAATATTTTTTTAATTATAAAAGTGTTACTTTTATCATTATGGATTTTTATGCATAAATAGTTGCATAAAGATATTTTTTATAATTATAAAAGTGTTACTTTTATCATTATGGATTTTTATGCATAAAATGATGCATAAAAGAATTTTTTTAAATTACAAAAGTGTTGCTTTCACCAATATTGATTTTTATGCATAAAATGATGCATAAAAGAATTTTTTATCAAAATAAAAGTTCACTTTAATCCTATGTTTAAATCCCATGAATATTAGAAAAATGAATAAGTAAATACTCAGTGAAGAAAAATTATACCGTTTCATATTCTATAGGATGGTAATGAAAAAAAAATTTGAAAAAAAAACTATCGAAGTTGGAATTTTAAAAAAATGACTAATTTATTCCTCATAGGAATTCGTGTTTAGTTATGAATTAAGTAAAGTAGTAATTGAAATATTACTATTACCTTCGAGAAAGATAGTTCAGAGAGAACCTTTCCAGACTCAAACCATGAATCAAACTATGACCAAGACGTAACTCCTTTCTCAGTTTCAAGAAATGACGATGTGACCAGTTCAGTAATCTACACTAAGATCATCCACCGAAAATTGAAATTAAGTTGAGACCTTTGATTTTGATTTGAGGATCAAGAATTCAGAGTTCGAGAAATTCTGCTTCGGAATCCAGACCTGTGATCTAGAAGTCTTGGGATACGGAATTAAGATATACTCATTGTATTCAATAGAAAATCAAAACTAAAAACTTGCATAGAAACCTTGTTTTCTTAAAGGACTATCTTATGCCAGAATGCTAGAGGGAGCATTTGGTATATGTGTGTTCTAAGGGAAGTTCGGTTGCAACAGCTGGCGAGGAGTGTTCAAAGGATGGCTCACGCGGCAAAGCCAGGTCTTGACCAGCCTCGGTATGGTAAAAATGGTGTGCTTCCCGGTGGTACGATGGACGAGGGCAGACGTAGCGGTGTCTGAGTGAAGTACCAGGACACCTAGGGAGGATCCTAGACGGTTCTGACCAAGCGATGCACGGGCTCGCGGTGCCGAGGACACCCATGCGTATGTCGTGGAAGATATATATATATGGTGACGAGAAACTTATTGTAATCTATTTACTGGATCTCGTTGTTGACCTGCTGGTCTCAATGAAGAGTCCAGAGTGATACTATTTTGTGAGAAACAAGGATTGAATGGAAATTTTGAGTTGTGACATCTGTACCCAGTAATTGTTTGTCAATGGATTGCTTTATAAATTAAAGTTTAAAGAGGAGTGTGTGAGTATCTGTTTTCTATAGCAAAAGTTAAGAAAGGCTTTCAATTATGGGTGGGTGAGTACTTGTCTGGTTCTACTATTCCAGTGGGTTGGGCGGTGGCTAACCCATGGGCCGGATGGGGTTAGGCTGGAATCAGTAGAGTTTTAATAATAAAATTGATTAATAGGATTATGCTTAGAACTCGACTAGTTAATTAAAGGCTTGAAGACTTCTCAAATGAATAGATCAACGGTTGTGCCTAGTTCAATTAGGAAAAAAGCGTTGATTCCTTCAAGTGAAGTCTGTTATAGTTTCCCTTCTATCTGGTTTATTCAGATAAAGGTTAGATCAGCCTTGACTTCGTTAGAAAAATTCGTTAAGAAATTCAAATTGATGGAATCGTCTCCGCTTTTCAGGCATGGAAAATTTTACCGGTTTTGGTTTTTGGAATGACCACCAGCTTAGTCTCGTGCCCGGGGACATTCGAAGGCGAGCCCGCGAAAGAGGGAGCTGCTTCCGCTGCTACCATCCGAGAATCCGTGCGCAAAGGGGGCAGTGGGATCTCACAAGAATGACCAATATCAGCAAGCAATTGTGGAAGCCAAACCAATTCATGAGCACTGGGGTGGATCGCATGGACAAGTTAGAGCTTGCCCAATCAGCATCTGAATAACCCAAAAGATTAAGAGAAGTTGATGAAGATATGTCTTCTTGACGGCGATATACAAGTCCGAAATCTGTAGTGCCCTTCAAGTACTTCAAAACACATTTAGCTTGAGACCAATGTCTTGTAGATGGAGAGGACAAGTATTGTCAAAAGAGATTTGCTACAAACAGAATATCAAGACGAGTGCTCATGCCCACAAATTGAAGACAACTAACAAGATTAGCATAGGGTTGATTTAAAGCTAATGATTCAGCCTCAATATTTTCAGAAGTACTCTTAGTAGAGCTTGCAAGACAAGGAGTGTTTGCCGAATGTGGAGTATAGCCAATCCAAACTTTTGAACAATATCTTGGATAAACATTGTTTGACGAAGAAGCAAAATAACATTGTGATGATACCTTTGAACTTAAATACCATTGTGATGATACCTTTGAACTTAAATACCAAGGCATGAATGGATGTCGCCAAGATCCACCATATCAAAGGTTGAGGATAAAACCTTTTTTACTTATTGCATGAAAGATAGATTATTAGACACAAGTATAGTGTCATCAACATAAAGGGCCAATATCACAAAATTGTTATCCACATTGCGCTTGATATAAAGATTTGGATCAGAGAAGCAAGAAACAAACCCCTGAGATGTGAGAAATTGATCAATCTTGATGTACCATGATCGTGAAGCTTGTTTTAGTCCATACAAAGCACGGTGGTGTTGGCATACAAGATGTTCCTTTCCGAGAATTGTAATTTCTTTAGGTTGCTCCATATATATTTCCTCCTTTAAGTTGTCAGGTAAAAATCTGAGAGGTGTTTTGGGTCTGTGTACATATGGTGTGCGTGGTGTGTGAATAAACTTTGCTCTGAATGCCCTGGCAATTGTACAGAGCGGGTGGTTTTGCAGTGAGCTGGTATATGCATGTGTTTTTTTTGGAAACAGATGCTGGAGATTTGGAAGTTTTTATTGCAACAGTTTGGTGTACGGGTGGTTGCTAAATGTAGGACACCGACTGGGAAATGGTCGGGTTTTTTTTGTTATGAAGACTGATGGAAGGCCGTGGGTAGCTCTGGCACTTATGGGCGCGGCGTGATGATCCGAAGCATAAGGCAGGAGGGGCTCTTTTAGCATTAGTGTGTGGCCATCATTGAGGCTTGGGGAAAAAATAAAAAAATATCATTAAATAGTATGGCAAGATTACGTGGAGGCCTTATTGGGGCTGCCAGCATGCAACATCTCGAAGGTTGGCGAAGGCATGGAAGGTGGGTGAGCGAGTGGAAAAGGAAGAGGTGGCCGCCTAGAGGAAGCGACCCCGAGTTCTGCAAACAGGTGAGAAGTGTTGCCGCCTTGTGTTGCTGGTGAGGCTGGCAGGAGAGAGGCAGAGCTAGCGGAGGTGCTGTGCAGACCCAGACGGTGAAGAGGAGGGCCGCCTCGTAAGCTGGAGGAGATCGCTTGCGGAGGCGCTCGAGAGACAGCAGGCGCAAGGGTAGAAGCGGGAGGAGATTGCTTGCGGAGGCGCTCGAGAGACAGCAGGCGCAAGGGTAGAAGCTGGTGAGCGTGGGACAGTCGCGTGGAAAGGAGCTGCCTAGAGAGGAAGTCGCGGGTGTGGATTCTGCAGGCGACAACTGGAAGTGAAGTAAGGGCCGCTGGGTATTTGTGGAATGCCTTGCAGAGGCGCTGCGGCAAGTGGTGAAGAGGAGGGTCGCCCTTGAGGTGACAGCGCAGGTGACTGCTGAGAAGAGCCGCCTTGGTCAAGGACGACAGGCTGGTGTGGGCCTTGGGTGATGTGGCTTGGGCTGGATGCAAGAGGAAGAGGTGCTGCGTTGAGCAGTTGATGTTGGTGCTGAAGAGATTGTGCAGAGGCTCTGTGGTTGGCGAAGCTACTGGTCTCGACACACAGAGAGTGAGAGCTGCTGAGTTGAGGGTTAGCCGGTGTGGGCCCCCTATGGAAAGAGAAGTGGCTAGTTTTGTATGGGTGATGATTGCAGGCAGAGATGCTGACCAGAGAGAGAGCCTAGAGCACAGTGCAGAGTTGGAAGCCGTCTCAAGTGTCACGGGCACGTAAAGCAGCTGCAGAGGTGGCTGGTAGTGCGCAGAGACAGGTGAGAAGGGCTGGTACCATAAGGGTCGAGGGCTGATGGGGCAGAGGAAGTGAAGTGAGGGTTGCTGGTGGGGCGCCCTTTGGAGAGTGCAGAGACCGGGAGACAGAGGCTTGGTTGTCAGACGCAAGGGTGAATTCCCTTGGCAGTAAATCCTGGCTAGAGTCTTGGTTTTTGGTGTAAATGTTGAGTTTGTATATGGTGTTTGGTGCTCTGTATGTTTATGTGAATGATCAATTGTCTATCGTGGTTTTGAGCTATCTTTCTGGTGTGGGTGGGTGGTGAATTGTGGAAAGTGTTCCAGCCGGTGTGGTGGCTGGTGGTGCCTCCGTTGTGTTTGTATTTCCAAGTTTGGGAGGTGAAGGGCTATAGAGGCAGTGGTTCCTTTTTCTTTTTTTCACCTCACATTCTTCTGGTGCCCCCACTGCTCAGGGATTTCTCTTACGAGGGTTTATGCCCCAAAGTGAGAGATTGAAGGAAGGTGTTTCTGGTTTTTCTTGGGATTTGAGCTGAAGCTTGGGGATCAAGATGATGTCGTATCCAGAGTTTTTTGGTGGTCCAAATGAAGATGTGGCAGATTTTCTTGAAAGGATGGAGGTTGCATGCATAAGCAACCACATC
Organism: Cibotium barometz; assembly: GCF_041138505.1. NCBI lineage: Eukaryota > Viridiplantae > Streptophyta > Polypodiopsida > Cyatheales > Cibotiaceae > Cibotium > Cibotium barometz. The sequence goes on along the minus strand of NW_028229435.1, from coordinate 1,792,235 downwards.
AATGAGCCGGCACAGGTATTGCAGTTGTTGCTGAATATCTGCTTGAAGGGGGATGCAAGGATTTGGTAGAGAGCTTATGAGGAGTCGTTAAAGGATGCTGAGCCACGCATTCCAATGACTGAGGATGGATTGAAGAGACTGCACTTTTGAACAGGTTCAAGAAGATTGAGGATCCAGATAGAGTTTGGCATGAAGTGCAGGGATTGATACAGGGTGAATTGGAGCCAATTGATGATTATGTGAAGAAATTCTCTTTGTTGTGGGAGACCTTCTACAGGGCTTTGGGAGATGATCAGGTACCTCCGGACATGATGAAGAAGGATCGTTTTATTGCACGATTGAAGGGAGGCATTCGCTGGAAGGTTGAATTAAAGAAGCCCAGATCTTATAAGGATGTAGTGGAGATAGCCAAATCAAAGGATTGGAAATTGCAACGGATGAACCAGCTGCCAGTGGTGGCAGTGAGGCCTAAAATGAGAAGGGTAGAAGAGGTACCGATGAGAACTGTGCTAGAAAGAGTGCAACTGACAGAAGCTCAGGTGAATAATGCCATACCACAGGGGACAAAGGTAGCACCCACAGCTGTTACAGCTTCTGATGAAGGGCTTAAACAGGATATGAGGCAAATGGTGGATTGTATGAAGAATCTGAGTTTGAAGATGATGGAGAACACATGTGGTGGATGTGGCCGAGGTAGAGGATATAACCAAGAAGGGGTTGAAGGGTCAGACAAGCTATGGAAGTGGCCGTGGTTTTGGTAGGGGCAGACGGTTTATTCCTACATGTTGAAATTGTGGTGAACTTGGACATCTAAGTACAGGACTGTGATAAGCCTCAGCGAATGGGGGGTGATATGTATCCCTTACCCTCTCAGATTCCCAACAGGGCAAATGATTATGGAATTGAAATTAAAGGTGAAGCAGGGACCGGTGGATTAACAAATGAGGAGAAAGGTAAAACTAAGGTGATAGATGTGGTCACCCTTGAGAAGACAAAGGAAACAGAAGCTGATGTGATGCCTTTGGGGAAACGGATGCCACAGGAAAGGGAAAGCAGGGATGCTGCAGGGCCTAGCAAGAAGAAAGGTAAAGTGAAGGAAGGAGGGGATGTAAAGGTCAAGCAGAAGCGGAAGTCTCGTAGGAAGTTTCAGGTGACTGATTTTCCTTTTGGGGGTTGGGCAGGATAGCTATAATTTACAGGAGAACATGGTTGGAAGGAAAGCTAATATTACTTTTGGGCAATTGATAGAGTTAGCTCCCAAATTGAAGCATCAGTGGATTTGAATGAAGATGTTTGAATGCAAAATCTTATGTTTCGATAAATGAAGATGTTTGAATGCAAGATCTTATGTTTGCATTCCCCATCATTTTGGGAAAGACCATGGCTGAGAGCGGTGAAAGCAGTTCAAGATTGGAGGAAAGGGGTCATTACTTTGTATGACAAGAGAGGGGATAAAAAGCAGTTTAATATGGATAACCAGAAGCCTGTTGATGACCAAGAGAAAAGTGAAGCTGATTCGAGTGTTGATGATACGACTAGTAGCACTACTACTAGTGAGGGAACAGAAGACACTTCATCCAGTGAGGAGGATGCAGAAATGGATGCCCTGGTTATTGATGAGAAAGTGCTTGGTGATGAGGTTGCCCAACAAGAAGAGGCCATACAGGAAGAATGCGAGGAAGTACAAGTGAATCATGAGCAAAGGTATGCATGTGATGTGAAAGAGTCTGCTTTAAAGTCTTTGGATAATGAACCTTTGTGGGATGAATGGGATATAGAAAGTCTGCAGGATGATGAACCTGAGTTGGAGTTGGATGATCAGATGTGCATTAATGTTAAGAAAGCCACAAGTAGAATTAATGCTATGAAGAAGGAGCAACACCAACAGACTGTGAATGATGTTGATGCTATGGATGAGACTATGGATGCTGTGATAGATGAATTTCTTATTGGCCTTGATGAAGATGAGCATACAGGAACTGAGTTGGATGCTTTGGCAATGGTGCCTATGGAAAGGGAGTTTGTTTTGCCTGTAGTAACTGGCTTTGATGGTGATGCTTCTTATGTTGATGGACAAGAAAATGTTATGGCACAGCAGGTCTTTCTTGATGAAGCTTTCATCAGTTTTTACCCTTAGCAGGAATTGCTTCACTGGCTCTCCAATATTAGTATTGACCGCATCACTGATTTTGGAATAGAAATGAGGCAGGATGGTATGTATGCGAGAAGCTTTGTTTCTAGAAGTTCTAATGTTTTGTGGTGGGATGTGGGATGGAAAATTATGTCTGGGGAAGATGATAGTGTTTCATTGATCACATGGAATATTATGTCTGGGGAAGATGATAGTGTTTCATTGATCACATGGAATAGAGATGTTTTGGTTACATTGTATGATGCTCAAAGAATTGACGGAGGGAAATGTGGTCATATGCTTGCTGATCATACATGATTCAGCAGGCTAGGGGTTGGGCAAAGTATGTCAGGTAAAAATTTGAGAGGTGTTTTGGGTCTGTGTACATATGGTGTTCGTGGTGTGTGAATAAACTTTGCTCTGAATGCCCTGGCAATTGTACAAAGCGGGTGGTTTTGCAGTGAGCTGGTATATGCACGTGTTTTTTTTGGAAACAGATGCTGGAGATTTGGAAGTTTTTATTGCAATAGTATGGTGTGCGGGTGGTTGCTAAATGTAGGGCACCGACTGGGAAATGGTCAGGTTTTGGTAAGTTATGAAGACTGATGGAAGGCCGTGGGTAGCTCTGGCACTGGAAGGAAGGTTATGGGCGCGGTGTGATGATCCGAAGCATAAGGAAGGAGGGGCTCTTTTAGCATTAGTGTGTGGCCATCATTGAGGCTTGGGGAAAAAATAAAAAAATATATATATACATTAAATAGTATGGCAAGCTTACGTGGAGGCCTTATTGGCTGCCAGCGTGCAACATCTCGAAGGTTGGCGAAGGCGTGGAATGTGGGTGAGCGAGTGGAAAAGGAAGAGGTGGCTGCCTAGAGGAAGCGGCCTCGGGTTCTGCAGATAGGCAAACAGTGAGAAGTGTTACCGCTTTGTGTTGCTGGTGAGGCTGGCAGGAGAGAGGCAGAGCTGGCGGAGGTGCTGTTGAGACCCAGACGGTGAAGAGGAGGGCCGCCTTGTAAGCTGGAGGAGATCGCTTGTGGAGGCGCTCAAGAGACAGCAGGCGCAAGGGTAGAAGCTGATGAGCGTGGGATAGTCGCGTGGAAAGGAGCCGCCTAGAGAGGAAGTCGCGGGTGTGGATTCTACAGGCGACAGCTGGAAGTGAAGTAAGGGCCGCCGGGTATTTGTGGAACGCCTTGCAGAGGCGCTGCACAGCAAGTGGTGAAGAGGAGGGTCTCCCTTGAGGTGACAGCGCAGGTGACTGCTGAGAAGAGCCGCCTTGGTCAAGGACGACAGGCTGGTGTGGGCCTTGGGTGATGTGGCCTTGGTCAAGGACGACAGGCTGGTGTGGGCCTTGGGTGATGTGGCTTGGGCTAGATGCAAGAGGAAGAGGTGCTGCGTTGAGCAGTTGATGTTGGTGCTGAAGAGATTGTGCAGAGGCTCTGTGGTGGTTGGCGAAGCTACTGGTCTCGACACACAGAGAGTGAGAGCTGCTGAGGTGAGGGTTAGCTGGTGTGGGCCCCCTATGGAAAGAGAAGTGGCTAGTTTTGTATGGGTGATGATTGCAGGCAGAGAGTGGATGCTGACCAGAGAGAGAGCCTAGAGCGCAGTGCAGAGTTGGAAGCCGTCTCAAGTGTCATGGGCATGTAAAGCAGCTGCAGAGGTGGCTGGTAGTGCGCAGAGACAGGTGAGAAGGGCTGGTACCATAAGGGTCGAGGGCTGATGGCAGAGGAAGTGAAGTGAGGGTTGCTGGTGGGGCGCCCTCTGGAGAGTGCAGAGACCGGGAGACAGAGGCTTGGCTGTCAGACGCAAGGGTGAATTCCCTTGGCAGTAAATCCTGGCCAGAGTCCTGGTTTTTGGTGTAATTGCTGAGTTTGTACATGGTGTTTGGTGTTCTGTATGTTTATGTGAATGATCAGTTGTCTATCGTGGTTTTGAGCTATCTTTCTGGTGTGGGTGGGTGGTGAATTGTGGAAAGTGTTCCAGCCGGTGGTTTGTGGTGCCTCCGTTGTGTTTGTATTTCCAAGTTTGGGAGGTGAAAGGCTATAGACACAGTGGTTCTTTTTTCTTTTTTTCACCTCACACTGTCTTAACATCCATTTGATGTATTTCCAAATCAAACTAAGTTGCAAAAGCTAGTAGTACTCAAATGCTTGTACTACGAACTATGGGTGAAAAAGTGTCATGATAGTCAATCCCTGTAATTTGTGAGTATCCCTTTGCAACTAAACGAGCTTTGAATTTATTAAAGGATCCATCTGCCTTTGTTTTAGTCTTGTAAACCCACTTACATTTGATAGGAGTTTGATCAGAAGGTAGATTGATAAGAACCCATGTACCTTTCGAGATCAAAGACTCATATTCAACTTCCATGGCTTCCTTTCATTGTTCCTTTTATGGAGAGGACATAGCTTCTGCATAAGTTGAAGGATCTTTACAAACAACCAATAAATGATCAAACACTACAAGACAATGCTGCCATACACGCGTTTCATACACGCGATAAATTACGAACGCGTGTATGGTCGCGCTTGTATTTGAATAGAATCGGGCGCGTGTATTTTAGCATTTAAGTTCGCGTGTATATTTGCATTTATCAACGCGTGTATAAACGCGTTTATATACACGCAGTAATACACGCATCTATACACGATAATATTCACGGGGTAATACTCGCTATTATACACGGATAAATACACGCTGCTATACACGGATTAATACACGCATGGCAGAGAAAAACTGAAAAAAAACTAAATTCCTTTACAAAATTAAAAACTATTTTCCTTAAACCATCTCATAGCACATTACAGTATACATCATTACACAATCCCACTACATGCATTTACAACAATGAAATATATTCAAAAATAAATCATGTATATGAGATGATAGAAATGTCATCAATTTAGAACATACAGTGACAGATTGGTTAGGGTTCGATCTCATCTTCAATAAGATCCATCCTTGCCAAACGATCAACATCAATATCCATTTGATCAATTGGTAAGGCTACGATTAAATTTATTCCACTATCGATATTCTGTACTCCATGGTGCAGGCGGAAGACGAACATGCCCACCCACCTCTCGTGGCCAAGCTTGACGCATACGTCCTGCGACCCGCAAGTCCTCACGTACGCTAACATTGTCTCGTTTACCAGTAATATGTTCCCAAATACCAGTTCCCACATTCTTGAAGATGTGCATGGGATCAAGAAGATGGTTGATCTTAAGATGGGTCCAATATGACAGCCGGAAAAAAATGGAGTACCTGCACAAGGGATTGCTCTATGTGACCTTTAATCCAATTAGAGACTACACAAAACAAGATTGAAAAAACATCACTATACCTGTTCATGCCATCTAGAGGAAGAATAGTTGTAGACTCCCAAATACGCTTCCAATCTTTTGCACGAAGTGTTTGTGGAGGAATGTTACTCTTACTAGCAACATATTTAGGATGATCTGAGGGGAGAAATCGATGATGATTATCGAATATAGTCTTACACAAACCATCAGCATACTCATGTACTAACGAAGGGCCACAAACAGGACATGCATGTTTACCCGATGTTTTCAAACCTGTTAAAATATAAATAAAAGTTAGAATAATAAAGTCAAACCGTCTAATTAATATATATAGCCAATAGTAATAGAGTAGGGAGGTAATTAGAATTCTTACCAGAACAATCGCTGTATCCTGGAAAGTCATGCATTGTCCACATCAACACTGCTTTTAAGTCGAAGTGTCGAGAGGAGGGAGGCCTACTAATGTCCACCACCGCAACACCTCTCCATAGTTCCTCCAACTCATCAATCAGTGGTTCAAGATAAACATCCATATGCTTGACTTTATGTTTCCCTGGAATTAGAAGGGATAACATAAGATGTCCCTTCTTGATCGCCATTGATGGTGGAAGGTTGTAATTCACCAACACAACTGGCCACACGCTGTATGCGGTGCTTTTGAAACCAAATGGATTCACTCCATCCATACCCAGGCCAAGTCTCAAGTTTCTGGGCTCTGTTTTAAAGCTGGGCCACTCATCTTCAATATGCTTCCAAGCAGGAGTGTTTGCGGGAATTCTCCACGTGCCATCATCCGATCGATGTGAGGAATGCCATGACATGAGCTCTGCTATGGATTTGCACTTGAACATGTGTTTGATGCGAGGAATTATAGGAAAGTGTCGCAAGACTTTACGAGGTACATCAAAACTCTTCATATCTGTTCTGTACCTTGCTTCACCACAAGTGGGACAATGTAGAGCCTCCTTATGCGTCCCACGAAAGAGAATGCAATCATTGACGCATGCATGTATTTTATCATAATCCAATCCTCCAAGAGATGTCACATAGCGCCTCGCTATGTCTCTTGAGGTGGGTAGTCTATTTTCCTTTGGAAGCATGTTTGATAATAGCCTGCATCCAATATCATCAATTATAATTAGTCTTAAATCCTAAACCTTATATCACTAATTCAAATTTGTAAGTTAGAATGCTTACTTCAACAATGCGTCAAGACTTGCATTGCTCCATCCATAAACTGTTTGTATATTAAGTAGTTCAAGTGAAGCACGTAAAACTGAGAATGTGCACCCTTCAAACACCGGTGTCAATGAAGCCTTATAAAGATGCTCTTGTTCCATATCATCGTCGTCCATACCTTTGGGATCATCCTTAAAAAGATTCCGCACCATATCATCAAGCACCTCCTCTTCCATAACTTCGTGGGGTGCAGGGCTATTGTCGTCCCTTTCCCACTCATCTCTGACAATAGATCCCGAAGCTCCAGCATCATCTCGTCGACGCTTTACGTGCTCTCGTCGCGCGTAGGGTACCATGTTAGGGTGTGGTACTGCATCCTGCTTCAATTTATCAAATTATATGTTACAACTCTATTAATTTAATTTGGATACCATGAGTCATTTGAATACCATTCTACTCACCTCTAAACCTGTTTGATTCCATTCTCCATACATGGAGATGTGATTCAAGGTAATTCGACGTGCTCGTACAATGCATCCTTGACATCGATTACACATACATTTGATCCGTTGTCCCAACCACACATCGTGATTACGATGACGCATTGTCTCATCTTCCCCAGAACTGCTTGAAGAGGTTGATGACATCCTGTGTACAAATCAAAAAACACAAAATCATTATATGTTTTTAATGAAAGCACAAAAATCGCGTGTATTAACGCGGCTATTTCCTAAAAATTGCGTGTATTGACGCGGCTATTTCCTAAAAAACGCGTGTATTCACGCGGCTAATTTCTGCAAAACACGTGTATAAACGCAGCTAAAATAACATACACGCGAATATACACGCATTTATAAACGCGAATATAAACGCGGCGGTATGTTTAAACTAAAAATAGCCCGCCTTCCCCAAATATAGATTTTGAATAAGAAATCGACTGTGCATGCGTTTTCGCCTGTTTTCGCCTCTTCCAACAGCAAGGAGGGAGCAGAGAAAGGAGCACACACACGGGAGAAGGAGGGAGCAGAGAAGGAGCAGAGAAGACTCACTTTTTCAGAGGTGAGTCACTTTGTCCTGTGCCTTGTCTCTTTTGTCAGATTTGTTTACTTTGCTCTTTGCTCTTTGGGTTTGTCCTTTTGCACACGATTGGGTTACTGCATCCTGACAGGGGCGACAATGGCTGGTCCTTTTATAAGGACATTCTGTCTTTGTCGGGGGTCGGTCTTTTCGAGAAAATTTTTTCGCAGGTCGCGTGTACGAACGCGTGTAGAAGCGCGTGTAACCTGTCTGCAGAGTATGTTCACGCGGATATACACGTGTTTCTGGACGGGTGTATACACGCGTTTTTTGACGCGTGTATACACGCGTTTCTGCAGACAGAAAACTGCGGCGTTTCAGATTTCATGATTTGCAAGCAACTGACTTGAATGATGATATTTGTGTGAGTCAAGAGACAGCCCATGATGTACATGAAGATGTTTGTTGCAGGTTCTTTATGGATATTCCAGGTTCTTCATCCGATCCATTTGCGTACAGCAATTGGCTGATGGAGATGCTGAATCACTTTGGGCGCCAACCTGGTCCGGTTGAGCTTACAGAGTATATGTATGCCCATCCCCCTCCTTCCCTGCCTGGTGTCTATACCCCTACCGCGAGTATCCAGGGCACTCCAGTGCCATCTATTCCTCCGAGTCCGACGAGACGGCATGCAGCTTCTCCTCTTCCACGTCCACCGAGGAGACATACCTCGTCCCAGACACACTCACGTACACCCTCACAGCCACCATCACGTGCTCCCTCAGAGCCACCGTCACGTCAGGGCTCACAGCCACCGTCACGTAGACAATCCCCCAGTCGTGACTCCACCCGCAGCAGTAGGAAGAGTGGGAGTGGAGGATGCGGCGGGTGCTTTGGTGGGGGAGGTGGGGGAAGTGGGGGAGGTAGTAGGGCACGCGGTGAGAGAGGAGATAGAGAGAGAAGAGTTAGAGGAGACAGTTCGGGAAGAGGAGGAGATGAGAGAGATAGAGAGAGTAGTCTGCTATGATGTGACGGATAGGGGCGGGATAGTGATGGATGCGAGGGGGAGGGAGGTAATGGAGTACATGCGTGGGGTAGTATCAAACTCATATAGAAATTGTTTTATTAAATTTAAAGATCAAAATAGCCGATTAGTTGGGGAGGTGATAGAGGCTGTACATAGTCGGTACCCCAATCCCCCACATGCTACATTCTCGGATGTATGGGAAGGACGCGAATAAGGGAGACCTTAAGTAATAAAAGATCTCACCTTAAAAAACTCGCGTACAATGACCGGCTAAATGTAGCTGCGGGTGGCTATCCTGCCGAGAAACCTGCCACTGCGCACAAACGCGAGTGGAAGGAGGCAAAGAAACGAGCAGAGGGTGGCGTGAAGAGCAGGCAGCATGTGGAGGCACGACGGATCCAGATGGAGACCATTGGATCTTCGCATTTCGGATCTGGCGGCGTCGAGTCATGGGAGGCAGAGTTCGTAAGTATCCTGCCACTTTATTTGATTGTTTACTTAATTCATTGATTCTATGATTGTTTTAATCTTACAAATTGTGTTGATTATGATACAGCGACGGGTTACGGGGAGGAAGCCCACAACCCACGATACTGCGTATGCTCGCCGGCATAGCAGACGTGACACGTGGGCCATCTTCAGAGCCGAGGGATGTATTACGGACGCGCAGTTTGAGATGGCCATGAGACCATACGGTCGACAGGTACTTGAAAATTCGTAACGAATGGTTTTGGTTTATTGAATTGCATATATATATACTTATATACTATATATTACTTGAACAGGCACAAGCTGCTGATGATCCACCGGCCGCCGCTGCAGAGGGTGGACGTGAGCACTACTCCTCGGACATTCCGACCGATGTGAGCTCATCTGAGCATGGAGGGAGCACCGAGTCATCATCTGGGTCTGAGTAGTACTCAGACTTATAGTATCACATTCCATATTGAGGATGTGATTGTATATATTTTTTTGTAAACTCAAGCCATGGGCTACTTCGAGATATGGACTCCCTTGTATACATGTATGAAATTTTGATAGTAATATTGAATTGATTGATCGATAGTATTACATTCATGTCTGTCTTGAATCGTGTAATGACAATGTATGCATTCATGTTGTTCTTGTCTTAATCTCCCTCGTGCATATGTTCTTCGTGGATGGTCTAATGGGATGGTCTAATGCACAAAAAAAAAAAACCAGAGAGTGCTATTGGGTGCTGGAATGCTGGAACAGCATTCAGGTACCAAATAGCACTCTCTGGATTTTTTTTTTTGCTCTCTGTTCGCGTGTATAAACGCGTCAGAACTGCTAAAACTCGCGTGTATCTACGCGGATACCCTGGAAAATACGCGTGTATTAATGCGTATAAACTGGCAATTATGCGTGTATAAGCGCATCTAAATTAAAGAAACGCGTGTATAGACGCAGGTATAAACGCGTCTGGAACATTGGAACTGAACAGGATGCGGCTATACACCCGTGTATAAGCGCGTCTAATATAAGAAAAAGCGTGTATAGCCGTGTGTATCAACGCGTCTGTGAAAAGAACGCGGCTACACACCCGTGTATATGCGCGTCTGAGTGGTACTATACACGCGGTTTTACACGCATGTCTCTGGCCGCGATGATACACGCGCTGATACATGGGCCCGCTACTTTTTTTCACAAGTCATTTTTAGCGGCTAAGAGCGCGGGTATGAGCCCGATCCCTTGTAGTGAAAGGTTTCAAGATCATCATCATATACATGATTTGCACCGTGCTCAAGTTCAATAGGAAGATCAACATAGATATCAAGATCTGTAGGAGTCTCCTTTGAAACCGTAGGATGAACATCAATAGACTTGTCTCCAATATCCATCAAAAGAGTGTTGTAATCATGCAAATCATTGTCCGAAAGTAGAAAAGGAAAATAAGTGAGTAATGTTTTTGTATCATCAGCATCATCTGTGGACCACGAACCTCACATCAATTACTCATTGAATATAGCATCTCGACTAACAATTGCCTTTTGAGAACTTGGATCGTAAAACTTGTAACCCTTTGAGTTGTAAGAATGACCAATAAAAATAACCTTCAAGCCTGAAGGTTCTAGCTTGTGTCGTGTCTCTTTTGGGACATGAATATAAGCAATACACCCAAAGACTTTGAAATGTGCAATAGAAGGAGTTTGGCCTGTCCAAGCTATCATTGGAATCTTACTAGAAGGTGCAGTAGCTGGAAGATGATTTTGAACAAAAATGGCTATCAATACTACTTCTGCCCAAAAAGAGCGAGATAATCTAGAATGAATAAGCATGCATCTGATTGCATTCAAAATTGTACAATTCTTTCCCTCTGCAACTCCATTCTCTTTGGGGAGAATATGGAATGGTATACTCATGGTGGATGCCATGGTTGATGCAATGATCATGAAATAAGTTGGAAATATACACCACCATTATCACTTCGAAGAATTTTGACTCTTCAACCAGTGTGATTCTCCACAGATATTTGGTACCTCTTAAATGTGTCCAATGCTTCTAATTTATGTCGTAGCAAAAAGACATTTGTATACTATGAATAGTCATCAATAAAAGTAATGAAGTAACGGTAGCAAGACTTGGATGGAGGAAAGTGTCCACAAATATCAGTATGAATGAGATCCAAAAGATTATTTGAATGAATATTTGTAGACATTGGAAATGGCTTAAGATGATGTTTGCTTAGAGCACAATATTCACATATCCCCATATGCGGGTGAGATTTGAGGTCCATACCTCTCACAAGATCATGACGATGAATATCAAGAAGCTTTGAGAAATCTGAGTGAGCAAACTGATGATGCCATAGCTTACAATCAAGATCTCCTAGAGCTATAACAACATTTGCAACATCCTCATTCAATGAAAGTTCAAAGAGATTACCATGTCGAGGAGCAACCACAATAGTGGTGCCATCCTTTTTTATGCGACACTTTGTATTATCAAATCCAACAAATAGACCAAGATCCACAAGCCGCGTAGCAGAAAGTAAGTTTCTTTGTAAATCAGGAACATATAAAACTCCTCGCAGTATTTTGGTTGAGGAAGAAGCTCCCAAATACAAGTTGGCAAGTTGTATTATCAGCAAGATAAACCACTTTCTTTATAGGAATTGGATGATAATTCTGTAACCATTGCAATTGATATGTCATGTTGCGAGTAGCACCAAAATCAACAATAAAGAGAGAACCATCACGAACATGTAGTACCTTTTCTGGAGAGACAATATAATGAACCAAATTAGTCTCTTGATGAACATTGTCTTCATCACATGAGGATTTTGTTGAGTAGCATAAGCTTGATTTCGAGCTTCATCATAACGCCTCTTGAAGCATCGACTGGATGAATGCCTTGTGCTCCCACAATATTCACAAGTTGTAGAAGAGGAAGAACCCCTTGATAAACGAGGTTGCTTATTTGTAATACCGTGTCCTTCATCATACTCTCGTGCCCAACATTCAGATACCAAGTGACTAGTTTTGTCACAATAAGAACAATGCTTTTGAGGAAATCTCAAACGAGAAGAATTACTTCCTCTTTGGAAGCCATGAGATGTAAATTGGGAGGAGGAAGAAGGGCATTTCTGAAATGGACGTCTCCAGATAGCAAAGGCTGTTTCTGATTGTGTGTACTCTTGGAAAATCATGACCATTTCATGAGTTATCGATGTCTGATGAGATCATGACGTTGAGAATATTCAATCAAAGAAATACATGTATACTTGTTTAATGGTTACACAACCAAGCAGTTAATGAGATACAATATCACCACAACAAACATGTTGATTAGGCGAAAACAGAGATTCAGACAGAGCAAAAACGTAATGCACAGATAGAACTTTGACAGAGCAAGGTCACACAAGAGATAAAACCCTAAAAATCTTCTTCATTCTCCTCTTTTTTCTCCTCTCTCTCTCTCTTCCCCCTTCTTTTCTACGTTGCTCAAAAAACGTTTCTCTTTCCCCAAAACGTTATTCTTGAATAACTGTTACATATTGTAACTTCCAAGATCCCAAGAAATTCATCATACATTCCTACCACCTTATAATTCCGACTTACTAAATATCTGACTCAGCAAATATCCAACTTAGCACAAATCCGACTTAGCACATATCTGACTCCGACTCAGCAACATTCAACCTTAGAGAACTATGCCTTCAACACATGGCATGTCCCGGTAAAGAAATCTAACTCGGATCCACATATCCCTTGATCAGATCAAAATGTCAGACAAAAGTAAAATCATGCTGCTTCATCAAATAGTCTGGTCCACCTCCTTCATAAAATCAAGTTCAGCAACCTGAACATCCTCCTTGTCTGTTGCTGCTACATCCACACTTTGTAATGAAACCGGTTCCTTGAACTGCTCAGCAACCTGCAACTTGTGTCTTGAAACTTTGGTTCTTCTCCAGGTCCTGCACTTAGGTCCTGCACTTTCTGCATTGAAGGTGCTCTCCATAAAGTAATCATTACTCTTAGTGGCAGTCCCCAACTTAAAAACTCTGAGCCAGTTTAGTCTGATTAAGCAACTTCCAACACAAGAGAATTCAGTCAAACAAACCCTGACAAAAGCTTCAACAAATTTCAAGCTCTGCAACAACTGATCAAAACACCCTGTGCCATCAATTAAGCTTCTTGCCATCATCTCAACATCTATGTTCTGCCTTACGAACATCCATCGCTGTGTTGTGTTCACTTCTGGTGAGTCAGATCTGACTTCCTCTTCAGCAAATCTGATTTTAGGGAATTCCTCCTGAGTTGATTCTTTATCTGTAATTCCACACGCATCATCCATTAAACCTAGAAACAACTGAATCACATCCTCCTCTTCATTCAACTTGGTAAGCGCTTTAAATGACATGATCAACATCATTGCTTTGTATGATCTGCTTCTCCTCACAACATTCCTCATCAATTGAAAGTAAAAACTTCTCAATGTCATCATGCTCATCACAATCATGCATTTGATGCATATGATTATTATACAAGATACCCACTTTTGGTATCAACATCATCACAAAAATGAAGAAAACTATGCATGACATCATCTTCATCATGAACATCAACCTCAACATCAAAAATAACATCAAACACTTCATCAACATGCACATCCACCTTGTCATGATCTGCTGATTTGCATAAAATTTGAATTCTGGGACATTCAGAGTTACTTCTCTGATTTGAAATTTGATGCATTTCAGCCCCATCGTCATGATCTTGGGCATCATTTGAGACCTGCCCTTCTACTTGCAGCACTAGGTGAAGGAAACTTGCAGAAAACATGGAATTCTCAAATTCAAAGTACTCTCTTTGAGACCTTTGAACTGAAATCTGATTTGATTCCAGTTTTGAAAATTCAGAGTTGGAGTTTTGTGATGCAAAAACATTGCTCATGGACATGATTTCATCATCATCTTGGTTGTTGGGATGTGTGTGGTGAAGACTTTCTCCATTTGGTTGAATGCCTGATGTTGGCTTGGGGGTATCTATGGGTTCTTGGTGGCATCTTTGGCTCACTCCCACTTGTACTCCCTTTCCCTCAATCATTGACACTCCCATTGGGTATCCCCACTCATCATTGTCGTCATCACTTGATTCACTCTCAAACTCATCTTCATAACTCTCATGCAATGCTTCATATGCTTTTTGCAATCTAGCTACCCACTTAAGGCTTGAACAAGTTCTCTTCTTCCTACACCCTCATGCTTTTCACAATATACATATGCATCATGAAGAACCTCTTCAAAGGCTTCTAGCTCTCTCCATCTTCTCACAAGACTCATTTTTGGATGCATATTTGAACTTTGAAATGATTTTGTGAAGTTTGGTGCTCAAACCAACCATGAAAAATTTCATGCATTGATCTCCTTTTGAACATGGCTCACACATGTATGAGCATTCATTTGTTGCATGGTTATCACTCATGCAAATCAAATACTTCTTTTTCTTCTTTTTACCCATATTTGAAGTTAAAAATTAGATAGCTATGTGAGCTCTCATATTCAATGCACCACACCAAATAGAGCCCACATGTATGCATGGAATGGAGAGCTGCGGTGCTATACCGAGATCCACCCCACTCATGATAAATAGGTGCTCAAACATTGCTAAAAACTTTCTAAAATCAGAATTTAAGGTGTTTATTATGCAAAATCTGAATGATGGCTTACTTGGAACACGTCAACCTCCAATGTGAAGTAGCACTTTGAATGAGAAATTCCACCATCCCATCCAAGGATATGCAGATTCTGATTCTGCTGCACTTGCAGATTTTGATTCTACTCCACCTACAGGTTCTGAGTAGTCTGCTGTAAGATCAAAGCAGTCTGCAGAGCAGGTTCAGAGGTGGAACTCTGATTTCTGGAATGGCTTAAATTGAATCTGATTTCGCCTTCTGAATCTGATTTCGCCTCCTAAATCTGATTTCACCTCCTGAATCAGATTTTGCCTTTTGAATCTGATTTCGCCTCTGATTTCGTCTCTTGAATCTTATTTCGCCTCTGAATCTGCAGTAGTGCCCCTGAATCTACAACACTTTCTTTGCATGCTCCTATTGTAGGCTCCATCCTAATCAACCATTGTGGTTGAAACCACTGTAATCACCAGTGTTTAATGGTTACACAGCCAAGCAGTTAAGCAGATACAATATCTCCACAAGAAACATGTTGATTAGGCAAAAACAGAGATTCAGACACAGCAAAAACGTAATGCACAGATAGAACTTTGACAGAGCAAGGTCACACAAGAGATAAAACCCTAAAAATTTGCTTCATTCTCCTCTTTTTTCTCCTCTCTCTCTCTCTTCCCCCTTCTTTTCTACGTTGCTCAAAAAACGTGGGCAAAAAGTATATACCGAGACAAGCAGCCTTATCATGAACGAATCCACTGTGCATGATCAGTTTTCCACTGTTCAAAAATAGGACCTTCGGTAATAATAACATCATTCTAAAGTGGATCAATAGGTTGAGGAGGGCATGCAATAATACCAAGAACAATATCTACCAATTTGTCTCCTTCCAAAATTAATAGCATCTTGTATTTCCAACCAGGAAATCCTAGGCCTTGGAAAAGAGGAACAGAACGCTGCCCAAAAGGAAATCCATTAACAAGTATGGTGTTTGCCATGTTGGGTTGTGAGAACACATATAAGATAAGATCGCAGAACTTGCACACCATGTACGAGATATGAGAAACGTAGCCAAAAGAAGGCATGCACCAGACGACGAGCATAAAGTGATCGTGTAAAGAATAGAACGTGAACCAAAATTAGAACTCTAAAAGTGGAGACCCGTGTCTCATGCATGTAAGCAAACTTAGAGGTCCATAAAAGACAAAAATAATAACAAGAAAAAGCACTACGTTAAGAAAAAGCAGCGCGTTATGACGCAACTTGCATGGCAAGTTTTGTATCTAATTGTAGCTTGTACAGCAAGCAATATTCGTCTGAAGCTTTCACGGAAAGCTTTGATGATCAAATCCTGCTTACGACTCAGAGATAACTACATGTTTGCTCTCAAAGAGAACTTGTTTTACTGTTTTAGATGCAGTTTGCCTGTTCTAACTTTTGACTCAGAACTCCGATTGACAAACCGTTTTGATAGGATTCACTAGCACTGTACCATCTATGCACCAGCAGTGGTTTTGGTTTTAAGGAAACGATTAAGAAACAATTCTAATTACAACAAGTGGAGCTATAAAATCATGTAGGCAACATATAATCAAAGAACCAATCAACCCTACAAAAAACTGTTACCAAAGATCAATCTTGTAAGACATGAAATCATAATCATAAATTGAACAAGAAGACGTAGATGCTTCCCTTATGATTAGAATCGCTCTGATACCATGTTGAGAGAGGGAGAGAGACGAGACAAGAGACACCACATACGCTCCACAGGAATGAATCATATTAGTCACAAGTCACATAATATAGGCAAGACCTAGAGTGAGTTAGGGCTAGCTATATATAGCTCCAACATTGGTACCCAAAAGATTACTACAAGCATAAGATACTACCAAGGAAATTCCAACGCTTGGATTTCCAAGTGCATCAAAAATTCCCCTAAGCTTGCACAAAAAAAGAAACCTCATCACCATAAGCATTAGCCCACCACATTCGTAATGTTCATCAAAGATGGGTGCCTGTGGGGTGGACGTGCTTCAATAACAAAGATTGTTATGATGGTTATCCCATCATATGGTTTCCAAAATCGAACAACGTGAAGAAGGAAGCCTCACCACCGACTTCAACCCCAACAGTTTCACCTAAAGTTTCACAAGAATGGAGACCCAAACAACACCAAGCAAGTCACTCAACCACTCTCATCGATTCAACACCTGCATAAGAGCTTGTGTGTTCAAGAAACCCCAATGGTAACCAACCAACATTCTTACCTACCGCCTTCATAACATTTGAGCCAAAAATTCAAGAATCAATTCCCACATCTGTAAACAAAGACTTATAAGCAAATCAAAGACAAACTCACAATGCTCTTTTCACTCCTCTGGATGTGAAATGTTAGTGCAAAACCTACACGGCAGACATAAGAATCTATTCACTCCAAAATGAGAGTAGGGACTCTTCTTTGAACTCTGGCCATCCATTCTCAATGTGACCCCAAGCCGGTAAGTTGGTGAAAATCCTTATCGTGCCATCGGTTGTGAACGATGGTTCACATGCCATGTCATTAACTTAGCAATGGATTGACACCACAACATATGTTGAATGCGAGATATAATAGGAAAGTGCCTCAATACCTTTTGTGGAATTTTGCCACCTTGTAAATCCTTCCTGACGATCCTCTCCAAAAATTGGACATTGCATGACATTGGCAAAGGCACCCTGTAAATCCTTCCTGTAACGATCCTCTCCAAAAATTAGACATTGGAAAAGGTACCCCTAAATAGTACACAATCATTATGGCATGCATGAATTTGAATGTCATCGATACCAAGCATGGAAAGTATTTTTTGAGCATTACAAATTGTTTGTTGGGCGCATCTTCTTTAATAATCAATCGGAGTAGGCTTTTTACACTATTATCTCTCCATCCATATGTTGTTTGCAAGTTGAGGATTTTCATACATGCCCATAAAGTTAAGTACTTTGTACCCTCATACAATGGTTTGTTAGCCTCCTTGTGTAACACATCCTCTCCTTCATGTGTTTCAAAGTTAGGTGTCTCTTCCTCATGCTCGCTTTGAAAAAAGTGAGTGATCACCTTTCATGGCATTTTGGATGTAACTCGCCTTTTATGGCATTCTGGATTCAATACAAATAAGATTTTGGGAGTTACTATGTTTCAAATGTATTTTCATATGTCGATACACAAATGCATTTTAATACATCGACATGTTTGTTTATACAAATTAGAGCTGTCTTGAAGAGTGCCACTCTGCGGTGGAAATAGCGGCGCTGCTATTTTTTTATCAGCGCTGCTAAGCGACAGAAATAGTGATGCTATTGTTTTTTATCAGCGTCGCTATAAGTGATGGAAATAGCAATGATATCATTTTTCATTAGTGCCGCTCTCAACGGGCAAAAACAACGTAGGAAATATCGATGCTTATATCGTGGGATATAGCGACGGTTATACTGTGAGATATAGCAGCACTTATAGCATTGACAAAATAGTGTTGCTTACACCACGCTTATGCCCCAACACTTTTCGTGATCCTTTTATAAAACAGCCATACGATAAATGCTGCTAGATCGTACGTAGGACCCACCATGGGATGGGGGGCATAGCTTGAAGAGAACCACACCTAGGTGTAATAGACAGCACGAAGATAGGATCCGTAAACAGAGAGCACCTAAGTTCACTACTAGTAGTGGAGCATGAGATTATAGTTTACAGCAAGAAGTGAGTAAGGAATTTATAGTAAACGATGGATAAGGTATTTGTTCTCTTGATCATATGCAATGATTAATAGCAAAGTAAATTGCGTAGATGGGTACCAAGACCCCATGTCCTTTATTGCCGAGATGGGTATGGGTAACTAGGACCCCATGATTTATAGGGAAGTAAATTGTGTAGATGGGTACCGGGAGCCCACGCACTACAAGGGATCGGGCTCATACCCGCGCTCCTAGCCGCTAAAAATGACTTGTGAAAAAAAGTAGCGGCGGGCCCGTGTATCAGCGCGTGTATCATCGCGGCCAGAGACATGCGTGTAAAAGCGCGTGTATAGGACTGCTCAGACGCGCTCATACACGGGCGTATACACGCGTCCTGTCAGTTCAGATGCATTTAGACGCATTGATACAAGCGTCTATACATGCGTTTTGTTACTTTAGATGCGCTTATACACGCGTATTTCTCAAGTTTGATGCGTTTATACACGCGTGTTTTACAGATTATCCACGTATATACACGCGACTTTTAGCAGTTCTGACGCGTTTATACACGTGAACAGAGAGCAAAAAAAAAAATCGCATCTTTGGATACAACAAGGTTGAATCAACCCAGCTCAAAACTAGGAAGTTATCTTGCTATTATGATGCTTGCATGCATAATGCAACTAGCATGTGTGTGAACAAGGCCTACGTAAAGAAATGGAGTCACATAACAGTCATTCCTAAAGAACATGATCCTGTTTTGAAGATGATGCTCTACAGATGAACCTATGTTTGACGGATGAATTTATTGGAACTTACTTACAAGTATAGGACAATTTTGTTGTACCGCTGTAGAAAATGATAATGAAGAGGGTATGGACTTTTACATTCTGCTGAGGTGTTGCCGTGAGATGCAAGAAGCTACACGAAAAATGAGAGATGCATGGGGAAATGAGTATTCTCAGGGCTTCCACTATGTTATTAAACTTTATCACAAGGCTACAGATGCACAACACTATACTTTGTTGGATCAAGAGCCTGAAGCTATCATCCAATCCCATCTTGTTAGGTGCGCCAAGTTTGAACTACCCCTAAAAGATGAGACAAGTAATATCTACTTCTAATCATTGAGCGTGCATGAGGCTATATACTGCTCACTACCTTATGTAGATGAAAACACTATGCGGCTTTGAAGTTCCATGAACTGCCATTAAAATTAATCCAACTTTAAAGCACCTTTGTGTTTGACAAGCTTTTGTGTGTGTGTGTGTGTGTGTGTGTGTGTGTGTGTGAATGGATGTGTAATTATATGTGTGTGTAACTATTTGTGTGTATAACTCTGTGTGTGTAACTGTGTGTCTAACTTTGTGTTTGTAAATCTGCAAGTATAACTGTGTGTGACTGTGTGTGTGTCTAACTGCATGTAACTATGAGTGTGTGTGTGTGTGACTGTGTGTGTGTCTAACTGCGTGTAACTATGAGTGTGTGTGTGTGTGTGTGTGTCCTAACTGTGTGTGTGTCCCTCTAACTTTGTGTCTAACTGTGTGTGTATGTGTAGCTCTGCAAGTGTAACTGTGTGTTTAACTGTGTGTAACTATGTGTGTGTGTGACTCTATAGCTATGTGTCTAAATCACCATATGCTGCCAAGTTTGAAATTCCCCTAAAATATGAGACAAGTAATATCTACTTCTTGTCATCGAGCGTGCATGAGGCTATATACTGTTCACTACCTTATGTAGATGAAAACACTATGTAGCTTTGAAGTTCCATGAATTGTCATTAAAATTAATGCAGCTTTAAAGCATCTTTATGTTTGACAAGCTTTTTGTGGTTGTGTGTGTGTGTAAATGGATGTGTAATTCTATGTGTGTGTAACTATTTGTGTGAATAACTCTGTGTGTGTAATTGTGTGTCTAACTTTGTGTTTATAAATCTGTAGATGTAACTATGTGTCTAACTGTGTGTGAGTGTGTGTGTGTGTGTGTCTATGTGTAACTGTGAGTGAGTGAGTGAGTGTGTGTGTGTGTCTAACTGTGTGTCCCCCTCTTACTATGTGTCTAACTATGTGTGTGTGTAGCTCTGTAGGTGTAACTAAGTGTCAAATTGTGTGTGTCTAACTGTGTGTACTATGCATGTGTGTGAGTGTGTAAATCACCATATGCTGCCACTACATAGGCTGCGGCCCTTCAAAAAGAAGCCACCCTGCTGTGCGTTGGTGCACCAAAACAGGTGCTTTTAAAAGCATCATGGTCAATATAAAGACATCAATAATAAAAAAATATTTTTCACATGTAAATATAGATATCCTTTGCATTATCAAAAATTTTGCACATCCTCACCCCATGTAGATATCCTTTGCATTATCAAAAATTTTGCACATCCTCACCCCATGAGAGTCACAATATTGATGATTTTTACATAATACCATTTTTACAAAGAATTTGGACAAAAGGGGATTCTCAAAACTTCTGGACAAAAGGGGATTCATCGGCAACTAAGATCTGCCGGTTTTATAGTAGGTGAATTACAAGTTGATTGATGTGATCTCGACGGTTCTGTATGGGGTTGAAAAAGAGCCACATCTTTGGGAAGAACGACGATTGTGCCCATCTACTTAACCAAGGCAACAAGGTTTTGGTCAAGTACTTTAGATCTTGTGAATCATCTTTCGGGAGCAAACTCCTCTGGACAAACATATGTGTTGTCCGAATTTCTCACCAACTGATGAACTACACATATTGGTAACACTAACATGCTCCTCAGGCTCCTCCTGAACCTTTGTAATCCTAGTTGAACCTACATATGAACATCGACACACTACGACCTAATTCACAAAATTAGGTCATTATCAAATACCAAAAAAGAGAGACATGTTTCGAATACACAATAGAGGCATAAAGACACATGATTTTGCAAAAGATTAATACATTGAAGACAAATTGTTAGTACATGAGGTGGCAATGATTCCATGGTAGAGGATGCACGATTTCTAGTGGTTGATTCCCCCCCTCCCTCCCCCTTTATGAGATAGACTTCTCCTCATCTCCCCCCCTTATGATCACTTGTTTCTCGCCCTTATATGAGGCGAGTTTGTATTTAGCTCTTCGCGGTTGTACTTAGCCCTTTGTGGTTGTTTTCTCTTTGATTAATTGAAGGATATTTTTTTCGAAAAAAAAGTGCTCATCTATGCCAAACCTTGAGGAGATTGACCAAAGGGCATCATCATTAATGAAATAGATGAGGGATGGGGTGACCATAGGAGATGGAGGAGGTGAACTAGATTCGAGAGCACAAGAATGGAAGAGAGGTGAGGTGTTGAGGTTGTACATAAAAATGTGAGTGGAAGTGTGGCAATGGTAGGCATGGAGAGAAGGGAGAGATGCATGGAGGAGGATGGAGAAGGTGACTAGAAGAATAGAGGTAAGGGTTAACCAATTAGAAGAAGCACACATGAAACACCAGCAAGATGGTCAACACACATGAAACACTAGCACACATGAAATAGGAGCACACATGAAACACCAGCACACATGAAATAGGAGCACACATGAAACACCAGCAAGATGGTCAACACACATGAAACACTAGCACACATGAAATAGGAGCACACATGAAACACCAGCAAAATGGTCAACAGTTTGAGTTTCAAAACTAGCAGCAGGCTCCCCGGCTTGTGAATGTTCTAGCTTGTAAGCTTATGCACTTATTAAACTTCCAAGCTATAACCGAATTGCAAAGATCCGAACTTTGTAGGTTTCTTAGCTTGAAAACTTACGAGCTTATGGGGTTGCAAAAGTGCATACTTATGGATGAACTTAGCTTGCAAAAGTGCATACTTATGGATGAACTTAGCTTGCAAAAGTGCATGATAATGTAATCATCAAACTCGAAAGCCACAAAAGCTAAAAGCTGGCAAGTCAGCCTTTTTGTAAGTCCATAAACTTGAACTTTGCTTACACGCTAAGAAGTATATCTTTTCCCATGACTCTCGATTGTAGCATATTCAACAAGACTTTGTCAAGCTTCTCATTTGGATTTCTCCAATAGATCATGTATAGGTTTTTACTTGAGATGTCTTGGTAGTGGAGGACCTTATTACCATCCCCATCCTCCTAACATGTCTCATTCTTCCCAATGCAATGCATATACCTTTAAATGTCACTAGAAAGAGTATAGCTGATCACATGTCAACATTGCAAAGCTCAACGAAAACTTCAAATAGAGAAGAGAAAGGGGAAGAAAGAGAGAAGACTATCGACATTGGGTTCCAATTAACCAGCCCATGTATGTAAGATTCCTCCCCAGCCTCTCAAGATGTCCAGCATCTTCCCCTGTAATCAAATCCCTCTTCAGAAATATAAAAGATCTTGTTTCTACCAGTTTTGGCCTAGAGAGAGAAAATCTTCTAGAGAGTGATAATTCAGTTTTTAAATATTTTTGGATGGAAAAATATCTCATCTTATTAAAATAAGTTCCCCTGAAACAGAAGTTCAAAAAGATTTTCAGAAGGTGCATTAGAAATTAAGTATAATCTGTTCAAGAGGCATTATCTTAGGGGTCAAGATTTTTTCGAAATTTTAAATTAAGTTTCCTATGGACCAATAAGATTCATCCAAATGTAGGGAGGAGATAAATGGATAAATAAAAGGAAAATCCCCCAAAAATGAGTAAATACTCACATAAGATGAAGAGTTGACTAAGGACAAGGTTAATAGTTAAAAAAGAGAGATATTTAGATGAAATGATGCATTTTTGATACCTCAGTATGGGGGAATTCCCTTCATGAAGGAGGCACCTATTTCACATGTGTGGGAGAGTTTTAAACTCCCAAATAATGAGATATTTTTATATCTCCTCTCTCCTGTTTTAAAGAGATCCAAAAAGTGGACTAAACTAACCCAAAAATGGTCAAAAATTGACCAAACTGATCTGGAAATTTCTAGAATCAGTTGGCTTGGTTAGAAGCTCACTTTCTCCTATAAATAGAAGCCTTCCCCTTTGTTGAAGCTTAATAGTATTTTTGCACTGCTACCCTACTTCTCCCAAGAGCCAGAAAACTATGAATTTACTCATAATTCATTAGTTTTTTGACCTTCCCTCTTCTAAAGACTGGTGGCCACTCTTGTTTCAAATAAGAGTAGAACCCTCAAACCATCAAGCCAAAGGAAAGCTCTCAAATTCCTTTGTAAGTTGGAGATTCTTCTCTTTTCTATTCATTTTATGGTTTTTTAATGATTTTTGTCTTCTCTAAATTGAATATGATGTTATGCCTTATTAAAAAAAGGCATTCCCCTCTCTTCTTTAGTAAATCCAACCATTCTTTATCCTAGATGATTGATTAATGGATAAAATCAAGTTTTTCATAATGTTTCTCTTTGAAAATGTTTACATTAGAATGATTTAAATACTCTTGGTGAACTTCTAATTAATTTTAGAGAGTTAAAATTTGAAAAATGGTCAGCCATACAAAGGAGATTATGGCAAAATTTTCTAATATTTTAAAAAATAACTTTTACTTTTTTTAATTCAAAAAGAGTAATTCCCATCGTATATGTATTCTTAAAGTGTTATTTTTCATCCTAAGTATAGAAAAATGTATACTAAAAATATTTTATTAAACAAATGTTACTTTCTTTAGAATTAAATTCTATGCATAGAAGGGAGCATATTGAAATTTTTATTTTGATTATAAAAGTGTTATTTTCATCATAAATGATTTCTATGCATAAAAGATTTTTTATATATATTAAAAGAGTGATTTTCATCATAAATGATTTTTATGCATAAATGGATGTATAAAAGAAATTCTTTTATATTAAAAGAGTGATTCTCATCATAAATTATTTGTATGCATAAACATATGCATAAAAGATATTTTTTTATATTAAAAGTGTGATTTTTATCATAAATGATTTTTATGCATAAATGGATGCATAAAAGAAATTCTTTTATATTAAAAGAGTTATTTTCATCATAAATGATTTATATGCATAAACATATGCATAAAAGATATTTTTTATATTAAAAGTGTGATTTTCATCATAAATGATTTTTATGCATAAATGAATACATAAAAGAAATTCTTTTATATTAAAAGAGTGATTTTCATCATAAATGATTTGTATACATAAAAGATATTTTTTTATATTAAAAGTGTGATTTTCATCATAAATGATTTTTATGCATAAATGGATGCATAAAAGAAATTATTTTATATTAAAAGATTGATTTTCATCATAAATGATTTGTATGCATAAACATATGCATAAAAGATATTTTTTTATATTAAAAGTTTGATTTTCATCATAAATGATTTTTATGCATAAATGGATGCATAAAAGAAATTCTTTTATATTAAAAGAGTGATTTTCATCATAAATGATTTATATGCATAAAAGATATTTTTTTATATTAAAAGTGTGATTTTCATCCTAAATGATTTTTATGCTTAAATGAATGCATAAAAGAAATTCTTTTATATTAAAAGAGTGATTTTCATCATAAATGATTTGTGTGCATAATTGATATTTTTTTATATTAAAAGTGTGATTTTCATCATAAATGATTCTTATGCGTGTAAATGGATGCATAATAGAATTTTTTTAATATTAAAAGAGTAATTTTCATCATAAATGATTTGTATGCATAAACATATGCATAAAAGATATTTTTTATATTAAAAGTGTGATTTTCATCATAAATGATTTTTATGCATAAATGGATGCATAAAAGAAATTCTTTTATATTAAAAGAGTGATTTTCATCATAAATGATTTGTATGCATAAAAGATATTTTTTATATTAAAAGTGTGATTGTCATCATAAATGATTTTTATGCCTAAATGGATGCATAAAAGAAATTCTATTATATTAAAAGAGTGATTTTCATCATAAATGATTGGTATGCATAAACATATGCATAAAAGATATTTTTTTATATGAAAAGTGTGATGTTCATCATAAATGATTTTTATGATGATAAAAGTGTGACCCTTCATCAGAATTAGATTTTATGCATAAATAGATGCATATAGAATTTTTATATTTAAATAAGGGTTCTCTTAATCCTCTGTTTAATTTTCGTAAAAATTGAAAAAATGAATAAGTAGATAATCTGTGAGAAGAAATGCTACCGTTTCATATTCACTAAGATGGTAATGAGAAAATTCAATTAAACTATCGAAGTCGGGGATCGAGATAAATGATTATTTTATTCCTCATAGGAAATTCATGTTTTAGAAATCTGTAAGCGAATATTCGTTGAACGAAATTTAGAAAAAGAGAAATTGAAATAGTACCTTTTGAGAAAGATAGTTTAGGAAGAACCTTTACAGACGTAAACTCTCATTCAGACTATTGACCAAGACCTAATTCCTCGTCAGTTTCAATCAATGACGATGTGCCCACTTCAAGAAAAATGCACTCAAATCTCCCACCAAATCTGAAACTAAGTTAAGACTTGATTTTGATATGAGGATCAAGTTAACAGAATTCAAGGAATTCTGTTTGGAATTGAGACGAGGAAGTATTGGGATACGGATTTAAGATTTATTCATGGTATTCAAATAAAATCAAAACTTAAAACTTGCATAGAAACCCTGTTTTCTTAAAGGACTGTCTTACGCCAGAATGCTGGGGAGGGAGCATTTTGCATATATGTTTATCTAAGGGAAGTTCGGTTGCAACAGCTGGCGGGAAGTATTCTAGGGATAGCTCATGCAGCAAAAACCTGCCTAGGTCTTGACCAGCCTGGGTATGGTGAAAAATGGTGTGCTTCCGGTACGATGGGCGAGGGCCGACGATGCGGTCCCTGAGTGAAGTACCAGGACACCTAAGGAGGATCCTAGAGGGTTCTGACCACACGATGCACCGGCTCACGGTGCTTAGGTCACCTATGCGTATGTCGTGGAAGATATATATATATATGTTGACAAAATGATTATTGTAATCTGTTTACTGGATCTCATTGTGCTGTGACCAGCTGGTCCCAACGGAGAGTCCAGAGTGGTACTGTTTTGGTGAAACAAGGGATTGAATGGAAATTTTTAATTATGAAATCTGTGACCATATCTGTTTTGTCAATGGATTATTTTTATATTAAAGTTTTAAAGAGGAGTGTGTGCGTATCTATTTTCTAAAGCTAAAGTTAAGAAAGGCATTTCAATTATGGGTGGTGGGTGAGTACTTGTTTGGTTCTACTGATTCGAGTGGTAGGGTGGTGGCTATCCCATGGGCCGGATGGGGTTAGGCTGGAATCGGTGGAGTTTTAATAATCAAACTGAAAAATCTTAGGAATACGCTAGGATTCGAGTAGTTAGTTAATTTCCTAATAAATTTCTTAATTGAGTGGATCAACGGCTGTGCCTGATCTTGATTAGAAAAAAAGCGTTGAATGGCTCAGATGATCAAATTATATTGGTCATAGTTTCCTTCTATCTGGTTTATTCATGTCAAGGATAGTTTAGATTTGATCTCGTTAGAAAAATTCGTTAAGAAAATTCAAAAAGGTGGAATCGTCCCCGCTTTCTGGGCATGGGAATTTTCCCGGTTTCGGTTTTCGGAGGGACCACCAGCCTAGTCTCATGCCCGGACATTCATGGGCGAGGCCCCAAGTGATAACCCTGCCCCCCGCATGGAGGGGGTTGAGGGATCTCACAGTTGGTATCAAAGCAGAAATTGCCTAAATTTTTAATAGAAATATGAGAAACAAATGTTTTTCACTTGTTAATACTATGTGAATGAACTTCAAAAATTGAAAACTTATAAATTGAATTGGAAATTTACAGATGGACACCTCGAACCTATCTAGAATTCCTAGACTCTCTCAGAGTCAGGATATGATAGCTTTTGCATTTGATCACCTCATCAACTCTGCTATGACCCGAATGAGCAGAGTGAGACTCGCTCGCCATTTTGAGAGTCTCTACTTTCCTGATCCTCTTGAGCGACGTCGGTATATGTGGTTCAATGGAGGGCGGTGCATTAATGTCAGTACCAGCCAGCGTCAGAGGCTCAGGCAAAATATTTCCTTGGCCATGATTCTGATAAGACTAGGGCTTGTCAACATGTTCAACTCTTTGATCATTCACCTAGGAACTTCAGAACTTCATGCCGACTTTTTAGACTTCTTAGCCGCTTTATCCCTAGGAATAGAATTACAGCACCTCTTTGTGTAATGAATCGTGTGTACCATGGTATGTCTTCTTCGTAGTTTTGCTTCTTTATATGATTACGACTGAGGCAGTGATTCTGGAGCTGAGCTACTCTATGTACATATTGCAACTTTTATATAAATATAGAAATGTTTTCTGGAGAAAAATTCCCTGTTGTATAAGTGATTGTTTACGGACGATCTGATAAAGAAAAATCTGTTATCGGACATATGTCATAGATCTCCAATAAGATCATTGTCTTGTTTAAGAAATTGTTTTCCGAACCTCTTAAGTCTTAGGATCTCCTGGATGATATCAAAATAAAAATTTAATAATATATAATTTTTTGGCAGAATCATGAGACGAGGAAACCGTGGCCATCAGCGAGACCCTCTCTCTGAAGATGATGAGCTTGATCCTGATGTTTGCAAGGCTCTTACACGACCCTTCAAAGGAGAAGGGGAGAACCTAGGCGAGGCTGTGGAGAAATGGGTGGAAGCCATGGAAGAATATTTTGACGTCACAGGCTACAATGAGCGGAGCAAAATGGCTCTTGCCCGACTGAAAATAGTGGAAACAGCCAGGGTAGCATGGAGGAACCACTGTGACACCAACAGTCTGGACATAAATACTCAATCCTGGAACGACCTAAAAACCTATCTAAGAAAGAGATTTTGTCCCCCTAGATTTTTGGAAATCAAAATGAATGAATTCTTAGAGCTAAAGCCGGGGAGCAAAACCATCGAGGAATATCACCAAGCCTTTGCTCTTTTACTCAAATATTCACCACCTCTAGATGAAGAACAACTCATGGCCAGGTTCATTCGGGGAATGAACGAACCCTTGGACACACTGGTCAAAAATGCCAAACGAGTGTCCATGGCTGAAGCAGTAAGAATGGCAAAGGATTTTGCCAAAGCCTTTGTAGTAAAGGTTACACCAAAGCCTACACCCTCTAACTTTAAAAGATTCCAAGCCCAGGGAAGTACTTCAAACTTTCCACCCCTGAAGAGGCAGCAAGGCTCGAATCAGATTCACAATCAGGATGCAGGAAGATTTCGAAGTGAAGGAAGACCCTTTCCCCAGAATACTTTTTCAGGAGCCCCACCGTTTTCAAGAAATCAGAGGGATGAGCTCAAAAGTGAAAACCGATGTTTTGGATGCCAAGGTTCTAGTCACCAACTGAAAGATTGGCCGACTCCTGCCATGTGAAGGGGACAGGGACGGTCAAGAATCCCGAGTTCAGAGACCAACCCCTTCATACCAGTCTCGCCCAAGCTAGGGAAACCCCAGAAGAACTCTAGCTCAGCCATCTGACTCTGTCCAGAGTAACCTCAGAACTCCTTCCCAGAACTAGGGCAACCAAAGAGAAAGAGTTCCACCACCACAGACTGCAACAGCAGCCAGAACAGTCACAATTTCAGATGCAGTAGAAGAGGAAAGAGGGCAGATCTTTGCTGCAATTGAAAACTAAGGACCTAACCGTCAGTTCTTAGTCATCCATACTCCAGGAGAATATCAGGGTAAGCCTTTTAAGCTTTTGATTGATTTACGAAGTTCTCATTCATTCATTTCCCCTGGATGCTTGCGTAAGCTAGTCTTAGAACAAAAATCAGGGAAACCTATGCAAGTTGAGTTTGCCAGTGGGAAGACTCTTTTCACTCACCATGAGACAGATCTTATCCAGTTAAATCTAGATGGTAATGTAACCAACTGTCAGTTCAAAGTCTTACCTCTGGGAGTTTTTGACAGGATCCTTGAAATGGATTAGCTCCACAAAAATCAAGCTGACATACACTGTCACAATGGAACCATTTCCTTCCATGACCTTCACGGGAACAAAGTTCAAGGAACTGGAGTTTCCGGATCCCCAAACCTTCAGTTAGTAAAAGCTTCGAGGTTGTTAAAAGGACTTAGAAAGAAGCAGCAAATTTATGTTGTCAAAATGAACCCAATAGATTCAAAGCTTAAGGCTAAAGAACCAAAATGGTAAAATGAATTTGATGATCTATTCCCAGCAGAGCTAACCGAAATGCCTCCAATCCGGGAAGTAGATCATGTGATTGAATTGACCCCCGCCGGAGCTCAGCCAGTAGCCCTGCGCACGTACAAAATGCCAGTTCCTAAAGCCATCAAACTCAAGGAATAGCTTAGACAGCTCTTAGAACAAGGGTTTGTAAGACCCAGTGTTTCACCTTGGGGTGCGCCAGTTCTCTTTCAAAAAAAGAAAGATAGAACGCTTAGACTCTGTGTGGACTAGAGAGGTCTAAATCAGCTGACAGTGAAGAATAAGTATCCTATCCCAAGAATTTATGAGCTTCTGGACAGGTTAAATGGAGCCCAGATTTTCACAAAGATAGATCTCAAATCCGGGTATTACGAGATCAGGATCAATGATCAAGATATACCGAAAACAACCATCAATACTCGCTATGGGTTTTATGAATTTACTGTTATGCCATTCGGATTAACTAATGTCCCAGCTATATTCAATCGTCTAATGTAGGACATCCTCAGAGAATACTTGGATGATTTTGTTCTAGTTTTCTTTGATGACATTTTGATTTACTCAAAGAATGCAGTTGACCATGAGACTCATGTCCGAAAAGTTCTTGAGATTCTAAGAAAGGACCAACTCTTTGCCAAAAAGAGCAAATGCACTTTCTCTGCTGACCACGTTGAATACTTGGGCTTTCTAGTATCCAAAGATGGAATTTCTCCAGATTCCGCAAAAGTCCAAGCAGTCATAGATTGGCTTGAACCAAAGATAGTGAAAGAAGTCATAGGATTCTTGGGATTGAGTAGTTGGTATAGAATTTCTACCAGGTGCCAGAGTGCTTTTGATAAGCTGAAGACCGCCTTGGTAACCAGTCTTGTTCTAAAGCTGCCAGATTTCTCTCTACCCTTTGAGGTAGTAACTAATGCAAGTGGTTTTGCCCTGGGAGGTGCATTCATGCAGGAAGGTCATGCAGTGGTGGCCTATGAATCCCGAAAGCTCAGAACGCATGAGAGGAATTATGATGTCCCACGACGTGGAATTACTTTCAGTAGTCTATGCCTTAAAGTTATGGACACATTACCTACTGGGAAAAAGATTCACTTTGATGACAGATCATCAGATCTTAAAAAGGATCTTCACTCAGAAGGACATCAACATGCGCCAAAGAAGGTGGATGCAGACCTTACAGGAGTTTGATTTTGAAATCAAGTACCGCCCAAGCAAAGAAAATGTGGTAGCAGATGCCCTCAGCAGAAAAGCCTCCTTGCTTGCAATTATTGTAGTATCAAATGCTTTGATTATTGAAGCAAGAGAGAAGATCATGTAGGATAGATTCTTTGACCCTATTGCTGCCCTACTTTTGCAGGAAAGCAAAACTCCACAGGAGTTGAACAGAGTTCAAGGGTACAGCCTGGATGATGGCATTATGTATTATAATTGCAGGCTATGCATTCCCAATGATGAGGAAACCAAGGGTCAAATTTTGAATGAAGCCCATGATAGCCTTATAGCAGGACATCCAGGTTTCATCAAAACCTACATGTTTGTAAAGAAAAGCTTCTTTTGGCTTGGTCTAAAAAAGGATGTACTAAATCATGTACGTCAATGTCTGACATGCCAGAAAGTCAAAGCTGAAAGAGTAAAAATGCCTGGGAAGTTACATCCATTGGACATCCCCCAGATGAAGTGGGAATGTATCAGTATGGACTTCATTATTGGATTACCTTCAGTGCAATCAAGTTACAACTCCATTTTCGTGGTAGTTGACAGACTAACCAAACTTGCCCATCTGATCCTAATAAAAGAAACCTACACTGCAGTGAATGTGGCCAGAGTGTTCCTCAAAGAAATCTTCAGATTGCATGGCCTACCCCAAGAGAATAGTAAGTGATCGAGATCCCAAGTTTACTTCAAGGTTCTAGACTACATTTTTTGAAGCAGTGGGAACTTTCTTGGATCTCAGCACAGCTTATCACCACCGATGGTCAAACTAAAAGGGTAAACCAAGTAATCAAAGATAAACTTTAGTCATGCTGCAGGGAACCCAAGAAATGGCTAAGCTATCTACACCTAGTCGAGTTCGCCTACAATGCTTCTTATCACAGAAGTACCGAGATGAGCCCTTTTAAAGCTCTGTATGGACAAGATTGCTTAACTCCATTAACTTGGTCCGACCCATTGATTAGGGTCGAGATGTCTAGACAGATGCTTGACAACATGGAGCAGCAGATGCAGTCAATTTGTAAAGATATTAAAGCTGCCCATGATCGACAGAAGCAGTATGCAAATAAGAAGAGGACAGATAGAAAGTTTGAAGAAGCAGATATGGTCTTCATTAGAGTACGGCCCAAAAGAAGTTCTCTATCTCTTGGGAAGTACAAGAAGTTATCCCCCAGATATTATGGGCAATATATAATTACAAAGAAAGTAGGTGACTTAGCCTTCGAGCTTCTTCTACCTTCTCATCTCAAAGTTGATAATGCATTTCATGTAAGCCTTCTAAAGAAATATGTGCCAAGCCCAAATCATGTACTTGATGATGAAATCCTAACCTCTTCGACCCAAGGGCAGATGGAACTCCAACATGAAGAAATTCCTGATGTTCGAGAAAAGATTCTTAGGAACAGAATTCTCAGAGAGTTATTGATAAAATGGAAGTTCTATCCTTTTGAAGATGCCACTTGGGAGAATGAAGTCGATCTGCAGGATTACTCCTAGTTTGCGAGATGAGGGCATCTTGCATTTTTCAAGTGGGAGATAATGTAAGATTCCTCCCCAGCCTCTCAAGATGTCCAGCATCTTTCCCTGTAATCAAATCCCTCTTCAGAAATATAAAAGATCTTGTTTCTACAAGTTTTGGCCTAGAGAGAGAAAATCTTCTAGAGAGTGGTAATTCAGTTTTTAAATATTTTTAGATGAAAAAATATCTCATCTTATTAAAATAAGTTTCCCTGAAACAGAAGCTCAAAAAGATTTTCAGAAGGTGCATTAGAAATTAAGTATAATCTGTTCAAGAGGCATTATCTTAGGGGTCAAGATTTTTTTGAAATTTTAAATTAAGGTTCCCATGGACAAATAAGATTCATCCAAATGTAGGGAGGAGATAAATGGAGAAATAAAAGGAAAATCCCTTAAAAATGAGTAAATACTCACATAAGATGAAGAGTTGACTAAGGACAAGGTTAATAGTTAAAAAAGAGAGATATTTAGATGAAATGATGCATTTTTGACACCTCAGTATGGGGGAATTCCCCTCATGAAGGAGGTGCCTATTTCACATGTGTGAGAGAGTTTTAAACTCCCAAATAATGAGATATTTTTATCTCTCCTCTCTCCTATTTTAACTAGATCCAAAAAGTGGACTAAATTGACCCAAAAATGGTCAAAAATTGACCAAACTGATCTAGAAAAATCTAGAATCAGATGGCTTGGTTAGAAGCTCACTTTTTCCTATAAATAGAAGCCTTCCCCTTTGTTGAAGCTTAATAGTGTTTTTGCACTGTACTTCTCCTAAGAGCCAGAAAACTGTGAATTTACTCATAATTCATTAGTTTTTTAACCTTCCCTCTTCTAAGAACTGGTGACCACTCTTGTTTCAAATAAGAGTAGAACCCTCAAACCATCAAGCCAAAGGAAAGCTCTCAAATTCCTTCGTAAGTTGGAGATTCTTCTCTTTTCTATTCATTTTATGGTTTTTTTTATGATTTTTGTCTTCTCTAAATTGAATATGATGTTATGCCTCATTAAAAAAAGGCATTCCCCTCTCTTCTTTAGTAAATCCAACCATTCTTTATCCTAGAAAAATGATTAATGGATAAAATCAAGTTTTTCATAATGTTTCTCTTTGATAGGTAGAAAATGTTTACATTAGAATGATTTAAATACTCTTGGTGAACTTCTAATTAATTTTAGAGAGTTAAAAATTGAAAAATGGTCAGCCATACAAAGGTAGAAAATGTTTACATTAGAATGATTTAAATACTCTTGGTGAACTTCTAATTAATTTTAGAGAGTTAAAAATTGAAAAATGGTCAGCCATACAAAGGAGGTTATGGCAAAAATTTTCTAAAATTGTGAAAAATAAGTTTTACTTTTTTTAATTCAAAAAGAGTAATTCCCATCGTATATGTATTCTTAAAGTGTTATTTTTCATCCTAAGTATAGAAAAATGTATACTAAAAATATTTTATTAAAAAATGTTACTTTATTTAGAATTAAATTCTATGCATAGAAGGGAGCATATTGAAATTTTTATTTTGATTACAAAAGTGTTATTTTCATCATAAATGATTTCTATGCATAAATATATGCATAAAAGATTTTTTTATATTAAAAGAGTGATTTTCATCATAAATTATTTTTAAGCATAAATGGATGCATAAAAAAAATTCTTTAATATTAAAAAAATGATTTTCATCATAAATGATTCGTATGCATAAAATATATTTTTTATATTAAATAAAAGTATGAAAATCTAGTGAGATAGTGGATAAAATGTAGATGGTAGGACCTAAAAAGTCTATAAAACATAGGGGTCAAAATTAGCATTTTTAATCAAAAGATTAGTCAAAATTAGGATTTATACAGGGCCCATTTCATAGTCCAAAATTTTCCCTTATGCATATCTTTAGTGGGATCCCTAGGTTGTATGCCGATGGGGTCATTATTGTGACCATTGATGATAGTTAGGAGATGGTAAGGGGTACGAGCATTAGCGGGGGCCGGGGCTAGGTACATCATTAGTGGTGGTCGTTGGTTGGTGGTCAGTGGGCCACATTCTTGATATGCAGGCGGCACAGCGGTGACCGTATCTATGGACTGTAACCGCCCTCTTTGTATACTTTCTACCATATCACCTACAATACTATATATCGACATGGTTGCCATGAGCTAAGGCATCCAATGCTCGTGACTATGTACTCCCTTATCCACTTTGTACATTCTCAATCCAGAGTTTGTCTAGATCACCATCTAAGATGTACTTGAGAGTTCATGGGTGAATATAGCACCATCACTTCTACCATCACTTCTACCTCATTGGTATAATCAAAAATTTTTAAATTATGTCCATTGTGTATCTATTTCATTGTCTATTGTGCTTTGTCTTGCTCTCTCTCTCTCTCTCCTATGTGCCATATTCTTATATGGTCTTCGAGCTTAGGTGCTCTTTTAGTAAGAAAAGTGCATAAAGTTTAGTCTATTCTTTGCATAGAATCCTAGGAGTGATGGCTTCTATCTCTCTTGTTGTTGGTGCTGGCACCAATCTTGTGCATTCGTCCACCTACCTTCATCGAAAGGCAAGCTTGATGGGACAAACTACAATCTCTAATAAATGCCATTCTAGATTCTTATGAGCTCCTAGAAACTGTTGTGGAAATGGATACATAACTAGTGTGCCATTGTCACCAGCTTAAGTTATTCTCTTCTCACTCGAATTCAACATACTACCAACACAAAAAAGGCTTGGATCATACTGAGAAATCAGTATGAGACTCGAAATTAAACCATGATTTAAAACCTAGAGAATCAACTTACTACTGAAAAGTTTGCTAAAAGGAGAAGTTGTTGAAGCATTTATCTCATGGATCCAAAGTCTACATGATCAAAAGGCTGATATAGGGATTACACACACTAGTGATGAGGAGTTGGCCTGGAGATGCATTGAGGTTCATGGATCCGAATTCTCCCACATAAGTATGATGGCTTGCTACATCACTAAACACATAGGTTAGAGTACCACCTTTATCATTTGAAAATTTTAGTGCTATGTTACTTGAGGAGCAGATGCGGCTGAAGACCCACAATGGTGGTGATGCTGCATTTTTGGCCAATGTTAAAGGCAAAGGTGCAACGTCTTCTAATGTGACAAGAAGAAGAAGTTTCAAGGGTAATGCTATTACTGTGAACAAGAAAGGTCACGCTATCAAAGACTGTAGAAAGACACAGGCTGATGAGAAGAATAGCACCCTGAAGTCTTCATGAAAGGGATCAATCAACAATTTCAAGACCGAGCTTAAACTTTGGGTCACCATTGAAGAGGTATGGTCTTCTACTCAGTCTCGAGTTGATGATTTATGGATTTTTGATAGTGAAGGATCGTGATACATGACTAGTAAGAAGGCCTGGTATACTACCTAGAAGCCTCTATAGGAACCCATCAGTGTCGTTATTGGAAATAATGCTAAATGTCTAGCCAAAGGGTCTGGAATGATATCTTTTGTGGAATCTATAGGTGAAGAGAAGAAGCTGGTAGATAAGATCTATGTATCCTAAATAAAGAAAAATCTAGTATTAGTTGTTTGTGAAGATGACAGATTGTGGGCTTGAAGTACACTTCAAGAAAATTAAAGCAAAAATTCTAGATGCTGCTGGAAAGGTAGTCGGTAAAGGAGTAAGGTGCAAAAATCTCTATGACCTGAGTGCCCTTACAGTATCTGCAGATAAGAGCACAAGCACACTTTGTCATGAGCGATTTGGTGACATTAGATTTATAATGCTAAAGGCAATGCAAAAAAAGGCCATGGTAGCTAATTTGCCTGCTTTTTTAGAATTGTAGGAACCATGTGAAGCTTGCATGATGAACAAGCAACAATGTAAGGCATTTCCAAAGGATAGAAACAATCGAAAAAGACTCCTCTAGAGTTGGCACATGTTGATCTTTGTGGTGAAATGTCTATAGTAGGAAGATGTGGGTTTATTTCCTTTGGGATAAGGTTAAAGCTTTTGGCAAGTTCAAACAGTGGCATAAGCTTGTGGAAAGTGAGTCAGGAAATAATGTGAAGAAGTTTTGTACAGATTGAGGAGGAGAATTCCTTTCACGTAATTTGATAGCTACTACAAGGAGAATGGTATCAAGCACCCACTGCTCACAAAACCTCAACAAAATGGTGTTGTAGAATTCCTCAAATTGAACTTTCATGGAGATGGCTCAATGCATGTGGAAGGCAAAGGAGTTTTTCCCAATACATTTTGGACTGAAGCAGTCAACACAGTAGTTTGTGTCCTCCAATAGGAGCTACACAAAGGCACTCAAGGATGTTACACCTCAAGAGGCCTACTCTAGTAAGAAATCTTCGGTTTCTCATTTCACAACATTTGTTTGTGAATGTTATGTGCATATTCTAGATGCATCCAGAACCAAGCTAGACGCTAAAAGCAAGAAGTGTATCTTTCTTGGATATAGTCAGAGGAAAATAAGATTTTGGTTAGCCAAGATGTGCTATTTGCAAAACAACCACACTTAGTGGGGAGGAAGGAGATCCATCCACTCTATCATCAACCAGAGAAACAGTCCACCATGAGTCCAACCCACCAATAAGATTTCCTCTCAAGTAGGAGGAAAATTCAGAGGATGAAGACTCTTACATATCACAACAGCCTATTGCTACACCACCACAAGGAAAGCCACTTCCAAAGTGGGCACACCAGCTCTTTGATAAATGTAATCTAGTACTTGAGAAGCTAGAATCTTCAACAGATGGACCATGTAGATAAAGGGTAATAGAGGAGAAGAGAAGAGCATATGATCTCATTATCAATATGGACTTGATGGCTGAGATAATGGGAATAGTGAAGGAGCTAGCCACCTTGGATGAAGCCTTAGAAAATCCAATGGAAAGCCACGATGCAATCTGAGTATGATAACATCATAAAGAAGAACACCTAGGAGCTAGTTGACTGACCACCAAACAAAAAGGTAACTGGTACCAAATGGGAAAGCTAATTATAAGCCTAATGGCTCACTTGCAAAATACAAAGCTAGGTTGACTACACAGGGATTCGCATAGGTAGAGGGTTTCAACTTTGATGAACCCTTTGCTCCCACAACTCGCATGAGAACTATCAGGGCAGTACTTACCTTGGCTACTCACAAAAGTGGCTAGTCTTTCATATGGATGTCAAATTAGCATTTCTGAATGGCCATCTCAAGGAGGAGGTATATATATCCTGGTATAATGGCCACCAGGTTTTGAAATGCCCAGATCAAAGAACAAAGTTTGCAAACTGAAGAAGGGATTCTATGGGTTTAAACTGGCCCCAAGGGCATGGTATCACATGATAGACCAACTTTTTAAAAAGATTGGGTTTATGTAGGAAGTGCTCCTGGGACTCCTGATGCTAAGTTGTATGTTCTAAAAAGGCATGGCAATATTGTTTTTGTTGTATTGTATGAAGATGACTTAAACATTTCAAGTGGCAAAATGAAGAGATGATCCAACAGACAATGGATGTGCTGAGCAATGAGTTTGAGATGATAGAATTGGGTCATGCATTTCTATTTGGAGATTGAGGTTTTGCAAGAGCCAAGTAGAATCTTCATTTTGCAGCAAAAATATGCTTGGGAGATTCTCAAAGCATTTGGGATGACAAATCGCAAGCCTATATCTATACGCCAATGGAAGTGAATGTGGTGCCATTGAGCACAAGGAAGATATAGGGATTGAGAATGATTAGCCAAACAAGTGCAAAGTCTAGCATGAAGACACAAGAGCAAAGGGGATTATCCCACATTGATGTAAAAGCCCGAGGGTGTACCTACCTATATAAAAGGAGGAAATTTCAAGTAATTAAATATGAAGCAAGATACTAAGCCTCTAGATATGAGTACAAATCTCAATCTTTTAACCAAATTGTGCTTAATTCTCTTGCTTAAATAGTTGAGAAATTAATCTTCATGTTTATGCTTAGGGGCCACCCACCTTAGATTAGCTCAATCAACAAATTAATTTAGGATTAGTACTAATAACCATAGCCATACACATGGCACCCATGATTTTAACATGGTATCACAACCTTCCCTATCCCCACATCACTAATATTAAATCACATTAGTTCAATTCCTTCACTAATCATCTTATTACCACTAATCTTAATATTATCCTCTTTCCCCTCTTGTTGCCCTGACTTTCCAAGCTCTATTCTCTTCATTTACTTAGCCATTTCTCAATCGATTCCTGGGTGACCTCCATCACATCAAGGCATTGATTATCACCAAGGGAATGAAGCGATTTCACAGTCGCCCGCTAGCTGTCGAAAAATTATGCTAAACTACAGACTGGTCTTTTTTTCCATTCTTTGTGTGAGCTTAAAATTGGTGTAAGTCCTTTTGTAGGCTTGTTCCTCACCTTACAAGGATCCTATAGTTAAAATCTCAAGGTAAAACATGCATGGGTTGGCATAAATGAAGCATAAAACCACTTGCTACTAGAGGTGTGAATCTGCCCAATTTCTTGTGTTCTGAGATAATTCCACCCACTTAGGAAATTGGATGTATTTAGTAGTACCTTATTTATTCACTATAGTATCAATTAATCTTAATGTGTTTTCCATGCTTCATGTCATAGATGACTAGGATTCCTTTGTTTTCTTCCATCTCTAGCTTGAGTACAAGGAACCTTGTTCCCCATTTTTGGATAGCCCTCATAGCTATCAACCATGGCCTTCTAAGTATGATGGGGTATTCATCTCCCTTTGTTAGCATAACCTCGCATCACATGCATATCCACTTTAGATTCTATACCACATATTGTAATTTTCAAATCTTGTATAATTCCAACACAACGTACCCTAGAATTATTGGCCAAATTGACTTTGAATAGAGAGGATGAGTGTCTCTTCAAACCACATTTATGCATGGTATCCTTAGTCGTAATACTCACCTATGCTCCACCATTAGACCTTTGAAATCATGTGGCCTTTTATCCAAGCATCCAAGGTGGGTTCCACATCCGCTTGTGTCTTGATTTTAATAAGATTTGAATGAATAATTATCTTCTTCTTGGGTAATCTAATGCTCAACCCTACTCCATTGCCTCCTCATCTTTGGTGCTAACTCCAAAAACTGAGACCATGTAATGTTTGGTTCTTCTCCTATATTCAAGTCTTCTAAAAGGTTCTAGGATCTCTGACAATGTCCTAATGGAAAATGAGCAAGGGTTATCTTCCTTTTAATCCTATTCTTCTTCTTACTTGTTTGTGGTTCTTCTTGCATAACCCCACATATTTGCCTTTGTCATCTTTTCCCCTTTTTCTTCTTATAAAGTCTTCAAAAGATCCAATTCTTTCTCCTTCTTTTTGATTTGATTTGAATTTCCTCTTTTACATTGGCATAAGATTACCGTCTTCGTGGATGCACTTCATGGATGCAGTCCTATGAGTATCTTTTTTCAAAAAAATAGGCTCAACTCCTTGTAGTGAGACTTTCCACTTTCCCCATAGGTCTTGAAACTGAGCTTCATACGTGTAATATTCCTCTAAAGTCTTTTATTTAAGTTTTTGAAGATGAGGCCAAATAGCTTCTCAAGTTTCTCCTATGCCATACTTTGTCACATAAAGGCTTTCAAAAAAAGAGGCCATCTATTCCGAGTATCAACTGGCAAGGCTCTAAACCATACTTTAGCATTATCCTTCAAAAATAAGTGTATAGTCCTCAGATTGTATTCAACCAGTTCCCTTATTGACTAAAAATAGAAGAGTTCTAGTTCATCGAAAAAGTCGCAAACACTTTCACTTAATCCTCCATGAAAGATTGGTAAAGATCCCATTGTTCTTGTCTTTGTAGTAGTAAATAAAGATAAGAAATAGCCTTGGAGAAAGATATAAATTCTATCCTCATTGAGGACACCAAACTAATGGCTGCATTTTTTTTAGAGATGGCCTCTACACCCTTAGAAAATAACAACCATCAATTAACTAATATAATACTGTGGGATCCCTCCCTCTATAGTCCATTGGAATGCTAGTAGCGAAATAGCAACTACGTAGGGCATAGCATCTCACTCGGGGCCTTGCCCCACGAATGTCTGGGCAAGAGACTAGTCTGGTGCCTTGCCCCACGAATGTCTGGGAAAGAGACTAGTCTGGTGGCTCAACCTGAAACCGTACCTGGAAAATTTTTCTCGTCGGAAGACATAGGCAATTCCTCCATGAATTTGGAACATCTTAAGGTCTAGCCAACGGTTTCCCAAATTATCTAAAATTTTATCGGTATACGACTCCTCGGAATATCTCTTTCATACTTCTCAGGAGTTAAAGATATATCAGTGGCTTCCTTGTGCTCATGCCGACAGCTTACCCCCCTCGAGTATAAAAGACCATAAATTAAGAGTTTTCTTCTGAAATTCTCTAAAGTCTGACTTATTACATGTATCTTTATCTAGGTTAACAATTTTCAGTCTTAATGTTGGAAAGCACCCGTACTGCTCGGGTCCACCCTGCCACCCACTTTCCAGTTTACATTAAATCCAAAGTATTAAATAGGGTTTGTGTCTGGATACTTAGAGAGAGGTCTTCCCTCTGAGCCCCATCGTCGACACAGTGTAAGGACCATCACATGCATAGAGAACAATCATATCTTAAAATTCAAAGAGTATTTATTCAAATAATCTATCTAACATAACTGAACCTTTATCCTGATCATCAGTGAACCATCAATTCTGAGTTGATAATGAAATATTTGCTTCTTTCTTGACTCTTATGTTACCTATCCCTTCAATTAGCTATCTTAACGATTTGCCAGGAGGGGGAGCTATCCTTCAATCCTCATTTCTCTTTGGATGCTCTCTTACCAATTCGCCAGGGTAAGCCATCCCATATTCCAGATTTCATACCAATTTTTACTCTTCGGGTACTATCTTAACGATCCGCTAGGGGGTGTTACCTCTTATTTAATGATCACTGTTTTGGATACTCTCTTAATGATCCACCAGGGGGAGTTCCATTCCTCATATTGTTGTTTCTCATTTCCTACTCTCTTTGGCCCTTTGTTATTTGAACATCACTTCCTTCACCTTCGAAACAGAACCAAATGCCCATCGGCGATCTTGATGTAAAACAGAATTCTAAGCAAACAAGTCAAGTATACGCTTATCCAACCACGACATTTCTCTTCTGATAAGGTCAAACCTTTTTGAGGTTATTCATCGATACATTTCTTGCAATCATATTTCCTTTCTATCCGTCAAATAATTTCTTAAATTTAAACCTCATCGTTCTGAGCTTGATCACAACCTTGGGATAGTTCTCACAATCATTTCCTTTGATTCTGACAACTTAATCCTTTCTGAAATGATCTCCAGAATTGAATAAATTTCTCACGTTCCCATTCATTTGAAGTTCAATGGTCAGACTCCACAGTGGAAAAAGACTCGCACTTGGTTCACAGAATCAATGCTTTTTTTCCCCATCAAAAGCAAGGCACAATCGTTGAATCGTTCCCCTAAAACAAGGACTTATTAGGGTCCTATAATACAGAAAGAAAATATAAATATAATCCCGCAACTTTCCTTTATCCCACATAACATCATAAACATCTATTCTTCTCTCGATCCTTCAGCACGAGGATAACAACACGGCCTTTATCCCACTACGATTCTCGGCCATTCTGAGGATGACCACCTTGTTGTTTCATTGATCCTTGATCCTTTCTTCAAGACCAACATTTATAGGATGGTTCTCTATACGACTTCATTTATAGTCACAAACATTGGGCGAGTTCACTTCTTATTAGGGATCTTTCCCATCAAGGAAGCCTTTTCGCTCAAGGATCTAACCT
Source organism: Cibotium barometz (assembly GCF_041138505.1). Taxonomy (NCBI): domain Eukaryota; kingdom Viridiplantae; phylum Streptophyta; class Polypodiopsida; order Cyatheales; family Cibotiaceae; genus Cibotium; species Cibotium barometz. The sequence continues at coordinate 1,750,013 of NW_028229435.1, read as the reverse complement.
TCGAGTTTGATTATATTCACTAGGATCATTTCTTTCCCCTTTTCTTCAACACAAGGGAAGGTTCTCATGTGTCACAGGTCTACACCTTGCGTGACGACTAAGTGGTCTTTATCTATTATTCCTACTCGTCTCTTAACTCATGGCCATTGAACTAGGTCATCAACCATCTTATTTCAAAGATAATTACATCTAGGAAAATTTTGCCATAACTTGGCTGCTTTTTGAACGATTTTACAATTTTTATCCTAATATTTAAGAATCTTGAAAAATGAATAATTAATTATCCATCCTAAGAGCTTGGACAGATTGTGCATCAGTAGGATGGGTTTTTTTAGAGTAGAGATGAAAAGAATGAAAGGAGTGGGGTGGCATTAAATGACATTAAATGAGATAAGGATTTGAAAATGATATTAAAAATAAACTTTTCAATATATATATATTTGGGAGGAAAGTTTTAAATAAAAATACACTAAAATGTTAAAAGTATCAAAAAGTCATTATTTTAGTGGCCTCAGAAAATGCCCTTCTATTTTAGGATATAAAATATTAGAATGCATCTTGTAATCATTACATAGCATAGCAATTAGGAAGATATGACAAGAGTCAAGATTCTGAGGAAGTTATGAAGATATGACAAGATTGTTATGAGGTAGTTATGACTAAGAAATGATATAAGAAATGCACTTTTTGGGTTTATATATATAAGGGAATTTTTTTTGATGGAAAAACTCAAAATTAAAAAAAAAACCATTTTTGGACCCTCCTTATGGGCGTGGTGATGCAACTTGCATTCTATTTTGGGTATAAAATATTAGAATGCACCTTGCAATCATTAGATATCATAGAAGTTAGAAAGATATGACAAGATTGTTATGAGGTAATTATGACTAAGAAATGATATAAAAATTTCACTTTTTGGGTTTATATATATATAAGGAAAGTTTTTGTGATGAAAAAACTCAAAAAATGAAAATTTTGAAAAAGTCAAATTTTGGGCCCCCTTTATGGCTGACGAAAAGTGAGAACTTGGGAATGGTGATGCAACTTGCATCTAAACTTTAATGGGTTAAAATATTCCAAAACTATAGACTATAAAAGTACTAAAAGCTAGTGAGAGAATGGATAAAATGTAGATCGTAGGACCTAAAAAGTCTATAAAAAATAGGGGAATCATTTGCTTTATCTCCCACTATGGGGTCAAAATTAGCATTTTTAATCAAAAGATTACTAAAAATTTGGATTTCTTACAGGGCCCATTTCATAGTCCAAATTTTTCCTAATGTGTATTCCATCCTCAAACAGAAATCTACAATCAATTGGCCTTTGATGTTCTCAAATCATACTACCATGACAAGCAATCGAAATTGGAACAATATCTTCCTTTGGTCCTAAATGATACTCACTCATTGACTATTGGACGCATGCCGTATGAGGTAGCATTTGGCGGTTATCATCTCTGTTGATGAGACAGGTGTCACCATCTCTTGAGGCCAATTCTCTTGAGGCCAATAAAACCACCGAGACATTCTCAGAAATCATGGAGTTAGTTAAGGAGCACCTTGCCACCAAGGCTAAGGAAGCATATACCCAACAAGCCAACAAATCCAGGCAAGATGTCAACTTTAAGGAAGAGGATTGGGTATATCTTCGCATCATGAAACAATGGCTAAAGCAAGCATATACCCAACAAGCCAACAAATCCAGGCAAGATGTCAACTTTAAGGAAGAGGATTGGGTATATCTTAGCATCATGAAACAATGGCTAAAGCAAGTGGAAAATCATTGTCCCAAACTATCATTCAGAAGTTTCAGCCCATTTCCAGTCATTCAGAGGTTAAGTTATGTGTCTTTAAAGTAAAAGTTGTCAGAAAGTTGGACTATGCACAATGTCTCTCATGTTTCTTGGTGGAAGCCATATGTAGGTCCATAATTCAGAATATATCAGAAGAGAAAGAACCAAAATATGATTGACAAAGCTTAAGTTATAGGCAAGAATAACTTCTCCTCCATAGATGGAAGCATGGATCCGGTCGATGAATACGACAGTTCTACATGAAGTTTAAAGACCGTGGAACCCATGACGCAGTTTGGCTGGATCGATCAAGAGTTATTTCAAGAGTACCCCTACTTGTTGGCAGACAACTTGGAAGCCCTGAACCTACCACCAAGTTAAGTAGGAGGGATGGTCACATGCACCCTACACTGGGGTACAGAATGACACATTGGCATGATCATCAGTGCAACATTTGTATAGAAATAGAACCTTTTCTAGGATTTTTTATCGTACGTCATGACCCCATTTTGAGCCCTTAGTCCAGGGACAGTCAGGCACAAGCTACATAGGTTAGTCTCTCTGAGCTTTAGAGGTCAGTCTATTGTTAGTCCTCTTAACCCACTTGGAGAATGTGTTAGTTAGTGCATGTAGAAGTCAGCCCTAGCATTAGGTCAGGCATGAGCAGGCATGTAGAAGTGTTTTGGTATGTCCGTGGGCTTATTTGGCATGTACAAGGGCTAAGCTTACCCTTCAACAACCTCAGTGACTAGCCGACCAGCATGGGAGTGGGTCTATACCCAGTCGCCCAGCATCTGTTGATGTAGGCTCACAACATGTGGGGTATAATACTCCAGGTGGCAAGGACATAACAGGTTGGACAACGTTATAAAAATCATATTTTCCCATGCGCAACAATTAGTAGCATTTAATTCTTTTTATTGGGTAATTTGTGTCCATGGTGAATTGGCCGACAACCCTATGCTGGCTAGCTAGTATAGCAAGGAGACATATCAATATAGGCGCATCAATTCTCATTCAATCATTCAAGTATTCTCAACAAAGCATACTCACTTTGCACCATCCAAGCACTCTAGGCTACTAATAAAGAAGATACTCTTCACATTCAGCCAGCATATGTGCAGTTCTCTTGCTATGTGGACTTGCATTAGTGGCCAAGGAGAGTCTTTAGCAGAGCCTTGCGATAGCTAGATACTCAATTGATGCACAGTCTTCCTTGTTCTTACATTGGGCATTCATATCATACAACATTTCTCCAAAGAATAATATAAGCAAATACTCCTGCTTGGAGGGGTCCCTTTCAGTGGGTATTGTGACCCAATATTGTGTCATCTTCCACATTCTCATTCTCTCTCTCTCTCTCTCTCTCTCTCTCTCTCTCTCTCTCTCTCTCTCTCTCTCTCTCTCTCTAAAGTTGATGATAAGTATTCTCACCACATAAAGGTATAAACAAGGGTGATGCTGATGTTACTGAGAAGAGAAGGATACTTGTGTAAGAAGTTTGATTGATCAATGGAAAGATAATATATTGGTTTCTATTGAAAATCCAAAGGCATGTATAGAGATGATAAAGAGTGAGTTGAATGCAGCCTACTGTAACAAAATTTGGAGGGTAAGCTGGAGCAAGGTACTTGGGAGAAGAGGTGGAAATTGCTATGGGGTCTGAGAATACCTTCGAAATCCCAAACCTTTCTGTGGAGAGTATGCATGTGGGCTTTCCCTCTGAGCTGCAAGTTGGTTAATAGACACTTTACCTCATGGGTTTGTCATCCTAGGTGTGGATCAGTAGTAGAGGATGGTAAACATGCTTTTTGGGGATGTTTTTCCATCAGGGGGTTGTGGAGAAAGATAGACAATTGGGTGTTTGCTAACATAGCTCTAAGGGGTTCTTGGGGGGACTGGTTAATGGGAAAATTGATTGAAGCAGAGGGGACAATTGGTATGATTTTCAGCATGGTTAGATATACTTGTTTGTGGGAAATATAGATTTCTAGGAACTATCTGGTATTTTCAAAAGGGTTTAAGGTAGTGAGACTCGATGCTATTGAGTTATGTATAGTTGTGTACACTATTGTTGGTATGTATACTATGTGAATAAAATGAATAATAACACATTTGTGGAGTTGGTGCAGTCATAACAAAGTGGAATAGGATGAGCCACTCATAAGATGTTGGGATAGTTGTGCACATACTAGGGGAACCTAACAAATTCATTGCTTTGCGTGTGTATGTAGGGAAGGATGTGAAGGAGTTGGGGACATATAATAATGGGAGAGTTGGCTTGCCAAAGTTGGGCCTAAAATACAGAGGTGGTATTTGAAGGAGAAACAACTAGTCCATACATTCTTTGCATTGATAGAGAACCCAACTGGATAGAGGCCTGTTGTGAAGATATGAAACAAGGAGGCTATGGAGGAGCAGAGCCCCAAGGGCTTCACCACTGGGCTTGGCATACCATATCAGATGGGATCAATCGTCTTTTGTCTGGCAAGATGAGAGGTGGGACCAGATTTGTGGGTTGTTAATAGTGAAGAGTTATACTAGTGTTGTTTTTGTTCGGATCTGAACTATACATGTGGCATATGTAAAAGGTGGACTGTTGCATATGTGGCTCGATAGTTTACTAATATAATAAGAAGAGAACACATTTTTATTAGATACTAATTGTCATTTAATGTGGGTTGCTGGCAAAAGCATAATAAGTTGGAGACTATGCCCTTATGGGGACAAGATCCATGGAGACTATAGGAACTCATCAAATACAGGGGAATGGTCAATGCGAGAAATGTGGACTATGTCGTACTCCGGCTGGCTATGGGCACCTCGTGTGGACCACTCGTCTCTGAGAGGATCGTGGGTGGAGTGTGCCGAGTCGTGACAAAGTGATCGGATGAAGGGCGTGGACGTGCGAACCTCGTCGTCGTATTCGCAGACATGGTTATAAAAGCAGTCGATGTAATGGTCCGTCTACACTCTGAGTGGATTTGAGTTATAGCCATGGATACGTCTCTCACGCACAAGCGCTTGCTCGCGTTCGTTTTAATCTGCGGCTTGGCTTGCGAGGTCGCTTTGGCGAAGGGGCAGTATGGATCGAACAAAGAGGATCCGCACAAGGGTTATAAGGACACAGACAGCTCGCCCAAGGGGGACAAGCAGTCTCCCAAAAAGGCAGCACCGTACAAGAAGCCAAGCGTAGTTGCCCTTGCGGTGGAAGGAGTAGTGTCGTGCCAAGATTGCAAATATGTGGGAACCAGATCGCTCGCGTACGCAAAGCCCCTAGCTGGTAAGTAATTAATATCTTAATAATGCAAGTGTGCTTGCTTCAAAGTCTAAACCAGAAAGACGAACTTGATACGGCCTGTATATCTTTCACAACATGATGATACCCTCCGCAGGAGCCAAGGTGAAGCTCGCATGCCAAGCCGGCCTCCGCTACCAGAAGTTCTTCTACTCCACAGCTCTCACCGACTCTCATGGCTACTTCTTGCTGCGCGTCCCCCGCTTCGACTTCAAGCAGTTCCTGCCTCTGATCAAGAACTGCAAGGTCTACTTGGTCTCCTCCCCAGACAAGAAGTGCAGCACTTGCACCAACATCAACTATGGCAAATCCGGAGCCCCTCTCCGCCTGGAAAAGTCATACCCCGATAAGCTCCTCTACTCTGTGGGACCTTTTGCCTTCGCTCCTGCCCGCCCATGCAAGACACCTCCTCCTGTGTACCCCCCACCTTCCCCACCCGCTTACAAGTCCCCTTCTCCTCCTCCTCCTGTGTACACCTCTCCCCCGGTGTACCCCCCACCTTCACCACCCGCTTACAAGTCCCCTTCTCCTGTGACGTACCCCCCACCTCCCTCACCCTCCCCTCCTCCCCCGGTTTACAAATCTCCTTCCCCAGTGTACAAGTCCCCTCCCGTCTACCCCCCGCCACCTTCCTCGCCCGCTTACAAGTCCCCTTCACCGCCCCCCCACCACTACTAGAGGTCCATAAATTCATAGTCGACGCGCCTAAAATGGTAGGCGCCCTAGTTTTCTAAGGAATAAACCACCACTACAATTTCGGGTGGAGTAACAACATTTTCCCTTAAGCATGCCAGCAGCAACCACAGTATTCTCTCCCCTCTGCCCTCTCTCTCTCATGTTGACTTCGAGGCGCGGACTACTACACTTAGGTGGCAGCAGTGATTGCATGTTCTATTTGCACTCACTCTTGCCGAAAGGCTACGTCAATGTGCTTTGGAAAGAGAAAAACAACATTTGTATGGCCTTGTCAAGTGTCTAAATCCACAATAAACTACGTCACTACAAGACAAATGCATGTTCTATTTGCACTCACTCTTGCCGAAAGGCTACGTCAATGTGCTTTGGAAAGAGAAAAACAACATTTGTATGGCCTTGTCAAGTGTCTAAATCCACAATAAACTACGTCACTACAAGACAAAGTGTCTAAATCCACAATAAACTACGTCACTACAAGACAATGCTGCCATACACGCGTTTCATACACGCGATAAATTACGAGCGCGTGTATGGTCACGCATGTATTTGAATAGAATCGGGCGCGTGTATTTTGACATTTAAATTCGCGTGTATATTTACATTTATCAACGCGTGTATAAGCGCGTTTATATACACGCAATAATACACGCATCAATACACGCTGCCATACACGCATTAATACACGCTTGGTAAAAAAAAACTGAAGAAAAAATGAATTCTTTTACAAAATTAAGAACCATTTTCTTTAAACCATCTCATAGTACATTACAGTATACATCATTACACAATCCCACTACATGCATTTACAACAATGAAATATATTCAAAAATAAATCATGCATATGAGATGATAATTAAAAGACAACACATACAATAGAAATGTCATCAATTTAGAACGATACAGTGACGGATTGGTTAGGGTTCGATCTCATCTTCAATAAGATCCATCCTTGCCAAACGATCAACATCAATATCCATTTGATCAATTTGTAAGGCTACGATTAAATTTATTCCACTATCGATATTCTGTACTCCATTGATAATGGTATCGATGTCCTGATCATCCTCATCAACATCACCATCATCCTCAATGGTAGGGTCATTCTCATGATCATGAGAAATGGCACGCTCATCCTCATTATCATGATCATCTCTTATTTCTTGATCATCGATCACAACATCTTCATTGGCATGTTCGACATCATCTTCATTGCGGCTTGTTACATCCTCCATATGCTCCATATCAGTGAATGTATTATACATCACTTTGGAACGTGGTGCAATAGGGATGATGTACCACCATTTAATGTCATGCACCATTGGTAGATAGATAACCTACTCAAATACACATACTACAGTAATTAATTAGCATATCAAAAGTCAAGGGGTAAGCGAGCTTAGATATATATGTACATGAAACACATTAGTAAAAAAATGCATACCTGCTCACATTGTTGTGGCAATACGAGCGTATCTTTCTTTGTTTGCCAAAACTTTGTAGAGTCAATAGTTACATAGCCACTTGCATGGCGTTTTATCGTTGCATCAGGCCCTTTTTCCACCACGTTCATTTGCCATTTGACATCCAAAACATACACAAAGAAGCGACGAAAGTCAAGCCTAAATATATCTTGGATTATGCCACAATAATCATCTATTTTTCCATTAGCTTCCTCAAAGCTACTAATGACACCGCAATCTTGTGTATTCCTCTTTTCATCAATTCTTTGTGTTCGAAAATGCTTGCCTTCACACCATATAGCATTGAACATAGTGCACTGAACCAAAATAGAAGCAATATTTGTGTAAGCAATGTGAATAAATATTAAAAGCAAATCACTTACAACTAATGCAAAACATTAGTTCTATGTACCTTTAACATGCATCCTCGTGCATACTCCCATTCTTCCGCCGTGATATGCAGCCCCTCGTCGCTCTCTTCTCTCTCCATTTCCTCATGCAACCAATCAACATGGATATCATTCGGAAGTGTTTCTAGATGCTTAGGGTACGCCTTACGAGAGCCATGTTATCTCCGAAAGAGAGCTCTTTCTGCTTGCCTTTTTGTCTTTGCATCCTCATATCTTGTAACCCATCTACTCATCACATCACTATTAAGGATGCAAGTGAAATTGAGATCATCAATCAATGTTCTGTCAATTACTTTACTCTGTCCTTTTCCTTGAGGCACAATAGAGGTCATCCTCAAGTCCTCTTCATTGCTCCATAGTCGTGGCAAAGAGCTGTCCGCCTGACCAAGAAATTCTGAAATATATACAAGAGACTCTTGTATCAACCAACCCTCGGCCATGCTTCCTTCAGGCCTTGCACTTTGCCTCACAAAGTCTTTTAAGGTCTTCATGAAGCACTCTAGGAAGAACATCCAACGTGCATGCACAGTACCACATAAAGCGATTTCGTCCACTAAATGCACAATGAGATGTAGTTGACTTGTGAGAATGGTTCGCGGAAAAGTCTCCTCTACCAAACAAACCACCTCCACTGCCATAACACGCGCATCATCCAACGTGGCTGGATCAATTGCTTTGGAACTAACATATCTAAAAAATAAATAAATAGTACGTTATACCTCATGCACGTTCATTTTGCAGGGTATAATGAAGGGTGATCTGACATGGGTTTTACATACCTCACAAGCTCGCCCATCTTATAAATACATTTTTTCAAACTCTTATTTGCACAATGGTCGATGCTAGTAGGTAGTATGAACTGCGCCCATAAGAGCACATGTATGTATGGTTTATGGCATTACAAAATTTAATTTCAACGTACAAGACTTGGAAAACACTTACTTGAAGCATCTTGTGCCAATCGTGGGACTTCAACCCATATAGTTGCTCAACACCTCTTTTCTTAGTGGTTGTAAAGGCTCCCTTCAATGATCTCATGCATCCAGTGGGAGTACGCAAAGTGGTGATGGCCTGCTTTACCTGCTTCTCCTCTTTCTTTGATATAATCCATGGTACAGGCGGAAGACGAACGTGCCCACCCACCTCTCGTGGCCAAGCTTGACGCATACGTCCTGCGACCCGCAAGTCCTCACGCACGCTAACATTGTCTCGTTTACCAATAATATGTTCCCAAATACCAGATCCCACATTCTTGAAGATGTGCATGGGATCAAGAAGATGGTTGATCTTAAGATGGGTCCAATATGGTAGCCGAAAAAAAATGGAGTACCTACACAAGGGATTGCTCTATGTGACCTTTAATTCAATTAGAGACTAAACAAGGTTGAAAAAACATTACTATACCTGTTCATGCTATCTGGAGGAAGAATATTTGTAGACTCCCAAATACGCTTCCAATCTTTTGCACGAAGTGTTTGTGGAGGAATGTTACTCTTACTAGCAACATATTTAGGATGATCTGAGGGGAGAAATCGATGATGATTATCGAATACGGTCTTACACAAACCGTTAGCATACTCATGTACTAACGAAGGGCCACAAACAGGACATGCATGTTTACCCGATGTTTTCAAACCTGTTAAAATATAAATAAAAGTTAGAATAATAAAGTCAATATGTATAATTAATATATATAGCCAATAGTATTAGAGTAGGGAGGTAATTAGAATTCTTACCAGAACAATCGCTGTATCCTGGAAAGTCATGCATTGTCCACATCAACACTGCTTTTAACTCGAAGTGTCGAGAGGAGGGAGGCCTACTAATGTCCACCACCGCAACACCTCTCCATAGTTCCTCCAACTCATCAATCAACGGTTCAAGATAAACATCCATATGCTTGACTTTATGTTTCCTTGGAATTAGAAGGGATAACATAAGATGTCCCTTCTTGATCGCCATTGATGGTGGAAGGTTGTAATTCACCAACACAACTGGCCACACGCTGCATGCGGTGCTTTTGAAACCAAATGGATTCACTCCATCCATACCTAGGCCAAGTCTCAAGTTTCTGGGCTCTGTTTTAAAGCTGGGCCACTCATCTTCAATATGCTTATAAGCAGGAGTGTCTACGGGAATTCTCCACATGCCATCATCCGATCGATGTGAGGAATGCCATGACATGAGCTCTGCTATGGATTTGCACTTGAACATGTGTTTGATGCGAGGAATTATAGGAAAGTGTCGCAAGACTTTACGAGGTACATCAAAACTCTTCATATCTGTTCTATACCTTGCTTCACCACAAGTGGGACAATGTCGAGCCTCCTTATGTGTCCCACGAAAGAGAATGCAATCATTGACGCATGCATCCATGTATGCGATCATAATCCAATCCTCCAAGAGATGTCACATAGCGCCTCGCTATGTCTCTTGAGGTGGGTAGTCTATTTTCCTTTGGAAGCATGTTTGATAATAGCCTGCATCCAATATCATCAATTATAATTAGTCTTAAATCCTAAACCTTAAACCACTAATTCAAATTTGTAAGTTAGAATACTTACTTCAATAATGCGTCAAGACTTGCATTGCTCCATCCATAAACTGTTTGTATATTGAGTAGTCAAGTGAAGCACGTAAAATAGATAATGTGCACTCTTCAAAAACCGGTGTCGATGAAGCCTTGTAAAGATGCTCTTGTTCCATATCATCGTCGTCCATACCTTTGGGATCATCCTTAAAAAGATTCTGTACCATATCATCAAACACTTCCTCTTCCACAACTTCGTGGGGTGCAGGGCTATTGTCATCCCTTTCCCACTCATCTCTGACAATAGATCCCGAAGCTCCAGCATCATCTCGTCGACGCTTTGCGTGCTCTCGTCGCGCGTAGGGCACCATGTTAGGGTGTGGTACTGCATCTTGCTTCAATTAGAGTTTATATATTACAACTCTATTAATTTAATTTGGATACCATGAGTCATTTGAATACCATCAATTTACATCTACTCACCTCTAAACCTGTTTGATTCCATTCTCCATACATAGAGATGTGATTCAAGGTAATTCGACGTGCTCGTACAATGCATCCTTGACATCGATTACACATACATTTGATCCGTTGTCCCAACCACACATCACGATTACGATGACGCATTGTCTCATCTTCCCCAGAACTGCTTGAGGAGGTTGATGACATCCTATGTACAAACCAAAAAACACAAAATCATAATATGTTTTTAATGAAAGTATAAAAAAATCGCATGTATTAACGCGGCTATTTCTAAAAAATTACGTGTATTAACGTGGCTATTTCCTAAAAATCGCGTGTATTAACGCGGGTAATTCCTGCAAAACGCGTGTATAAACGTAGCTAAATTATCATACACGTGAACATACATGCGTTTATAAACGCGACGATCTGTTTAAACTAAAAATAGCCTGCCTTCCCCAAATAAAGATTTTGAACTAACATAGATCTATTCTTTTTCGTTTTCGCCTCTTCCAACAGAAACGAAACCTAAGTGCAAGGAGGGAGTAGAGAAGGAGCACACATGGGAGGAAGCCGACCCAGAAAGAAGACTCACTTTTTTAGAGGTGAGTCAGTTTGTCCTTTGCCTTGTTTCCTTCCTCAGATTTGTTTATGCTATTTTCTCTTTGCTTTTTGGGTTTGTATCCGTCCTTTTGCTTCTGTGCACACGATTTTGGGTGAACGATTCTGACAGGGGCGAAAGTGGGCCTTTTATAAGGATACATTGTCGGAGGTCGGTCCCTTTCAAAAATAATTTTGCGCAGGTCGCGTGTAGAAACGCGTGTAAAAGCGCGTGTATCATGTCTGCACAGTCTGTTCACGTGGATATACACGCATTTCTGGACGGGTGTATACACGCATTTTTTGACGGGTGTATACACGCGTTTCTGGACGGATGTATACACGAGACTGCGTTTCCTGTTTCTATGGTTTGCAGGCTGATAGGTGACTTGAATGATGATATTTGTGTGAGTCAAGAGACAGCCTATGATGTACATGAGGATTATTTTTGCAGGTTCTTTATGGATATTCCAGGTTCTTCATCCGATCCATTTACGTACAGCAATTGGCTGATGGAGATGCTAAATCATTTTGGGCGCCATCCTGGTCCAGTTGAGCTTACAGAGTACATGTATGCCCATCCCCCTCCTTCCATGCCTGGTGTCTATACCCCTACCGTGAGTATCCCCAGGGCACTCTCATGCCGTCTATGCCTACGAGTCCGACGAGATGGCATGCAACTTCTCCTCTTCCACGTCCATCGAGGAGACATACCTCATCCCAGACACACTCATGCACACCCTCACAGCCACCATCACGTGCTCCCTCAGAGCCATCGTCACATCAAGGCTCACAACCACCGTCACGTAGACAATCCCCTAGTCGTGACTCCACCCGCAGCAGTAGGACGAGTGGGAGTGGAGGATGCAGCGGGTGCTTTGGTGGGAGAGGTGGGGGAGGTAGTAGGGCACACGGTGAGAGAGGAGATAGAGGGAGAAGAGTTAGAGGAGACAGTTTGGAAGAGGAGGAGATGAGAGAGGTGGAGAGAGTAATCTGCTATGATGTGACGGATAGGGGCGGGATAGTGATGGATGCGAGGGGGAGGGAGGTAATGGAGTACATGCGTGGGGTAGTATCAAACTTGTATAGAAATTGTTTTATTAAATTTAAAGATCAAAATAGCCGATTAGTTGGGGAGGTGATAGAGGCTGTACATAGTCGGTACCCCAATCCCCCACATGCTACATTCTCAGATGTATGGGGAAGGACGCGAATAAGGGAGATCTTAAGTAATAAAAGATCTCACCTTAAAAAACTCGCGTACGATGACCGGCGAAATGTAGCTGCGGGGCGGGTGGCTATCCTGCCGAGAAACCTGCCACCACTGCGCACAAACGCAAGTGGAAGGAGGCAAAGAAACGAGCAGAGGGTGGTGTGAAGAGCAGGGTGGAGGCACGACGGATCCAGATGGAGACCATTGGATCTTTGCATTTCGGATCTGGCGGCGTCGAGTCATGGGAGGCAGAGTTCGTAAGTATCTTGCCACTTTATTTGATTGTTTACTTAATTCATTGATTCTATGATTTTTTAATCTTATAAATTGTGTTGATTATGATACAGCGACGGGTTACGGGGAGGAAGCCCACAACTCACGATACTGCGTATGCTCGCCAGCATAGCAGACGTGACACGTGGGCCATCTTCAGAGCCGAGAGACGTATTACAGACGCGCAGTTTGAGATGGCCATGAGATCATATGGTGGACAGGTACTTGAAAATTTTAAACGAATGATTTTGGTTTACTGAATTACATATATATATACTTATATACTATATATTACTTGAACAGGCACAAGCTGCTGATGATCCACCCGCCGTCACTCACTGCAGAGGGTGGACATGAGCACTACTCATCGGACATTCCGACCGATGTGAGCTCATCTGAGCATGGAGGGAGCACCGAGTTATCATCTTGGAGTGAGTGAGAGCCGGTAATTGTTGCACAATTCCATGGATTTGACCTATCCACATCACCAATCTGTACATTCCAAAAAAGTCTTGTCATAAGACTATCCTTATTATAGCTAGTACTTGCTGTTGCAGTGTTCATGGTGTCTTTCAAGAATGCCACCACATCAGCCGCACACTTCAAAGCCACACCATTTGTCTTGAGTTGCTCATGATGATAAGTGCCCTTTTGACTACCGTACCTTCTTCGTCATGCTCACCTTTACCATGGCCAGACTCAAAAAAGTTCCATGTCATCTCTATATTGGTAATGGCATAGTACCTACTCATAGAATAAAATGGACATTTAGCCTTGAATTGAGTAGCACATCCGTCAGACCATACCTAATGCTTCTTGAATTCCAAGCCTTTTTTCTATAACCACTGTGAATGCATCAAGAAGAAATGTTGCACAAAGAGTATATCATGAGCTTTATCATCTGAGACATAAAAGTACACCTCTTTAATCACTGTGTCATCTTCAGCCTTGCGAGATGATAGGTTATGTGTACAAACAGTGTGACTTGATTGGTGTGCCAATGCATGGATTGTATCTCATTTTTCTCCTTAAATGAGTAATTCTCTACAAAATCCACAACTGACACAATTACATCTTGCGAAAAGTTCTTTATGCACTGTCGAAATTGCTCAGCTTGCCACCTGTACACAAAATTGTGTGCAATGAGCTGTTTAGTGTGAACTTTCAACATCTTTCATACATCAGCAGAGCAAGCATATCCTTTTGAGAGAGAACCTTTCTTACTTTTGCTTTACCCTCATCGTTAGCACCCACAATAATGTTCTCAAAGATTTTTACATTGCATAGTTTCATTGAACTTTCTTGCTTAGTTGGACAAATATCTAGCTTCCTTTTTGATCCACACAGTTTGCACTCACCCATTAGGCATCCTAGATTGTGAAATGCAGAATCAGAGGGTTTGGGACACATAAAAGATTCCCAAATCTGTGTGACCCCACTAAACACATGCTCATTTTGGCAGCACACTTCGCACCCTGTCAACTTTAAAGCAAATTCTGCAATTGCATCCACATGATGGTCTATGGTGTCCATACAAGGATGTCCGAATGTGATTGGCTACATCCTTGAGATATATCATCTGCATATGCTTGATGCAACAATAAGTGTTTTTGTCTTTTAGCTTGCGCACAAAGAATGGCTTGAAATTTTCAAAACTATGCTGACCAATAACCAACTTTCAAGCCAATTCTGCAATTGCATCCACATGATGGTCCATGGTGTCCATACAAAGGATGTTCGAATGTGATTGGTTGCATCCTTAAGATATATCATCTGCATATGCTTGATGCAACAATAAGTGTTTTTGTTTTTTAGCTTGCGCACAAAGAATGGCTTGAACTTTTCAAAACTATGCTGACCAATAACAAACTGTGGGTTTGCAGCTTTGAATCTCAAAAACAAATCTATTAGCATACATAAGAAGTAGCAAATTTATTACTTTTATGAAATGCATCATAATAAAAAAAGTGTGAAATATGTATGCACATTCAGAATGAATCAACCACACATGCAAAGCTTCAAAGCACCATTGAAAATGAATCAAGCACATGTGCAGTGCTTCAAAGCACCATTCAGAATGAATGAAGCATATGTGTAGTACTTTAAAACATATATGCAGTGCTTCAAAGCACCATTCAGAATGAATCAACTAGACGTGCAATGCTGCAAAGCACCCTGTAGATTGAGTCAAGAACAACATTTAGCTCCTATGTTATGCTTGAATCAAGAATTTCTACAGTGCTCCAACGCACCATCCAGATTGAGTTAAGCTCATCATTGAGCTTTTAAAATATTCAACTTCTTTCATGAGCACGTGTGTAGTGAGTAAAAGCACCATGAAAAAAGAATCAAGCATATGTGCAGTGCTTTAAAGCACCTGTAGATCGAGTCAAGCACAACATTAATCTCGTGTAGTACTTCAAAGCACCATGCATTTGTGTAGTGATTCTGTTAAGGCTTTCTTATGTAATTCTTAGACCTTAGTCAAAGGGCGTAGGGGTTAGTTACGTGTGGATGTACCCTTTGGGATCTGAACCGAGTAGTTATTACCCTGACAGTTGTATCTAGGGATAAGAAGAATGGAACGTTGATTCTGATCGCTAATGATAGGAGAAGATCTGCTATGTCTTTGCTCAGTGTTTATTAGGTCTTTCTTGATGTTTGTGCAATCATTTTTCTGTCATGATGAATCAGAGTCTACGCTCTGATGTGCTTTGAATGGTGTTGAGAGATGTATTATTTATTAATGCCTTGTACAGAACCTTTTAGAGGGCCGTGTACACATTGGCGATCCTGCGGGTTTGAATGCCCTGAGTTCTGGGAGGATACGACTTATTCAGAGGACCGCTAGCCTTGGATGTCTAAAGATAATTCGGGGAATTCAAGAAGATATTATACAAGGTCAAGGGCCAAAGATGCTGACGCTGCTTTAACAGGCAAAAATAATGATAAACAAGGTGATGATTATGATTCAGATTATGAAGTTCCTCCGGGAACAAGTGTAGCAGGGTGGTTGCAAGATGAGGTTATCTAGTTTCATGTAGTGGGCGCCCTTGGCTTTAGCTGAAAAACAAACATTTTTTCAAGAAGAATAGCCAATCTCTCATAGTTAGCCAAGGAGTTTCACTTCAAGGTCTTCTAATGAAACATCATATGCAAAGTTGGGCACCTAAAACTATAATCTGATCGAATATCTAATAATTGCAAATCCCCTTTTCTTTGGGAACCAAGTTTGTATACAAGCCCTGTCGTAGGTTTAGACAGGTACAGTGAATGTGAGTAAATTGCCTATAACTTTTACATTATTACTCATATGATGTTCCCACTTTGCATATCACAAATACAAATAACATAGAGCTTAACTTGATTTATCGAGCTTAACTTGATTTATCGAGTAATTTTTGATGTGTTCTACTATTTTCTATATTATTTAAAAGGTATTAGAATTGTTAAAAAACATACTATTTTATCCTCCCACCACATCTACCATTTAAAATGCTCAAATTGTATGGATCTAGTGATGATTATATTGGGAAAGATTAGTATAATGTGGGTATAAGGTAGAACTATAAATCTAACGGTTGGATTTTTGTAGATTTACTTTGGAAAACTTATTATGACTGTTAGAGGTCCATTAAATCAATAGTAATTTAATTCTAGAAAATTAAATATTGAATCTTTCAATCTAAAAACTCAAGGGATCAATACTCTTGTTGCCATGAATTTATTAAAAAACATTTGGCTTGATTTGAGTATGGGAAGGTCCATTTTTAATCCTCCCAAGTGAAAATTCCCATATTGTGTCCACTCTCCCCTTTTCCAGTCTAAAACCAATCCTAGTTAGGTTTGGAAATCTAGGCTTGGTAAAATTCATAGCTTAGGTTTCATTCCATGTGTGAGGCTTGGGTAGGCACAAATCTTATATATGCATGCCACTTTACGTCCACATGAGCATCGAGAGGATCCACATAAGCAGCTTGCCACCTCCACCCTCCATGTCAACATGGTCAACCTAGTTGACTCCCCACCTCATCATCCTAGTCATCAATAATGCCACATCATCTTGCCACCTTTGCATGCCACCTCGCACTTGGTGACATGGCATGCCACATCATGGAATTGCCACATCAACCATAATAGTGCCACATGTCAAGAGAATGCCATGTGTCATGCACGCATGTGACACGTGGCACCTCCTTCCCACCTCTCCTCTTTTTTCAAAAACATATTTTTGAAAAAGTTAATTTAGTAATTTAGAGAAATAGAATATAGAAATTTAAATAATAAAATATATGTAACTTATTAAATAAAAGAATTTAAAATCACTAATTTTAAAAAATTATATTTTGAGATTAGATCAATAATAATATTATTAAAGATCACATTATTAATTTAAAAATAATAAATTTTTTAATTTAATATTTCTTGAAAATTTTTTTATAATGTAGAATAAACCTTTGAATAAAATTTTAAAAAAAATACTTTATTAAAAAAAAAGTAGTTACATAATTATAAAATAAACGATATCTTTAAAGATATATTTATATATCTAGTAATGATAAATATTTAGACTTGTTAATAAATATTATTAGTAATGATAAATATTTAGACTTGTTAATAATATTGATTTTTAAGTGGATAATAGTTTTTCTTTAATTATCTTTATGTTTATCTTAGTTATCCAATCAATCTTAGATAGGAAATCCAATGAGATTTGAAGTGGATAACCTATTTTTCCTATATAATCACACATCTCTAGTACTATCCCACACTTATCTCTAGTACTATCCCATCATTGAGCCTTTATAATATTTTCTCTCTTAGCTTCCTTGAGAATGGGTTCTCAAAGTCGTAGGAGTCCGAAACGTGATAGGACTAAACTCCCCCCCATCCACCAAGTTCAAGAGGAGGAGAGGAGAAGGGTAGCTCGTGAGAGAAAGAGAGAGTGGAGAGCACGTCAACGAGCAACACCTTCCGTTGGCGATGATCCAAGCCTTGCTCCTCCTCTTCCACTTCCTCTCCCTTCACCCTCTTCCCCCCCACTACCCCTTAGTTTAGATAATCCACATGAACCCGCCCTTCTTGAGTCCTCTCTTCTACAAGAACCCACCTCCCCTCCTTTGGGCACCCTTCGTGTGGATAGGAAAGAACTATCAAAGTCAGGGGCACATCGTCGTGCCCATGCAATCTTCCATTCCTATTTCAAAGACCTCACGCCTTCATCACAGGCATGTGTGCTTGATGCTTTGATTGATCTGCCCAACATGGGCAACTGCAAGGCGCTTTCCGACATTGGAGGTCGAAGAGAGAGGAGAGCTGGCATGGCGGTGCTACAAAGTGTTCGTCATTCCTATATAGTTAACAAGAAGAGGAACTCTGCGGACGCTTTGGCTGCTCGACGGGCTATTATGGCAGCCATAAGTAGCTCCCAAATGAAGGGTAAGGTTAGTGCCACATCTCGCATCCTTTCCATAGCACCACACGCACTTAGAGTTGAGTCTACTAGACGACAAAGTTTAGATGCCAATGAGGTTGGTGCTTTGTGGGCGAGTAGTGGTCGTGTAGCTAGGCATGATCGCCTACTAGATGAAACCACTAGAACCTTGATAGAAAGTTTTTGGGAGGAGAATTGTCGTGCCTCGCCAGTTTTCAAGAAAGCTTTGCGTAAGAGAGTGACAAGAGGAGTGTTCATTGAGCACGGTGCTTGCTTTCTTGAAATGACCCAAACTGAGTTGTATTCTCAGTTTGTGGCTTTATATCCAGAGCTTAAAATTGGGCAAAGGTCATTTGAGGGGTGTAAACCTTGGTTTGTGAGGTACTCATGTCAGCGTGACACATGTTGTTGTCGCTACCATGTTGAGTTCAAACTTTTTTATGATGTGTTCCGTTCTCTTAGTGGGCATAGAGAGTTGCCTCGTAGTCCACGTGATTTCATCCAGTCTCTTTTGTGTGCATGCACGGAGGATGCCCAGTTCCATAGGATGCCTTGTGTGGAGAGCAATTGCACATCATGTGGTTCACTTGCACATCTACAGATGGTAGATCTTGATGCAAGTGACCAAGAGATAGTGGCATGGCAACGTTATGAGTATGTGACACACCAGCTCCAGAGTGGTGGACAGTCCAGGAAGTTGCAGCTCGTGGACAAACATACACCACGTTGTCACTTCACAGCCACATTTAGGGAGCAGATCTACCCCTACATACGGCACAGTCATTGTGCCACAAGTGGCAGGCTCGTCAGTTCCGAGCATGCCTAGCAGAGTTTCCTATTGGTGTGGTCGTCTCTGTGATTGATTTTGCAGAGAACTACACTTTCACACCTTTTCAAGAGATACAATCTGAGTATTACTTCTCAGAGCAGGTAATGGTTATATTTTGTAATATTTGTTTTATGTTTGAGCTACATTACTTATTTGATTTTTTGTGTCCTAAACGTATGTATTGCTTACCTCACCAGGTTGCTATTATGGTCCACATTAGCTATCGACATGCAGAGGCTCATGTAGATGGGATAGCGAGTATCCCCGAGACATGTGTCATTATTCGAGAGTATCATTTCTATATCAGTGATGATCGTTCACATGATGCACATTTTGTGCAACACTGTTTTCGTCTCCATGACGATTTTTTAGGAGATTGTGGGATCAGACATGTCCAGCGATGGGTTTGGTCGGATGGTTGTGGCGCACAGTTCAAGTCATCACGACAATTCTATTGGCTCTACAGGTAGTACTTATGGTTTTCTTACATTTACAATTAAACTAAATTCACTAGAACATCTTAAAGAAAACAATAACTAAGACTATCTCTTATGGATTTATAGGTGGCATGTGCAGTCTAGTATCCCAGTGATTTGGTCATTCTTTGAGACTGGTCACGGGAAGGGAGAGCATGATGGTGCGGGCGCGTGTGTGAAACGTGCCTTGAGACGTCATCAATTGCGACAGGATGCTCAGCGGTTCAGAGATGCGGGCCACGTAGTCGAGTGGTGCTCTCAACATTTGTGTGGGAGTGCAGCATCATCGTACCCCAAACGTGATGCTCGGATTGTCAGGAGACCTTTTTGGCATGTGGATGGTGGCATGATTGACCGTAGAGCCTCCCATGATTGTGACACAGTACCTGGCACCTTGGGCTTACATTCCATCAGGAGCACATGCATGGCAGCCCCCACGATTTACACACGACGGTTTGCATGCTTTTGTGGAGCATGTATGGATGGCGATTGGTCACATTGTGCCTCGAGAGGATGGGCAGATGCATGGATACAGACATTCCTCTCCTTCACATCCACTAGTGCTGTCTGATGAGCACACAGGTCCTGCGTTCATGGTCAGTTATGATGACCTCACAGATTTGCTACAGGAGGGTGATGTATTTGCTGTTATTGCCAGTGAGGGAAATAGCGAGGGAGTAGACTACTATCTGATGAGTTGCACTAGGCCAAAGTGCATCCTTGACCAGGATACAGTGGATGATCATGGGTTTTCTTATAACGCCCATAGCATTATTGTGGCAGGCCGGTTCTACCAGCAGATTCGTCGACTTCATCGGGGAAGTGGGAGTTAGAGGCATTTCAGTTCTCTCATCTAGTGGTTGCTACCAGGCTCACTCTTGTTTGAGTACAGAGCCGAAAACAAAGTTCTCACCCTCGTTTTTGGCTTCGAGTGGATGACCATGAGAGCATTCTAGAGCAGTTGAGAGCTAGAGAGGGTGCTGCTGACTAGATCTCTATCTTGATAGTGACTAAACTCAGACTAGCTGGGTTAGCTCACTTACATTGTACTTAGATTTTTGGGCAGTGACTAACCTCAGACTCGCTGAGGTAGCTCATTTTCATTCTGATGTACTTATTTGATGTTTATATCATTATGAGTTCTCTCATTATTAAGTATCATTACATTTTAGTTGATGTTCTTGTGGGTGTGGGTCCCCATCGGAGCAGTAATTACCAATCCAAACATGCTCCGATGGGGACCAAACTTTGCGCGCATGTGGGGGGGACCCACCCCCACATGCTTGCAAAGTTTGGTCCCCATCTGAGCATGTTTGGGTACGATGGTATGGGGAAGGCCCGAATTTTCCTTGGCCTCTTAAGCACCAAGAGACTTCAAAAACCGGACTGGGTGCTAATTACCAATCCAAACATGCTCCGATGGGGACCAAACTTTGCAAGCATTTGGGGGGGACCCACCCCCACATGCTTGCAAAGTTTGGGCCCCATCAGAGCATGTTTGGGTACGATGGCATGGGGAAGGCCCGGATTCTCCATGGCCTCTTAAGCACCAAGAGACTTCAAAAACCCGCACACTGGGTGCTAATTTCCAATCTAAACATGCTCCGATGGGCACCAAACTTTGCACCCATGTGGGGGGGACCCAACCCCACATGCTTGCAAAGGAGCATGTTTGGGTACGATGGTATGGGGAAGGCCCGGATTTTCCATGGCCTCTTAAGCACCAAGAGACTTGAGAAATCTGGACTGGACACTAATTACCAATCCAAACATGCTCCGATGGGGACCAAACTTTGCAAGCATGTGGGGGGGACCCACCCCCACATGCTTGCAAAGTTTGGTCCCCATCGGAGCATGTTTGGGTTCGATGGTATGGGGAAGGCCCGAATTTTCCATGGCCTCTTAAGCACCAAAGAGACTTCAAAAATCTAGACTAGGCGCTAATTACCAATCCGAACATGCTTCGATGGGGACCAAACTTTGCAAGCATGTGGGGGGGACCCATACCCATATTCTTGCAAAGTTTGGTCCCCATCGGAGCATGTTTGGGTATGATGGTATGGGGAAGGTCCGGATTTTCCTTGGCTTCTTAAGCACCAAGAGACTTTAAAAATCTAGACTAGGTGCTAATTACCAACAATCCAAACATGCTCCGATGGGGACCAAACTTTGCAAGCATGTGGGGGGGACCAAACTTTGCAAGCATGTGGGGGGGACCCACCCCCAAATGCTTGCAAAGTTTGGTCCCCATCGGTGCATGTTTGGGTACGATGGTATGGGGAAGGCCCGGATTTTCCTTGGCCTCTTAAGCACCAAGAGACTTCAAAAATCTAGACTGGGCGCTAATTACCAATATAAACATGCTCCGATGGGGACCAAACTTTGCAAGAATGTGGGGGGTACCCACCCCCGCATGCTTGCAAAGTTTGGTCCCCATCGGAGCATGTGTGGGTATGATGGTATAGGGAAGGCCCGGATTTTCCATGGCCTCTTAAGCACCAAGAGACTTGAGAAATCTGGACTGGACGCTAATTACCAATCCAAACATGCTCCGATGGGGACCAAACTTTGCAAGCATGTGGGGGGGACCCACCCCCACCCCCACATGCTTGCAAAGTTTGGTCCCCATCGGAGCATGTTTGGGTACGATGGTATGGGGACGGCCCGAATTTTCCATGGCCTCTTAAGCACCAAGAGACTTCAAAAATCTGGACTGGGCGCTAATTACCAATCCAAACATGCTCCGATGGGGACCAAACTTTGCAAGCATGTGGGGGGGACCCATCCCCATATGCTTGCAAAGTTTGGTCCCCATCGGAGCATGTTTGGGTACGATGGTATGGGGAAGGCCCGGATTTTCCTTGGCCTCAAGCACCAAGAGACTTCAAAAATCCTGACTCGGTGCTAATTACCAATCCAAACATGCTCCGATGGGGACCAAACTTTGCAAGCATGTGGGGGGGACCCACCCCCACATGCTTGCAAAGTTTGGTCCCCATCGGAGCATGTTTGGGTACGATGGTATGGGGAAGGCTCGGATTTTCCTTGGCCTCTTAAGCACCATAAGACTTCAAAATTTCGGACTCGGTGCTAATTACCAATCCAAACATGCTCCGATGGGGACCAAACATTGCAAGCATGTGGGGGGGACCCACCCCCACATGCTTGCAAAGTTTGGTCCCCATCGGAGCATGTTTGGGTTTGATAGTATGGGGAAGGCCCGAATTTTCCATGGCCTCTTAAGCACCAAGAGACTTCAAAAATCCGGACTAGGCGCTAATTACCAATCCAAACATGCTCCGATGGGGACCAAACTTTGCAAGCATGTGGGGGGGACCCATCCCCATATGCTTGCAAAGTTTGGTCCCCATCCGAGCATGTTTGGGTATGATGGTATGGGGAAGGCCCGGATTTTCCTTGGTCTCTTAAGCACCAAGAGACTTTAAAAATCTAGACTTGGCGCTAATTACCAATCCAAACATGCTCCGATGGGGACCAAACTTTGCAAGCATGTGGGGGGGACACCCACCCCCACATGCTTGCAAAGTTTGGTCCCCATCGGTGCATGTTTGGGTACGATGGTATGGGGAAGGCCCGGATTTTCCTTGGCCTCTTAAGCACCAAGAGACTTCAAAAATCTAGACTGGGCACTAATTACCAATCCAAACATGCTCCGATGGGGACCAAACTTTGCAAGAATGTGGGGGAAGCCCACCCCCACATGCTTGCAAAGTTTGGTCCCCATCAGAGCATGTTTGGGTATGATGGTATGGGGAAGGCCCGGATTTTCCATGGCCTCTTAAGCACCAAGAGACTTGAGAAATCTGGACTGGACGCTAATTACCAATCCAAACATGCTCCGATGGGGACCAAACTTTGCAAGCATGTGGGGGGGACCCACCCCCACCCCCACATGCTTGCAAAGTTTGGTCCCCATCGGAGCATGTTTGGGTACGATGGTATGGGGAAGGCCCGAATTTTCCATGGCCTCTTAAGCACCAAGAGACTTCAAAAATCCGGACTGGGCGCTAATTACCAATCCAAACATGCTCCGATGGGGACCAAACTTTGCAAGCATGTGGGGGGGACCCATCCCCATATGCTTGCAAAGTTTGGTCCGCATCGGAGCATGTTTGGGTACGATGGTATGGGGAAGGCCCGGATTTTCCTTGGCCTCTTAAGCACCAAGAGACTTCAAAAATCCTTGGCCTCGGCGCTAATTACCAATCCAAACATACTCCGATGGGGATAAAACTTTGCAAGCATGTGGGGGGGACCCACATGCTTGCAAAGTTTGGTCCCCATTGGAGCATGTTTGGGTACGATGGTATGGGGAAGGCTCGGATTTTCCTTGGCCTCTTAAGCACCAAGAGACTTCAAAAATCCGGACTCGGTGCTAATTACCAATCCAAACATGCTCTGATGGGGACCAAACTTTGCAAGCATGTGGGGGGGACCCCCCCCCACATGCTTGCAAAGTTTGGTCCCCATCGAAGCATGTTTGGGTATGATGGTATGGGGAAGGCCCGGATTTTCCATGGCCTCTTAAGTTCCAAGAGACTTGAGAAATCTGGACTGGACGCTAATTACCAATCCAAACATGCTCCAATGGGGACCAAACTTTGCAAGCATGTGGGGGGGACCCACCCCCATATGCTTGCAAAGTTTGGTCCCCATCAGAGCATGTTTGGGTATGATAGTGTGGAGAAGGCCCGGATTTTCCTTGGCCTCTTAAGCACCAAGAGACTTCAAAAATCCGGACTGGGCGCTAATTACCAATCTAAACATGCTCCGATGGGGACCAAACTTTGCAAGCATGTGGGGGGGACCCACACCCACATGCTTGCAAAGTTTGGTCCCCATCGGAGCATGTTTGGGTACGATGGTTTGGGGAAGGCCCGGATTTTCCATGGCCTCTTAAGCACCAAGAGACTTCAAAATCTGGACTTGGCGCTAATTACCAATCCAAGCATGCTCCGATGGGGACCAAACTTTGTAAGCATGTGGGGGGGACCCACCCCCACATGCTTGCAAAGTTTGGTCCCCATCGGAGCATGTTTGGGTACGATGGTATGGGGAAGGCCCGGATTCTCCATGGCCTCTTAAGCACCAAGAAACTTCAAGAATCCGGACTGGGCGCTAATTACCAATCCAAACATGCTCAAGTTTGCAAGCATGTGGGGGTGGGTCCCCCCCATGCTTGCAAAGTTTGGTCCCCATCGGAGCATGTTTGGGTATGATAGTATGGGGAAGGCCCGGATTCTCCATGGCCTCTTAAGCACCAAGAGACTTCAAAAATCCGGATTGGGCGCTTATTTCCAATCCAAACATGCTCCGATGGGGACCAAACTTTGCAAGCATGGGGGGGTGGGTCACCCCCCCATGCTTGCAAAGTTTGGTCCCCATCGGAGCATGTTTAGATTGGAAATAAGCGCCCAGTCCGCCCCCCCATGCTTGCAAAGTTTGGTCCTCATCGGAGCATGTTTGGGTACGATGGTATGGGGAAGGCCCGGATTTTCCTTGGCCTCTTAAGCACCAAGAGACTTCAAAAACCCACACTGGGCGCTAATTACCAATCCAAACATGCTCTGATTGTGACCAAACTTTGCGAGCATGTGGGGGTAGGTCCCCCCCCATGCTTGCAAAGTTTGGTCCCCACATCGGAGCATGTTTGGGTACGATGGCATGGAGATTTTCAACAAACAATATGATAGCCAAAGTGTTAAAAAATATAATAAAATCAAGAACATCAACTAAAATGTAATGATAATAATGAAAAAACTCATAATGATATAAACATCAAGTACATCAGAATGAAAATGAGCTACCCTGAGGTTAGTCACTGCCCAAAAATCTAAGTACAATGTAAGTGAGCTAACCCAGCTAGTCTGAGTTTAGTCACTATCAACGGCAACCCAATCAAAATCGTCATCTCTAACTGCCGGTCAACGTGCGTGTCGAGGCTGCTGTGCATGTCGAGGAGGCTGTGCCGGCTGCGGGGGTCGTCGAATGTCTGCGGCGAGGTCTGCCTCAAAGGCAGAGCTGGTGCTGGTGTACTCGGGAGCTCACGAGTCCCAAAAGCTGCTATAGCCCTCTCTCTCTCTCTACGTCGTGCTAATGCAAGACGTCTCTGTCTGTAAACCCAAAATCTATAATCTGCAAGAGTACGTGTCTGCCACTCTGCTCGTGTAAGCTCCTCTGCTGTAAGGACACGCTGCTCATGAGAAGCAACACTGCTGCTAGCACCATCACCTGAGGTGCCACTAGGACCAGCACCACCCACGCGCTCATATGCTGTGATCTGGCTCTCATGTAGGACTCTCTGGTATGCATCAAACTCATGTGAGCTCTACTCAATCTTTGGAGGCACCTCAGGCTTCTGATCTCTATCGTCGAAGGCGTCGAATCCCAAGTCAATAGCTGATGTAAAATCAATAGGCTTGCCTGTCCTAGCATCTACTCGAACGAGGCCTGGGTGAAGATCATCGATGCCCAGAACTCTGTATGTCGCTAGGTCAACGCGTGCACGGCAGGAGGGGCATGCTGAGAAACGTACTAGCTCCTGGGTGATGCAAGGCAAATGGAAAAAATGTCCACATCCCAGGGCATATCCCCTAGTACTATCAATGTCCTCGATACATAAAGCGCAGCACGCATCACGTAGGAAGGGTGGTGCATCCTGCAGGAGAGGTCGTTGAAAAACCTCTGTGAGACAGGCCGTGGATATAAAGGTAGGTATGGCACTGTCACGTCCGAGGATCTGCAAAACTCTCGAACATGCAGCATCAACTGCTCTGCCCTATGCTGGGCAATCCGCTCCATAATCTGATGATAATGTGCCGCCTCAGCTCTAGAGCTCTCTACCTCTCTAGAGCTCTCTACCTCGGTCCGAGCCTACGCAAAAAAGTAAAGCATTAAAATAATTCATTTGTCTCTCATTAGGTATTACTTAAAGAAATTTATAACTTAGGACCTTAATTATAACTTTTTTATGTGCAAGAGAAACCTACCTGCTGGATGTCGGACTCTCTCAGATGCTGTGCCTCTGCAGTAGCTCTGCCTCTGCCATCTGTAATGCAGCTCTGAGGCGGTCAATCTCTTCTCTCGCCTCTACCAACTCCTGAGTGAGTCTCTCAGTGGTAGGTGTGGGACCCTATGTGACACAATCAACCATGCCGCTCATGTAAAAATATAGAAAAGTACATATAAACATGTAAATAAATGACTAAAAAAACTTAAGAAGTAATATATATGTAAATACCTCGACATCTGTTGTCGGTATAGATCGTACGTGCTGGATACTCTCCGTGGTACTCCATACGTCGATGCCGACCTGGGTGCCAAGTGTCTCTACTGTCGACAATGGCACAAATGAAGGATCTCTAGTAGGTGCTACATGAAGGGCAGGTGGAGGCTGCCTACCCTGGTCCTGGAGACGGCCTCGGCCAGCACCACCACCCGGCCGATGGCTAGTGTAATCCACCTCCTCCCCTAAGACAAACTCTGCATATAATTGCTTTGCAAAGTATATGGGAATCTGGCGGTTGTTCGGCATCCTCCCATATGCGGCAACATATCGACTATAGATATGTGCCGCCATACGAGGATGCGAACACCGCGAAATAGTAAGGGGCTTGCCCGGCCCAAAGGAAAAGATCTAAGTACGCTCCATCCCTAATCGGAGCAAGATCACAGACCTGACGATATGTCAGGCCATGTTACACAGGAGCAATGCGACGGTGGGCTATCCACTCATCTACATAAACAATATCGTGAAGGCTACGAAGGGACGAAAGCATCGCCTCCAAGTCTGCCCCACGATATGTAATGTAGACAGTGTGTCTCTAGAACTCCTATGGATAGCTGCTAACTCGCGGTCTATCTCCGCGATGAGGTCCGCAATAGATAAGCGGCCCTCCTCGTGGCCCTCCATGCTAAAACCTAAGCCAAACACAAAGGTCCAATGTGAAGGGTCTAATGCTTAGTGCTAAGTAGCACTAATGAAGCTATAAAACAATGCTAATGGGCTCACTAATGCTAATCCAAATCAAGAGAGCAAGGAGAGTGAAAACGTCTTGTGACAATGAGGCAAAAAAAAAAGTTTTCCGGTTTTATAACCTCGATCGAGGTTTGGTAAAATCATGTAATTTAGGGTTTGCAAGATTAACGCTCTGGATATTAGGGTTAGTGCAACGTACGGCCAAGATACACACTTAATTTTAGGGTTGGTGAAGGATTGACGGCTGAGATTTGGTATTACTATCTCGTTGGACGGCTACGATTTAAAGTTATTACCACGACCAAGGTATGTCGATGGTCAAGATTCATTATATACCTCGATCGAGATATTTAAACAGCTGAGATCGCATCTTCCAATGTACCTGAATGGACGGTAGAGATTGTGTTTACGTATCTCGAACGAGATACTTGGACGGTGGATATTGCATCTACATATCTCGAACGAGATATTTGGACGGTGGAGATTGTATCTCTGTATCTCGAACGAGTTATTTGGACAGTGCAGATTTGATCTCAGTATCTCGATCGAGATATGGTGACGGTGGAGATTGTATCCCATTACCTCGAACAATGAATGGTCGCGATTTGATGTTAATTTCTCGTTCGAGATACGTGGACGCTGGAGATGTGCTAGTCAAATACGCCTAGGGGGATACACCGTGGCCGTGATGTGGATCCGAGTGGCATAGATATCTCGATCGAGATATTGTGGTGGCGGTGACATGTAATGGTGACATGGATGACGCCTGGAAACCCGGACCTGCTAGCGTGGCATTAGCTGGCATCTCGATCGAGATATGTCGATTTAGGCTCGGGAGGCACGTGTCGTGTTTTAATTCACGGCACTATCACGATCGAGGTACTCCGTCCGAGATGCATGGATGTCCCAATTTTAGAGAGAGTGAACGAAAGTGAGTACCCTCATCTTGCAACCTCCTAGCATTGGAAACGGTTTTGGAAGAAGATGTAGACGAGGAAACATTGGATCAAGAAGCAGAGGAAATTGATGATGAGGAAGAAATACATGATAAGTTTGTGGATGCTGTTCAAGGAGAAGGGATTCCGACAGGTTCGGTACAATCTGAATCTGATTTGGGTATTCCAATTTTAAATAATGATTCAAATGCTAATGCAAAAGCAGGAAGTGTTGAGGATGCTCAAAATCCACCAGTATTCTCAAGCACTTTCAGGACATTTCTTGGGGGAACCTTGTTGAATAGAGTTATTAGGGGAAGTAGTAGGACAAGTTTGCAGTTTGAACCATTACCAGTCTAAGCAAGGAGGCCAGTTAGAGGGGCAGCAATGAATCCTCAAAATCCACTAGCACAGAACCCAAAGGTGAGATCAGCAAAGTTCAGGGGAAAACCCAAGGAGGACATGTAGCCCAATTCCAAACAAGGTGGGAGGCTAGTGGGCCGTGGCTATGACACACTTTATGGGGGAGAGGTGAAGAAGAGGCAGTTTGCTACTATCTTAGAAGGCTCAATAATGGATTGGTTTATCCAGTATGGTTTGGGACATTTTGGAAACTTTGATGCTTTGAGAGATAGTTTTCTTGCTAGGTTTAGAAGGGAGAAAACAGCCAATGACATCATAAATAAAATTAAAGATCTTCAACAAAAAGAAATGCTAGTAGAGGACTATGCTCAGAAGTTCAGGGTTCTCTCTCGAAGATTGGAAGGAGCAGATAGGCTTTCCAATGAGATGTTAGCTTCTTATTTCCTGAATGGATTAAGGAAGACAATCAGATCAGCAGTGGCAAATGTAGACATTGCTGCAAGTTTTGATGCTTTGGTGCAAGCAGCAGTAAGAGTAGAAAAGAGGTTGGGTGTTACTAAGAAGAAACAAAAGAAAAAGAGGTCTCATTCAGACCTGGAATCTGACTCTCATGGAGACATAGACTCAGAGAGCTCTGATGATAATTCAGAATATAATAGTGACTCAGATTCAGATGATGAATCAACTAGCCACCATAAAAGGAAAAAGAAGAAGAAATCTTCAAAGTCCAAAGATAAGGGCAAAAAGAAGAAAGGATTGGATGATGAACAACTATTAAAGAGGCTTAAAGCATTGAAGTATGCCTCAGTATTAACAAAGATAAGGGAAAAAAGAAGAAGAAAGGATTGGATGTTAAAGAGGCTTAAAGCATTGAAGTATGCCTCAGTATTAACAAATGATAGACCAGTGTGTCAAATATGCTCAAAGGAAGGACATTTAGCAACCAATTGCTGGTATAACCCAAATTTCAAAGGAAGAGTTCCCCTCGGTGTACAAAGGTCAAAGCAGAAGCAGAACGAAACTTCATCTAATCAAGTTTTTCCTGCTCAAGCTAGAGGACCAAATAGACAGTTCATATCACAGCCTAGACAAACATGGCAATCAAATTTTAGAGGAGAATTGAAGTGCACTTATTGTGACAAAGAGGGTCATAGACAGGGTCCAGCTTGTGAGTTATGGTGCAAGCATAGGACAGAGAGCGGTATCCCAATTGTAAGGTACCCTATAGCAGATCAAAATCAGAGAGGAAAGATGCAGCAAAACCAACAAATAACACAGTTAAATGCAGTGACAGTGATAGAGGACCAGTTTCAGAGTAACTCTGATATGGTTGAGAATGTTGCTTGTGATTGTTTTGGATGTGTAGTCTATGCAAATGATAAGGATGGGAAACAACAGATTCCTGCCTTGGCAGTGACAAGAGCTGCAAAGTTGAATAAAGGTCCAATTCAATGGGCAGATCAGGAGAAAGTTAGAAGCAAGTTTCAGAGGAAGTTGGACAAGAAGAAGCCAGCTTTGGAAGAACTAATGTTAGAACAAATTGAAGGGATTTGTGAAGAACAAGGATAGGACAAAGGAGAAGAGGAAATTTCTAAGGTTGACTCACTCTATGAAGCTCTGTTACATTCAGAAATTCAGATTTCTCTCGACCAATTGCTGACATTAGTACCAGGGTTCAGAGATTTGTTGTTTCAAAGAATTCTTCAGAGAAAAGGTGTTGATTCACCTCAAAGTAATTTTTAAATGAGTAATATTGTTCAGGTGGAAGATGTTGATTTCAAAGTTCCTACCATATCAGTCAAATATCAGGGCCAACCCATACATGGAGTTCTTTTGGATGGTGGATCAAGAGTTAATATACTTCCTGAGTCAGTTTATATTCAATTTGGGAGCCAAAAGTTGCATCCAACACCTTTTCAGGTAAAAATGGCTGATCAGAGGAGATTACAACCTTTAGGTTTGCTAAAAAACTAGGAGATCTTCATTGCAGGATAGAAGTTTATGGTCAACTTTGTAGTACTCAGGATGCAATCAGGGAACTTGGCTTACCCAATGCTCCTTGGGAAACCCTGGTTCAGGCAGGCTAAGTTACAACAAGATTGTGGAGCTAATATGGTGATCTTGAAACAGGGGAACCAAAAACAGACTTTACCCACGACATCTACTATATTTATGCCAAAGGAGCAAAGAGCTTTGTGGGCACAAGGCATACACCTGGCAGATGAAGTAGAAGATGATGAAGAAGAGGAATATTTGAAGGCCAATCCAGCAGTTGTCGTAGTGTTTGATATAAATGTGATGACTATTTTGGGAGATTATGAGGATTGTTTTGCTGTAGCTGCAGAAGAGGAAGAGGATTGTTTTGCTGTAGCTGTAGAAGAGGAAAGAGACGAGCAATTACAGGATATTCAAACAGGGACTGAGATGACTAAGGAACAGTTCAGAGTTCTACAAGAATCAGAGCTATCAAAGTCAGAGGAGATGTAGAATGATCTATCAACAGATCAGGCTATTGCAATAGCAGAGCAAAGATATGAAAACAGTATGAACAAATCAGCTAGAGTTATGGAGGATGATCTGAATGAATGGAATTTGGGAACAGAGAATGACCCTAAAGTTATCAAAGTTAGTGTTCATGTGGAAGGAGAATTTAAAGACAATCTTTTAAAATTATTAATGGAATACAAGGATATTTTTGCATGGGAATATTCAGATATGAAGGGGATTGATCCTGCATTTTATTCCCATAGGATTAATTTGAAGCAAGATACTAAGCCTGTTATCCAACAGAGGTACAGAATGAATCCCAATTATGCAAAGCAGGTTAAAGATGAAATTGACAAGCTGCTTAGGGTGGGATTCATTAAGCCTGTACATGAAGCAACATGGCTATCTCCAATTGTAGTAGTCCCCAAGAAAAATCCCCAAGAGAAATGGAAGAATCAAAGTTTGTGTGGATTATAGAAAGCTCAATGCAGCCACAATCAGAGATCCTTTTCCATTACCTTTTGCAGATACTCTGCTAGATTCAGCTTGTTGCAAGGCATCAAATGTATAATTTTCTGGATGGGTTCTCAAGATATAATCAAATCAGGATGCACCCTGATGATGAACACAAAACAGCCTTCATTATAGAGTGGGGAGCATTTGTGTTCACAGTAATGAGCTTTGGATTAAAAAATGGACCACCAGCTTTCTCAGAGGTCGCAAGTAGAGTGTTTGAACCCTATTTGTTTTCTTTTATGAGGGTATTTTTGGATGATTTCTGTGTGTTTGGATCCAAAGAGATGCATTTGAAGCACTTGAGGAAAGGTTTTGAGAGATGCAGGAAAAATGGTATGTCATTGAATCCATACAAATGTGCAATTGCAGTTAAAAGAGGAGTTTTGTTGGGCCACATAATTTCAGAGAAAGGTATACAGGTGGATCCAAGAAAAATTCAGAGCATCATAAAGTCCAAGAGCCCAGTGAATCTGAAGGAAACATCTAGGTTTGTGGGTGTCAGATCAAGTGTCACAGTAGACATTTAAGATATTTGTCAGATGTATGTGTACCCTTGTCACATTTAACCAAGAAAGGAGTAGAATTTAGGTGGTCAGAGGCCCAAGAAAAGGCATTTCAGACTTTAAAGAAGATGATGGTGGTAGCTCCAATTTTATAGTCTCTTAATTGGTCTTTACCATTCCATGTATTTGTTGATGCTTCAGACATTACAGTAGGAGCTATTCTTATGTAGGCAAAAATCAAAAACTGGTTCAGACCTGTCTACTATGCAAGTAGAATGCTTACTTCAGCTGAGAGGAATTACTCAGTTATTACAGAGAGAGAAGCTTTGGGCACAGTGTTCTCTTTATAGAAATTTTGACATTATCTCTTGGCTAACAAAGTCTTCTTCCATGTTGACCATCAAGCTCTGATATTTCTTATGAAGAAACCACAGTTGACAAGAAGGTTAGCAAGATGGATGTTGTTGTTGCAAGAATTTGACTTTGTGATAGTACATACTCCAGGGAATCAGCATGCTATGGTGGCAGATTATTTAAGCAAACTTGAAAGTAAAGAAGATGGTGCAGGAGTTAATGATTATTTCCCTGACTCTGATCTGCTTGTTGTTCAGAGCCGGAACTCTGACTCCTTTTATGATCAAATGTTGCTATTTCTCACTGATGGATTGTTACTAGAAGAGATGAGTGTGGATCAGAAAAGGAAGTTTGTGCTAAAAAGGAAACCATTTTTAGTCATTGCTGGAGCATTGTATAGAAAGGGGATAGATCAGATAATAAGAAGATTTGTTCTTGATTTTGAACAAGCAGTAGTGGTACAAGAGGCACATGCAGGGTTGTCTGGAGGTCATTTCTCAGGGGAAATAATAGGAAAGAAGATTTTACAATCAGGTCTGTGTTGGCCAACAGTTTTGAAGGATGCTCACACATATGCCAAGGAATGTTTGGTTTGTCAGTGAGTGGGCCAACCCAATTCTAAAGATAGGATGTTAGACCACCCTGTGCTACCTTTAGATCCATTTCAAAAATGGGGATTAGATTTTGTTGGTCCTATTAAGCCAAAAAGCAAGACAGGTAAGAGTTATGTTCTGGTGGCTACAGATTATTGTACTAAATGGGTGGAAGCAGTGGCTCTCAGAGACAATAAAGCAGCTAGTGTGGCCAAATTCTTGTATAGTAACATCATGACAAGGTTTGGATGTCCCATTGAGCTTGTCAGTGATCAGGGAACACACTTCTTGAATGATGTTATCAGAGAGCTGACTCAAACCCATATGATTGTGCATAAGAAGTCCACTCCCTATCATCCTCAGGCAAATGGACAGGCTGAGAGTTAAAACAAAATCCTGCTTAAAATCATCAGAGAGCTGACTCAAACCCATATGATTCTGCATAAGAAGTCCACTCCCTATCATCCTCAGGCAAATGGACAGGCTGAGAGTTCAAACAAAATCCTGCTTAAAATCATCAAGAAGATTGTTCAGGACAACAAGTCTGATTGGGATATGAAATTGGACTTAGCTTTATGGTCATTTCGAATAGCTTTTAAAGTAACCACTGGAATGACTCCTTTTGTGCTTGTTTATGGGTTAGAAGCAATAGTACCCATGGAGTTTGTGGTGCCTAGCTTGAGAGTTGCTGCAGAAAGCAGGCTCCCAGTCAGAGAATCTCTGATCTATAGATAGCACAATCTGAATTAGTTGGAGGAATACAGAGCAATGAGTGCTTATGTTTCAGAGATTATTCAAAAAAGGAGACAAGCTTGGGTAAATAGGAATGTCAAGTTCAAAGTCTTCAAAGTGGGAGATTGGGTCATGCTTTACAATTCCAAGTTAGGGCCACACCCTAGGGCCACACCCAGGGAAGTTGAGGCTCAAGTACATTGGGCCCTACAGAATTGAAAAAGACGTAGGGCAAGGAACCTTCATGCTTTCAGATGCCTTTGGAACATTGGTACCAAAGGGGGTAAATGGGTTTAGACTTAAGCCATATGTGGGCACTCCCCCTATAGTTCAGAGTACATGTTCAGATCAGGGCAAAGTAAAAGATAAGAGAATAGAGGAAATTTAGAGCTTGTGTGTGGATAAGAGTCCGCTTGGATTTTTAAATTTGAACGGTGGGGAATACATTTCGCACGAGTTGGCTGTCAATTGGCTTGATTTAACTTTTTGTCCGACATTATTTACGATAATGGCCAACGTGATGCATGAGAATCCCTATAAACTCGCACTAGTGAGGGGACGGCATGCCGAATTCATCCAGCCCGTTCTAGCAGTGTATGGAAGGGGAGATTGCGAGAGGTGACATCTGTGTTTTAGAGGCATCCATTTCAGAAGCCTCATTGTGCTGTGTACTGTGTGCCTCATTCTTCTTCTCTTTGTTCTCCTTATTTCCCTGCTCACATGCCCTGTAGTTCTACCACTAGGTGAGACCTTCTTGCTCTGAATACAGTTAGGCAGAGGCTAGCCATGGTGAAGGGTAACAGCCTATGCAGCAAGGGCGACCTAAGGCGGAGACCACATCAGTTCGACGGTCCCTGGCGAGAGCATTCATCGCCAATCAAAGAAGTGGAGCAGTGTTTAGCTCGGATTCTAAAGAGACGGAGCAACAGGAGGAGACTTCTATGAAGGATATTTCTACTGCTGTGGGTTGCCTGATGGGAAACTTTGCACCTTTTAAGTATAGCATGGATTTGGAGAATAACGCAAACATTCAGTGGCTTACTTCAATTGGGTTGATTGGGTATGGAAAGTTAGCCTGGGCTGAGTGGCAAGACAATATATATGCTCCCACACAGCTAGCTTTGCAGAAAGACAGAGGGAGTACTCAAAGGAGGTACAAGGATAACCCCAGCTCTGATTTCTCAGGTATTTGAATTACCTTTTAACCCAGGTTTGGAAGCTTTGAATTTAGTTTTTGATGAGGATATGGAGAGAGAATTTGGGAATCCTGTGGGCTCCAGGCATTATTATCATTTGAAGATAGTAGAAGCCGCCAGGAAGCAGCAATTACGATGGTTTATGGAGCGTGTTCTTTTACTCCAGAAGGTTGATTATATGTCAAAGGAATCTTATACCCCTTTAGCTGTAGGCAGAGGCAGGAGTAGATGTGGATTGGGCCACTGTGGTACATCAGAGGATTATGATTGAAGTGGGAGATAAGGATAAAAGGAGAGCAGTTAGTAAGAGCAGGCTAGGCCCTTTCCTTAAAGCCTTATTTGATTATGACTGTTTTCAAACAGCTATACCTGCAAAGCCTGTGGATCCTAGACTTTCTTCACATATAGTGGCTCTGACTCTGAAGAGGAAACTTAGGGATAGACAGTTGACAGAGGAGGAGCAAAAAACAATAGGGTGTCTTTTGGAGGCAGGTTATAGTTTGGAAGAGGCTACAACTTCTGTGTTGCAGTCTGGGATAGATGATGATGATGAACCATTTTTAGGGACAAAAGTCTCTGGGATAGGGCAATCTCCGACTCTTTCTCAAACAAAGTTGGCAAAGAAGATGCAGTTGGGTGAAAAGGTATATGTGGCAGGAGGCAGCAAAAGATCTGATCTTTTGAAGATGCAAGGGATGCCTTCGAAGGTGACTCCGTTTGGCGGTTAAATCTGGTTCAGAGTAGTCTTGGACTGTCACTTCAGAAAATGTGGGAGATACTCTTGAAGTTCTGAAGAAGTTTTGTCTACAGGAAGTTGAAAAGATTAGGGAATATCAAAATAGAGCTTATGTGGAAGAGCAGTTGCAGAAGGCTAATGATCAATTTGAACAAATGCTTGTAGAAAAAGCTCAAGAAGTTGAATTGTTGCAGAATCAGATTAAAACTCTGAATGTTGACATGGCTGAGTTGAAAGTTTCTTCAGCTAAGGAGATCTCTGAACAGACTAGTCAGTCGGTTAAGAATAGATCTCTGAACAGACTAGTCAGTCGGTTAAGAATAGATTGTCTCTAAAGTTGTTTCAAGAATGGACAACATCTTTGAAGGATAGTGTAGAGTCAGAGATGCAAAGACTTCCTGAAAGACAGGTGGAGCTTGAAATAGAGAATAGGATGCTTCTAAATAGATTGGAACCCTTGGAATAGATGAAGGAGCAAATATTAAGTGAGCATGAGCAACTGTCTGTAGGAGGTGTTCTGGTCTCTGCTGAAGCAGATGTGGGGAGAATCAAATCAGAAATGATTCAACAGGGATCAGTGATATGGAAAGAGATCAGAGAAAGAATTGGGCAGTTTGTTTTCAAGCCTTATCAGAACCTCAAGGGCCTTGTGAACACAATGGAGCAAGAGGTGAATTTGAAGCGCATTTCTCAACTGGAAGCTGAGGTGGTACAGCTTGTAGCTGAAAAGTCCAAATTTCAGAGCAAGGTGGATGAAACAGAGGATATGCTGGAATATAAGATACCGAGTGGTTTTGCTCTGAAAAGCACAATCAGACCAGAGGAGTCTCATATGATGGGGATAAAAAGTCCAAGTTCTAATCCTTTTAAGCTTGTTAAGTTGAAATCGTCTGCAAGGAAGCTGAAAAAGATTAGAGCCCTTTTTAAGACACATGAAGAAGGAGTAGGTGCTGCTGAAGGACAAACATCTGGAGCTGTTAGACTGGGCTTGCTGATGGGTATGGATAAAGCTTTACCAGATGATGAAGACCCTGAGGCGGTGATCAACATTGCAAAGGAGGTTCAAATGGATGTGGAAGCACAGTAGGAGCAGGTCTTAGAGATTCAGACTGACCAACTGGGTCAGGCATAGTGATGCTCGGAATGTTTCCACAGTGTTTTTCAACACTACTAAAAAAAAACAGACAAACACTAGGCATTTTCTTTTTAGGGAAATTTTATTTTGTTCTAGACACTCTCTTTACATGATCAGAGATCTACTGTAGAAATCAGATTTTGCTGATCAGGGATTGATGGGTTCAGGTCAAATTTTTGGGAAAAATTTAGCCACCAGGCTGTGCCAAATGTTAAGGCTTTCTTATGTAATTCTTAGACCTTAGTCAAAGGGCTTGGGGGTTATTTACGTATGGATGTACCCTTTGGGATCTGAACCGACGAGTAGTTATTACCCTGACAGTTGTATCTAGGGATAAGAAGAATGGAACGTTGATTCTGATCGCTAATGAATGAAGGAGAAGATCTGCTATGTCTTTGCTCAGTGTTTATTAGGTCTTTCTTGATGTTTGTGCAATCATTTTGCTGTCGCGATGAATCAGAGTCTGCGCCGCTCTGATGTGCTCTGAATGGTGTTGAGAGATGTATTTTTTATTAATGCCTTGTACAAAAGAGGGCCATGTACAGATTCAAAGCACCATGCATATTGATTCTAGCACATCATCTTGCATGTACAAAGCTTCAAAGCACCACACATTGAATCAAGCATATATGCAGTACTGCAAAGCACCATGCAAATTAAGTCAAGCTCATGCACAATGCTTCAAAGCACCTATGTAGTGGTTTAACAACACCATTTAATCTGAATGTGCTATGCTTTACATAAGCATACTTCTATGCTTTCAAGAGCAACAGAAGTATAACTCATGCAAATGTTGAAAATATTCACATAAGAAAAAATTAATACTAAAAACAAACATTTTTGCATCTATATAGTTTGTATAGGCAACTTACCTGTGTCTCATCAAGAAAGTGGATTGGATGTTTTACATAGGTGCATATTCCGATTCGTTGACGATAGATATCCTTCTTGTTTGGATAAACACGGGTGTTCTTGGTCCAAAAGGCACGAACCAAATCTTTAACCTCATCAAACTTGCTTAAAGGGCATTGACGCTTACACAAATTTGGTCATAATGAACTTTCACCTTCATTGGAGAAAAAAGCCTCTTTTGGGCTTCAAAAAAATTTCGAGGATGTATATCTAGTAGCTTTACAGTACATGTAATGGTAATATCTTCATAACAATTTATTGCACTTGTCGAACAAGTCAACGCACCTCGCTTTACGAAAAGTTCATCACTTAATTTTGAAGCCTTAATCAAGTACATAGACTCCTTGAATGCACAAACCGTATCTGAGTTGGCATGCCATCCCTCAACGTATTTTGCAATACGTGCATCCTGTAAGACCTTATACATAACATCAGAGCCCATCTTCTTCCCAAAAGATGACAATTGCTTAACCAAGTAAACAAAAATTCTCCCTTTTGCTACATTCCTTCGATCTTCATCTCATACCATTATCGTTTTGGTCTTATGTTTGTCCAGGGATCTTTGCTTTCTTCTTCGAAAAGTCTCCCAAGATCTAATTATGCTCTTCTCTAGAGACGTGAAAATCTGTTGAGAGTGTGGTTGCCCTTGCATTTGTAAATCTGAAATCTGTTCAGCTTGAACCTGCTCCAGCCTTACTGCTTCAAAACTCTCCATAAGAGAGAGAGAGAGAGAGAGAGAGAGAGAGAGAGAACAATAGGTCCTCAAATAAGATTAGGCAGATATGCTAATATTAGGCAGAATTTCTTTGTGTGCATGTGTGTGAAAGACAAAGAGAGAGTGAAAGACAGAGATTAGGCATAATTTCTTTGTGTGTGTGTGTGTGTGTGTGTGAGAGAGAGAGAGAGAGAGAGAGAGAGAGAGAGAGAGAGCTGTGTTTCAGTGTTTCAGATTGAGCCTAATTGCTCTATGTGTGTGTGTGTGAGAAAGAGAGAGAGAGTGTGTGTGTGAGAGAGAGAGAGAGAGAGAGAGAGAGTAAGAGAGAGAGAGGGGGAGTGAGAGAGAGAGCTCTGCTCATAGTGGAGAGAAGCAATTGCCTAATTTCTCAAAGAGATCACTATGCTAGAGAGTATACTGTGATAGAGAGAGAGGGGCACGAAATATCCCACGTTTTTTCGTTTTTAACAATCCACTCCTCTTTTATTGTAACGGTTGGAATAAAAAACAACAAAAAATAACCTATATGCACTTTTTGGAACACAAGAAAATCCCTTCAAAGCACAAATGAGGTGCTTTCAGCATGTTGTCCCAAACAATGCTTTTTTAGTGCTTCCTCCATTGCTTTGACCCTGTGTAGGATAACCACTGCATTCATCTATCAAATGACCAGCACTCTCCAAGTGTCCTCCCGCAGCAAACCACACTCTTCTATGCCTATAGTTGCCTCTACTTGATGTAGTGCAGCACTCTCCACTTTTATGGGTGTAGTTGTTGTCCTTTTGTCAGACATCAAGAAAAAACAATCTCTTTTGCAGCTTTAGTACTAGCGTGAGTAACAAATTACCTCAGCAGACAAATCAGTAGTAATGCTCCTTATTTTAAAGAAACACTCTTTTGGATGCAAGGCTCAAAACTGTTTCTCTCTCTAAGAAATTTTTTCTCACAAAGCACCCTCCTTCTCCATTTCTGTCAGAGAAGTGAAGTTTATCATTGTCTCTCTTTCTCTCTCTCTGTCTCTCCCTTTCTCTCTATAGATAAGAAATGGCTACTCTCATAGAAACCCCATCAAACATAATTTTAAGGTTCTCAAAATAGAGTTTAGCTCTATATAATATTAGCCTCTACTCTCTTAACAATGTTTAGAGAATGCTTCTTATTATATAAGCTTTATAAGATTAAAGAGCATGATTAGAGAGACATGAAACATAATGATGACTTAATTAGTTAAATAGCTCTACATAGGATTCTATCCTCACCAAGATAAGTCCAACTCAATGTATAGATTAGGAACTTAACACAAAGTTATCTCCTACCCACACATGCCCACTTGACCCATGCCATGTGACACCCATGCCATCTAGACTCCTATTTTGACTAGCTTATCGAATATCTTTTACTCCTTGTAAAAGTACCCACCAAAAAGGTTAAAGATAATTCTAAAGCTAAACCATTAATTACAAAAATAAGTTCTATGACCCTTTTGTAAACAACGAAAACATAAGCCTTCACATCGTGCCTTTTTTCTACCATTTCTGGGGACAAATATGTGAAAGGTTGATTACCATTCTTCTTCTCACCAATCTACATTCTCCTATTCTGCATAAAATTTCCCTTCTCATCATAAAACAGATTTGATATCTTTCATTTATTGTCAAAGCTTTCTTTATTCTTTCCCATCTGTTCATATGTCATGGCACGCAGCATAGCATCTGGACTGTAGTTGGCTTGTTACCCTTAACCAAAAATTTGACTTGCTTGTTTAAGCCATTCACAAATTGAGAAGCTCTTTTCTTTTCCATTAAGGAGGGTGAATATTTCTCCAATCCCAAAATTTAACATGATATTCTGCAACAGTAAGTGCCCTTTGTTCCAAGTTTCAAAATTCATTTGTTTTCTCCATGTGCTATTCTAGCGGAGAGTAATGCTGAATCATATGCCTTTTTATTAGAGGCCATGTGATGTCCTCATTCCATAAGTCCCTACTGCGCATAATAGACTTCCACCATAATTTTACAAAACCTTCAAAAAGAATTACTGGTGTCTTTGCCTTAGCCTCCTCACTGAAGTTACATGTTTGAAAATAATCTTCACGCTACTCAATCCATGCTTCTGCTTTTTCACTCCTCTTTCCCTTTTCATTAAAGGTTGCTAGTAGTGACCTTTTCATTAACGGTTGCTAGTAGAGTGACCTTTTCTTTTGTAACTTGTTTCAGGGGCAAAATCATATACATGTCTCGATTTAAATGATGTGCCCATAGCAGTTTTCATGGCTTGCACTGTATCCTGCAACTCCTTAATAGCTTGATGTACTGAAAGATCGAAACCAACCCATGCAGAAACTCTTGGTTATGGGCTTATAGGAATTTTAGTAGGTTCTTCTCGTGATGCTTGTCAGAATTTCTTACTCCTTGCCCTTGTTGTTGACCCTATCTATCATGAAAATTTAGATGATCTTCCATCTCTCCATCCTCTCGATCATCTCTGTCTTCTTTATTCAAATTCATGGAAGCTCGAATGCACATGGCTCTCATTCTTTCCTCCAATTCTTGATTCCTATCAATAAGTTGGATAAATTCCTCTGGAGTTACACCCACACACAATAATCCTTGTAAAAGCTCCTCTTCTTGCCATGGGTTGATTACTATATTTGTTTGATGTGCAGCCATCTTGTGACTATACCAGCAAAATTGCAAAACAATTCTCAACAGAAAGAAACTCTTGGTTGTATCACAAAAATTGAAAATAATATTAGTCTCCCTAGACCTACAATATCCACAATCAAGTGCGGATTGCCCAACCTAGAGGCTCTAATACCAACTGAAATGTACCCATATTCTGTTCCATGATCCATGCCTAAAATTTCTCAAAATTTAGAGTAAAATCACATCATACTTTAGAAAACGAAGAGATTTTCAAAAAACCAGAATCGTTGACAATCCAAAGTAACATAATAATCGCCAATACAAAATCTCAATATTAGAGAGAGAATCACCAACAAAAAGATCTAGCCAATAGAGCTTTTCTTCAACAAAAAGATCTAGCCAATAGAGCTTTTCTTCAACACCACCTTCCACTATTTTTTGTTTTTAAACGTATCATCTCTAATTGGGTTCAAGACCATGTTTTTAGAAGGGATTTTGATCTTTATGATTTTTGTTCTTCATGATAATCTACTAATTCTTGTGGGCTGTTGTTTTTGGCTTCTTCTACAGTCTTGAGGTGATTTCTATGCAAGAGAGAGAGAGAGAGAGAGAGAGAGAGAGAGAGAGAGAGAGAGAGAGAGAGAGAGAGAGAGAGAGATTTTGAGAGAGAGAGAGAGAGAGAGAGAGAGAGATTTTGAGATTCGGGTCGGCCGTCTCCTTAGACACAGGGAAGGCTGGACAGAGAATGTGATTTATGCCCTCTCGAAGCCATTTGGTAGAACCTAGAGTGGCAGATATTTAGAAGAGACATACCCAGGATAGCCGCGAGACATCCAATTTGGAGGTTGGGTGGACGGATGCATCAAAGAAAAGCCCTATTGGCTAGATCTTTTTGTTGGTGATTGTCTCTCTGATTTTGAGATTTTGTATTGGCGATTATTATGTTACTTTACATTGTGAACGATTATGATTTATTGAAAAGCTCTTTGTTTTTGAAGTATGCTATGATTTTACTATAAATTTTGAGAAATTTTATGCATAGATCATGGAACATAATATGGGTACGTTTCACCATAACCCCTAGGGCGGAATGTCACTCTAGGACCATTGTCCATAACCCCATAGGGGAGAATGCCACTACTTCCATTCTCTCCCTTGAGGTTATAAAGAATGGCACTAGTGCCATTCTCTAGAACCCTAGGGGTGGATGACACTATGAGCACGCTCCATAGCCCCATGGGGGAGATTGCATTACTGCCATTCTCTGTAATCCATAGCCCCATGGTCGACAATGGCACTAGTGCCATTCTCCATAATCTATGATGGAGAATTTTACTAGTGCCACTCTCCATAATCCATGGTGGAGAATGGCACTAGTGATATTCTCTATAAGCCCATTCTCCCTCACGGGGTTATGAGAGAATGGCACTAGTGATATTCTCTATAAGCCCATTCTCCCTCACGGGGTTATGAGAGAGGGTGTATGACCTGTACAACTAGTGCCATTATCTACTATCATAGGATTATGGGGGATGGATCTAAGGACCATTCTCCATAACCCTTGGGAGTAGCATAGCATTGAATGGAGTTATGAAGAATGTCTCTAGTGCCTCTCTAATAGAGGGGTTGATGAGTATGGTAGAGCCGTAGGTTGGGAATAGCTCTTGTGCCATTATAATAACCTCAATGATGTCTTTTTTATAATATTAATGAGCCTTGATAATGGGTGATAATGGCTCTATCTCCTAAGAGCATTGGGGGAGGATGGCACTAAGTCTCCTTGGAGAGAATTTAATGACTGCCATTATTCATAACCTCATGTGGGTTGTGGAGAATGGCACAAAAACTAGTTTAAAAAGGTATGTTAAGAGTAACATCTTGGGGGTTATTTCAAGAAAGTGCATTTGACAAAGTGTTCCACTTCATAGAAATCAATGATGCATGGAAGAATATGGAGACAACAAAACAGGCATCATAGAACTAAAAATGGGGAGAACTACAAGCAACCTCATTATCCTTACAAACTTAGAAGAAAACATAGCACCATAAATTTTCAAGATGCACATGAGGGTATGGAGGCAACAATAACAAGTAATCTTGTTGCTACTATAACCATATATGAAAACATAGCAGAAGGAATTTTGGAGGACTCAAGAGAGCTAGCAACTTTGAAGGTAATCAAGATCTACATCCAAATCCAGCACCTTTGGATAAGCCAAAGATACCTGTGATATTGGACTTAAATGACTTGAGAATTTTGGAGGAGTCAAGAGCTAACAACTTTAAAGGAAATCAAGGTCTACATCCAAGTCCAACACCTGTGAATAAGCCAAAGATAAATGTGATATTGGACTTAAATGACTTGGTATTGAGTTGTTGCTTCTTCACGGCACATATATACCCCTTTGTGATGTGTGGCTACAACAAGTTTATGGTTATTTGACCTAGGGGTATTGATTTTCTAAGGAGTGTGATAGAAAGCTTTAATATAGGTATTTTGTCAACGAGACAGTGGAGCTTACTACAACAAGTTTATAGTTATTTGACTTGGGTGTATTGATTTTCTAAGGAGCATGATAGAAAGCTTTAATGTAGGTGTTTGGTCAATGGTAGTGGAGCATAATGTCCTTTAGATGGTAGAAAATCTGCAGAGATATACAAAGGAGAGATTCCCTTTAATTATGATATGGAGTCCATAAGGATGCTACACTTGTAGCAAGAGGATGATTATTCGCCCTGAAAGGTTGGTGTTGAGGAAATGTTCAAACCCTTTGCAAAGATCTTAAGGGTGTTTGGATGTGACACTAGAATGACAATACTTTGATGACTCTCCATACAAGGCTTGCATCAATCCTCCATCAAATTTAATATTTCCTCTTACATTTAGTGTATAAGATCAGGAAGATAACATTCCCCTAGGGGAGTTTCTACTTTACTTGTTGCTACATCTCGATGAAGTTAATGATCTGCATTCCGTGATCAGCACTAACATCACCCAAGAAGTTGATGAATGGAATGAGAAAAATATTCAATAATCAGAAATGGAATATAGAATATTAAATCTTCCTCTTGCAGTCCAACTAAGGAAGAGGCCTACATGTGATAAGAGAGGATCGAAGGGTGCACTCTCTAGGCCAAGTCATAGTGGTGGAAATCAGTTGCCTTGACTTCATACGTCAGAAATAAGTTAAAGGCATTCCAAGTTGTAATGTCATATTCTTGAGATTGTAGATTCCTCTAGATATTCCTCCAAATGTAAAGTACCAAAGTAGACCTTTTCTTTTTCACTTCTTGGATTCATTTCAAAGTAGAAATCCAATTTATTTACCCACTCTTAAAATTCCTCATTTTGGGTGGTTTCACCCTCGAACTTTGGAAAAACAACTTTGTCCTTTACTCCTTTAAACTCATCTCTTCTGTCACGTTCGTTTTCCTCAAACAATCTATCATCATATACACCATCCCCATGAAACCTTTAGAAATGTGCTTTTTGACCTTACTTGCCATGGTAAGGAAGAAGCATCAAAGGTAATACCTTTGTCCTTAGCATAGCCTAGAGATGAACAA
The DNA here is from genome assembly GCF_041138505.1 of Cibotium barometz. Taxonomy (NCBI): domain Eukaryota; kingdom Viridiplantae; phylum Streptophyta; class Polypodiopsida; order Cyatheales; family Cibotiaceae; genus Cibotium; species Cibotium barometz. The sequence goes on along the minus strand of NW_028229435.1, from coordinate 1,705,152 downwards.
TACATTTGTGGTGATGTAAATTTCCCATGTATGACAGCAAATGTGTTAGTTTTCCTTACCGTCTCGAAAATCAACTCATACATGTCTCCAAACACTAAGCTTTTTGATGGCTTTTCTTTATTGCCATAACCAACCTCATGCATTCATGCTATGGACTTTTGAAACGTTTTTAGGAAATCATCACATAGCATCAAATCTAATGCTAATCAAGAAATTGGAGCTTAATCTTGCAAGATATAACCATTAATCAGAGCCAATAATCTTATAAAATATCTTTGATTAAACTCTCCAAATGACCATAGCCATAAGTCTTTGCAAGAACTTCATGCATTTTTAAAAATCCCCTTCCCAATAGTTTCATACAAAATGCATAGGTAGGGTTTGTGCAAGAGATATCAAGGCAAGAAATAAATAAGTGAATCAAGCCAAATATTTAAAGAATCACATGGCTTAATCTCCCAATCTTGCAAGGGAGACTCACATGGCTGGGGTTTATAAGAAGTAGAGAGAAACCTCAATAAAATTACAAAAGGTTCTTCAAATGCCTTTAGATCACTTACCAATGATTAGTCAAGCCTTCACTAGTAGTTCCTTGTGCTCATCTTGTAGAGGTGACGAGAAATAAACTTTCCTTGATTTTGAAAATCACTACCTAAGGCTATCCATTGTGGCCCTCTTGATTTCTTGGTTGTTGGATATCATATATAGCTTTACAATGATCTAAAATTCACACTACTTCATGTCCAAGCTTTGTGGGAAGCCTATGGTTTGTGAAAGGTCCTAAAATATGCATAAAAATTTTAACAATTTAGGGAAAGAAGAGAGAATCATTTTTGACTAATATAGGTTAAAATAGGCTCAATAGTGCTCATAAGAAATATCTGCTAAGCTTGTGGAGAGACAGGGTTAGCAAATCATTCAAAAAAATCTCAAAAATTAGGTAAAATCTAAAAATTCCAAAATTTGGGTTTAATGTGTGTGGAATGGATCAAGAACCATGTTATGATACCACTGCAAGAAAGGGGATTGGGAAATAACTTACATGGAGTTAGAGATGGGTGAAGATCACATTAAATCTTGCTTGAGCAAGATAATTGATTACTAAAAATGTTTAGTCATAATTTGGTAATTATGATTAAACCTATGTCCCCAAAGTGATAGCCTAGTGGATAAGACCTTGGAATTTCTACGGGAGGTCTTGGGTTCAAATCCTCTTGGGGACATCTTATACTAAGGGTGTGTTCACATGAAGGTGGGCATGTAGGCAGCCATCCACACTCCTTAGGCGTCATCATTCAATCGTCATGGTGCTTGCTTCCACCTTCCTCTTTGGTGATCCTACAACGAAAAAAGTGTGCAATGCTTGCCCTTCAATATCACGCTCTAAATCAGGGACGACGGTTGCCATTGACATCCAAGATTATGACTGTTAACAAGAGATACCGCCATTATCTTACATCAAGGAGTCATGGTAGATACACCAAAGGGTCATACATTCAAGATATGAAGCAATGGTGTGCAAAGCTGTAACTTAGACGGGCACCCGTAATGGTCCGTGGAATACTTAAGGTGATTCTTGCTTCAAGAGCACGTGGTATCAAGCTAGGATGAATTTCCAAGTGATGTACTTCATGGATATATTATGAGAGTAGTCACTGTAATAGCATAATGTGAGATCCCCCTGTTCCCACCGAGCAACGGATTCGGGTACCAGCAGCGGAAGTAGCACTTCTCGCACGGGACGGGGTCCCACATTCGGGGCCTCGTCCACGGATATCCGGACAAGAGACTAATCCGTCGGTTTTTCCAAAACCGAACCCGGAAAAAACTTCCCTTACCCGGAAAGCACGGGCGATTCCACCAGGATAATTTTTTACTCTAACGTAGTCAAGATCATTACTGATCACGCTGATCCAACTGCACCTATAAAGATACTCGGTCGGATCAAGGAAGAAACTTGCACTTGGATCATTGGGATCAACGCTTTTTTTCTCCATCAAGAGGCACAGCCGTTGATTCCTCTCCATAGAACAATTACTATCCGGGACTTACTTCATCTATCGTAATAACAGAAACTGAGTCTCGGTTTACGGATCCATCAGTCCAGCCTAACCCCATCCGATCCCATGGTTAGCCAACCGCCCAACCACTGTAGTGATGGGATCCAATTTGGAATTTGGTTAGGTTTTGTCCCGGGTACCAAGGAAAAGAGTTCCAAGGCCCCCTAGCCGGAATTTCATGCAAACATAAAACTAGCCACACCACTTACACACCCAATATGAAAATTGCCTTTTTCTTAGCATCAGCTAACTTTAAAACAATCCTTTAATGAAACCATAGTACCACTGATCACAATCTCCCAATTTATCCAGTTGATTCATAATTTCCCATCATTCCTTCATCAGAGTATCTATGGCATCATTGGCAACTAGAACGCTCACCACCTGTCCACACAGAGGCCGTTTCCATAGTTCCTAGCCCATAATACTCGGCAATATAATCACTTATCAAGATGGACTCTCGTTGAAGATCAGCAAGATCAACCAACAGATCCATATAAAAGAGCCATGGACTCATCCGTTGAGGACCAGCAAGGTCAGTCAACCAGATCCATGCCCGGTTTCACAAAACAACTCTTACTCCTTGTTCCAATATCTTCCTCGACGCACGCGTAGGTATCCTAGGCGACCCAGAGCCCGAGCACCGTATGGTCAGCACCCTCTAGGATCCTTCGCGCAGGTGACCTAGCGCTTCACTCATAGGCCGCTTCCTTGGTCCCTCATCCACCGTACCGGAAGCTCACCATTTTAATCGAACCGAGGCTGGTCAAGACCTCGGCCGACCTTGCTACGTGAGACGTCCTCCATTGACTCTCCGTCAGCAGTTGCAACTTTATCAGTTAGGTCTCCACGACCTTAATCACAAGACGGTCAAAATGCTTTCCCAGCATTCTTGACATAAAACAGCCATTTACAAACAGCATTTACAAACAGTTTACAAATACAATTTCTATATTAACTCTAATTTTTCCACATTATCCCTCATATAATCCACATTACTTATTCCTCATTCCATTTATATGTGTACTCATCCAATCACATCATTTTCCATCTCTTCACTTCATATTCCTTCACATCACATATCATATATTCACATCCATACATCCACATCCACGTCCACATTCACATCCATACATCCACATCTACATGCTTACCTCCATTTTCACATCCTCATTTATACATCCACATCCCATATCCACATTCATACATACACATCCATATCCACATCCATACATCCACATCCACATGCATACATCCACTATCACGTCCTCATTCATACATCCACATGAATACATCCACTATCACGTCCTCATTCATACATCCATATCCACATACATACATACATCCACATCCACATTCCCATTCACCTCTATACATCCACATTCATACATCCACTATCACGTCCTCATTCATACATCCACATCCTCATGCATACATCCACTATCACGTCCTCATTCATACATCCATATCCACATACATACATACATCCACATCCACATTCCCATTCACATCTATACATCCACATCTACATCCACATACATACATACATCCACATCCACATTCCACATTCACATCTACATCCACATCTACATCCATATACATACATACATCCACATCCACATTCCACATTCACATCTATACATCCACATCTACATCCACATTCACATATATCCACATCCACATTCCCATTCACATCTATACATACACATCTACATCCACATACATACATACATCCACATCCACGTTCCACGTTCACATCTATACAACCACATCTACATCCACATTCACATACATCCACATCTACATTCACATTCACATCTATATCCACATCTATATTCCCATTCACATCTATACATCCACATCTACATCCACATACATACATACATCCATATCCACATTCCACATTCACTTCTATACAACCACGTCTACATCCACATTCACATCTATGCATATACATCTTCATGCATACATCCATTTTCACATGCATACATCCACACTCCCATCTCCACATCCACACATCCACATACATACATCCATTTTCACATTCCCATTCATATAACCCCATATGCCTTCATATCTAATCTTTTATATCACATCCATTCTCACCCTATCACAACCCATATACATCTTATCTCATCTCATACACTTCTTATCTCATCCCATACACATCTTATCACATCTTAACTCATCTTATATGCATCTTATCATATCTTATCACTTCCCATATCTTTTATGCATACTTCTATGCATGAAATTTAATTATGCTAAAGTAACACTTTTATAATAAAATAATCATCTCTTATGCATACCTCTATGCATGAAATTCAATTATGCTAAAAGTAACACTTTTATAATAAAATATTCATCTCTTATGCATACCTCTATGCATGAATTTTAATTATTGTAAAAGTAACACTTTTATAATAAAATATTCATCTCTTATGCATACCTCTATGCATGAAATTAAAAATGATAAAAGTAATACTTTTGATATAAAAATTTATCCATTATGCATACTTCTATGCATGTAAATAAAAATGATAAAAGTAACACTTTTGATATAAAAATTTATCCATTATGCATACTTCTATGCATGTAAATAAAAATGATAAAAGTAACACTTTTGATATAAAAATTTATCCATTATGCATACTTCTATGCATGTAAATAAAAATGATAAAAGTAACACTTTTGATATAAAAATTTATCCATTATGCATACTTCTATGCAAGTAAATAAAAATGATAAAAGTAACACTTTTGATATAAAAACTTATTCTTTATGCATAATATAGAAATTCAATTTCTCCATGATTATAATGAAATTCTTTCAATTAGTCTAGGATGATAATTCCTAGAATATGGTAGGAAGTCCTCTATTTATGCTTTAAATGAAATTATTTTATGCATAATTTTTATAAAAATTTTGCCATAGCTCCGCTACTATGACTGATAAATCTCAATTTTTCTACAGGATAAAGCTTATCATTAAGGAAATAATTAAAATGATCTCTAATTGGATCATTAATCCATAATGGATTGAATCATCAATATGCATAAACTAAAAGCATAGAAAAAAAAACCATTAATTTGGCCTCAAGCATAGCTTAATCTTGGATTAAGGAAAAGCTTTATGAAAAGCTTCTTTTGGATTGAGAATGGGTCATGAGTATGACCATTTCTTGAGTGAGAGAGAGAAATTACATAAAAACCATTAGAATTTAAACATAAATGGAAATTAACTTCAATAGCATTTATTAAATTATGTAACTCTTCACTACTATTCACCAATTAACTTCAATAGCATTTAAAAAACCATACCAATTAAGCTTCTCAAGCTTGAGAGGGGTTGAGAAGAGAGAAACATTGAGAAATTATAGAAAAGAGCAATATTCACTAATTACCTACAAATTGCTTGATTCTTTGTTCACGGTAGAGGCCCCCAACCAATCAATTGGTTAAGTATGTTGATGGAGCCACTAATGGGGATTGAAGAAAGAGGGAAGCTCCAAAAACTAGTGAATTATTAAATGAATTCACAGTTCTTGGCTTAGGTGGAGTAGAGTAACGATGCATAAACACTATCTATTTTTCAACAAGGGTGAGGCTTCTATTTATAGGAAAAATTGAGCTCCTAAGCAAACAAACTGATTCTAGAATTTTCTAAATCAGTTTGGTCAATATTTGACCATTTTTAGGTCAGTTAAGCTAACTTTTTGGAACTAGACTTGAATGAGGAGAGAGGAGAGATGAAATATCTCAATTTTTATGAGTTTAAAACTCATTCAAGCATGTGAAATATGCACCTCCTTTAAAGAACTCCCCTTCCTTACATATGTCATATTTTTAATATTGCTCATAGTTTTTTACTAATAAACCTTGTACATTTTCAACTCTTCATCTTATGTGAAATATGCACCTCCTTTAAAGAACTCCCTTTCCTTACATATGTCATACTTTTAATATTGCTCATAATTTTTTACTAATAAACCTTGTACATTTTCAACTCTTCATCTTATGTGAAATATGCACCTCCTTTAAAGAACTCCCCTTCCTTACATATGTCATACTTTTAATATTGCTCATAATTTTTTACTATTAAACCTTGTACATTTTCAACTCTTCATCTTATGTGAGTATTTACTCATTTTTGGGTATCTTCATTTTCAAATTGGATTTATCTCCTCCCTACACATGGATTGATGCTATTGGTCCATAGGAACCTTAATTGGACCATAATCCAAAAATTTCTGAAAATCTAGGCCCTTAGACTAAGGTCCTTTATACACATTTCCAATTAATTCCAATTGCACATTGGAAAGTTCTTTTTGAATTTCTGTTTCAGGGAAACTTATTTTAATAAGATGAGATAATTTTCTATCCAAAAATATTAAAAATCTGAATATTCTCTCTCTAGAATATTTTCTCTCTCTAGGTTAAAACAGTTAGAAACAAGTCTTTTATATTTCTGAAGAGGGATTGATTATAGAAGAAGATACTAGACATCAAAAAGAGGTTTGGGGGAGGAATCTTACATTCTACCCCACTTAAAAAACGCGAGATGTCCTCATCTCGCAACTTGTGATAATTTCGCAAGATTCACGAATATGAGACTTAGAGAAAAATTTTAATCAAGATTAATCACCAAGATAAGTCTTAAAGAGAGCAAGATTCAAAATACGAACAAGATTTAAACTTTATTCATTTTCGGAACTTATACAGTAAAGATAGAGGAACTCTTTACACTTCCATAAGCCCGTCCATCATATGATCACAAAAGCAGCACTCACAAGCTGCGCATGTATAAGGTAACTCATCTATGGGAATAATTCTGTTGGTTATTGCCGTACCTATCTCAGTGGTATGAGGTGTTCTAACAAAAGGACCTCTGAGAGGCAAGCCAAAAACGGGGTAAAGGTATATCTTCTCATGAGAAAGAAAACACGCCAGTAAGAAGACCCGCTCAGAAAACCCAGGATGTCTTGATCTCATGACGCAGTAGTATCGGGGACCCAAACCCAAAGCTTCAATAACCATGGCCAAGCGGACATTGTTACGGAAGTGCTGCTGACCCCAGGGTGTTACCCTAGTTATGTCTTGATAGGTCCGCCATTTGGTCTGCGCTACAGAAGTTCCCAAGTGAGGGAAAAGTGAGCGCTCATACTGCTCTATAAAATCTTTCTTCACAGACTCCCTTGCGTCTTGAAGGTGAGAAATCATCATGGATAAAACTAATTCTTGTTGCCAAGCCATGAAGGAGATTAAGAAAGAAAGGAGATCGATGGAAGTAAGATTACTGTGAACGACAAGTAAAAGTTACGACTTATATAAAGGAAGGAGCTAGCGTAACTTAGAAGCCAACGGTAACTTGCCACTGAAGTTTTACCGTCTTTCCATGATTTGGGTTTGGCACATTTTTCTATAGAAGGCATTCAAACTTTGAGATGAGGAGATAAAAGAAGCTCGTAAGCTAAATCACCTACTTTCTTTGGTCCACAATATCTGGGAGATAACTTCTTCCCAAGAGATAAAGAACTTCTTTTGGGCCGTACTCGAATGAAGACCAAAACCTTGATATCCAAAACATCGATTCTCCTTCTGAACTCATTGTTCTGAATCTTAAAACAGGTGGGACTCTTGAGAAGTATTCAGGAAAAAGGTTCTTCCTTTTTTAAACAGAATCTTTCTTTTATTTTAGAGAGAGAATAATTATAAGATCAGAAAGGGAGATTCTTACTCCTGTATACCTCTAAGGCTGGGGGAGAATCTTACATTCTACCCCACTTGAAAAGTGCGAGATGTCCTCATCTCGCAAGGTAGAGGACAACTCTTTTTCTTAAGATCCAATTTATTCTGGGGTTCCTTATATTCTGGTCAACCCAACAGAATACGGGGATAATTATCCCTTATATAGAACTCATCATTAAATAACAATTCATTCAGATCATATCATTCATATCTTTAACACGATAATGGTCCATCAGATCAAAATTTTTTCTTTCTGAACATTCCTCCACGGGGATTTCAGTCAAGCAAGTTTTCAATTTGTCATCCCTTAACTTGATATACCGAGTCAAGTGTTAACAGTAGCACTTTGACAGCACAATCCACTAATCTCATAGTGATTTGCTGAAATCATTATCATCATTTATCATTACAGGGACTCGTCTCATTCATCCTCATTGCGGTTTTGCTCAGGTTATTATATTTCAACTAAATTTCAAAAATCATCATTTTTCAATCAGAATCCCAATCAATTCATCAGTTCCCAAACAGAATTAAAAATCATATCAACCACATTCAAATTCATCATCTGGATAGCATTAATACTTATAATTTCAAGTCTTAGATTTACTCGTATATACTGTCAGTAAAGAGCTGCAGTTATACTCTCGGTATATACGGATAGTCACGGCCCTTGGAATTATAAGGTAAATACCATCATGTCTAGGCCTCAAGCAAGTCAGGGATTCTATATAATTGCGGTACTTCCATCTGAAGACCCAATTACCAAATTACGAATTTCAGTTTGAATATCAAATTGTATGAATTATATCACACAATTACAACTTTTTTTGTGTTTCTTGATAAATTTCTGACCTATTTGTCTTCTCAGTTGATCTTTATTAACCAAATGCTCTGATACCAACTGTGAGATCCCCCTGTTCCCACCGAGCAACGGATTCGGGTACCAGCAGCGGAAGTAGCACTTCTCGCACGGGACAGGGGTCCCACATTCGGGGCCTCGTCCACGGATATCCGGACAAGAGACTAATCCGTCGGTTTTTCCAAAACTGAACCCGGAAAAAACTTCCCTTACCCGGAAAGCACGGGCGATTCCACCAGGATAATTTTTTACTCTAACGTAGTCAAGATCATTACTGATCACGCTGATCCAACTGCACCTATAAAGATACTCGGTCGGATCAAGGAAGAAACTTGTACTTGGATCATTGGGATCAACGCTTTTTTTTCCCCATCAAGAGGCACAGCCGTTGATTCCTATCCATAGAACAATTACTATTCGGGACTTACTTCATCTATCGTAATAACAGAAACTGAGTCTCGGTTTACGGATCCATCAGTCCAGCCTAACCCCATCCGATCCCATGGTTAGCCAACCGCCCAACCACTGTAGTGATGGGATCCAATTTGGAATTTGGTTAGGTTTTGTCCCGGGTACCAAGGAAAAGAGTTCCAAGGCCCCCTAGCCGGAATTTCATGCAAACATAAAACTAGCCACACCACTTACACACCCAATATGAAAATTGCCTTTTTCTTAGCATCAGCTAACTTTAAAACAATCCTTTAATGAAACCATAGTACCACTGATCACAATCTCCCAATTTATCCAGTTGATTCATAATTTCCCATCATTCCTTCATCAGAGTATCTATGGCATCATTGCAACTAGAACGCTCACCACCTGTCCACACAGAGGCCGTTTCCATAGTTCCTAGCCCATAATACTCGGCAATATAATCACTTATCAAGATGGACTCTCGTTGAAGATCAGCAAGATCAACCAACAGATCCATATAAAAGAGCCATGGACTCATCCGTTGAGGACCAGCAAGGTCAGTCAACCAGATCCATGCCCGGTTTCACAAAACAACTCTTACTCCTTGTTCCAATATCTTCCTCGACGCACGCGTAGGTATCCTAGGCGACCCAGAGCTCGAGCACCGTATGGTCAGCACCCTCTAGGATCCTTCGCGCAGGTGACCTAGCGCTTCACTCATAGGCCGCTTCCTTGGTCCCTCATCCACCGTACCGGAAGCTCACCATTTTAATCGAACCGAGGCTGGTCAAGACCTCGGCCGACCTTGCTACGCGAGACGTCCTCCATTGACTCTCCGTCAGCAGTTGCAACTTTATCAGTTAGGTCTCCATGACCTTAATCACAAGACGGTCAAAATGCTTTCCCAGCATTCTTGACATAAAACAGCCATTTACAAACAGCATTTACAAACAGTTTACAAATACAATTTCTATATTAACTCTAATTTTTCCACATTATCCCTCATATAATCCACATTACTTATTCCTCATTCCATTTATATGTGTACTCATCCAATCACATCATTTTCCATCTCTTCACTTCATATTCCTTCACATCACATATCATATATTCACATCCATACATCCACATCCACGTCCACATTCACATCCATACATCCACATCTACATGCTTACCTCCATTTTCACATCCTCATTTATACATCCACATCCCATATCCACATTCATACATACACATCCATATCCACATCCATACATCCACATCCACATGCATACATCCACTATCACGTCCTCATTCATACATCCACATGAATACATCCACTATCACGTCCTCATTCATACATCCATATCCACATACATACATACATCCACATCCACATTCCCATTCACCTCTATACATCCACATCTACATCCACATGCATACATCCACTATCACGTCCTCATTCATACATCCACATCCTCATGCATACATCCACTATCACGTCCTCATTCATACATCCATATCCACATACATACATACATCCACATCCACATTTCCATTCACATCTATACATCCACATCTACATCCACATACATACATACATCCACATCCACATTCCACATTCACATCTACATCCACATCTACATCCATATACATACATACATCCACATCCACATTCCACATTCACATCTATACATCCACATCTACATCCACATTCACATATATCCACATCCACATTCCCATTCACATCTATACATACACATCTACATCCACATACATACATACATCCACATCCACGTTCCACGTTCACATCTATACAACCACATCTACATCCACATTCACATACATCCACATCTACATTCACATTCACATCTATATCCACATCTATATTCCCATTCACATCTATACATCCACATCTACATCTACATACATACATACATCCATATCCACATTCCACATTCACTTCTATACAACCACGTCTACATCCACATTCACATCTATGCATATACATCTTCATGCATACATCCATTTTCACATGCATACATCCACACTCCCATCTCCACATCCACACATCCACATACATACATCCATTTTCACATTCCCATTCATATAACCCCATATGCCTTCATATCTAATCTTTTATATCACATCCATTCTCACCCTATCACAACCCATATACATCTTATCTCATCTCATACACTTCTTATCTCATCCCATACACATCTTATCACATCTTAACTCATCTTATATGCATCTTATCATATCTTATCACTTCCCATATCTTTTATGCATACTTCTATGCATGAAATTTAATTATGTTAAAGTAACACTTTTATAATAAAATAATCATCTCTTATGCATACCTCTATGCATGAAATTCAATTATGCTAAAAGTAACACTTTTATAATAAAATATTCATCTCTTATGCATACCTCTATGCATGAATTTTAATTATTGTAAAAGTAACACTTTTATAATAAAATATTCATCTCTTATGCATACCTCTATGCATGAAATTAAAAATGATAAAAGTAATACTTTTGATATAAAAATTTATCCATTATGCATACTTCTATGCATGTAAATAAAAATGATAAAAGTAACACTTTTGATATAAAAATTTATCCATTATGCATACTTCTATGCATGTAAATAAAAATGATAAAAGTAACACTTTTGATATAAAAATTTATCCATTATGCATACTTCTATGCATGTAAATAAAAATGATAAAAGTAACACTTTTGATATAAAAATTTATCCATTATGCATACTTCTATGCATGTAAATAAAAATGATAAAAGTAACACTTTTGATATAAAAATTTATCCATTATGCATACTTCTATGCATGTAAATAAAAATGATAAAAGTAACACTTTTGATATAAAAATTTATCCATTATGCATACTTCTATGCAAGTAAATAAAAATGATAAAAGTAACACTTTTGATATAAAAACTTATTCTTTATGCATAATATAGAAATTCAATTTCTCCATGATTATAATGAAATTCTTTCAATTAGTCTAGGATGATAATTCCTAGAATATGGTAGGAAGTCCTCTTTTTATGCTTTGAATGAAATTATTTTATGCATAATTTTTATAAAAATTTTACCATAGCTCCGCTACTATGACTGATAAATCTCAATTTTTCTACGGGATAAAGCTTATCATTAAGGAAATAATTAAAATGATCTCTAATTGGATCATTAATCCATAATGGATTGAATCATCAATATGCATAAACTAAAAGCATAGAAAAAAAAACCCATTAATTTGGCCTCAAGCATAGCTTAATCTTGGATTAAGAAAAAGCTTTATGAAAAGCTTCTTTTGGATTGAGAATGGGTCATGAGTATGACCATTTCTTGAGTGAGAGAGAGAAATTACATAAAAACCATTAGAATTTAAACATAAATGGAAATTAACTTCAATAGCATTTATTAAATTATGTAACTCTTCACTACTATTCACCAATTAACTTCAATAGCATTTAAAAAACCATACCAATTAAGCTTCTCAAGCTTGAGAGGGGTTGAGAAGAGAGAAACATTGAGAAATTATAGAAAAGAGCAATATTCACTAATTACCTTACAAATTGCTTGATTCTTTGTTCACGGTAGAGGCCCCCAACCAATCAATTGGTTAAGTATGTTGATGGAGCCACTAATGGGGATTGAAGAAAGAGGGAAGCTCCAAAAGCTAGTGAATTATTAAATGAATTCACAGTTCTTGGCTTAGGTGGAGTAGAGTAACGATGCATAAACACTATCTATTTTTCAACAAGGGTGAGGCTTCTATTTATAGGAAAAATTGAGCTCCTAAGCAAACAAACTGATTCTAGAATTTTCTAAATCAGTTTGGTCAATATTTGACCATTTTTAGGTCAGTTAAGCTAACTTTTTGGAACTAGACTTGAATGAGGAGAGAGGAGAGATGAAATATCTCAATTTTTATGAGTTTAAAACTCATTCAAGCATGTGAAATATGCACCTCCTTTAAAGAACTCCCCTTCCTTACATATGTCATATTTTTAATATTGCTCATAGTTTTTTACTAATAAACCTTGTACATTTTCAACTCTTCATCTTATGTGAAATATGCACCTCCTTTAAAGAACTCCCTTTCCTTACATATGTCATACTTTTAATATTGCTCATAATTTTTTACTAATAAACCTTGTACATTTTTAACTCTTCATCTTATGTGAAATATGCACCTCCTTTAAAGAACTCCCCTTCCTTACATATGTCATACTTTTAATATTGCTCATAATTTTTTACTATTAAACCTTGTACATTTTCAACTCTTCATCTTATGTGAGTATTTACTCATTTTTGGGTATCTTCATTTTCAAATTGGATTTATCTCCTCCCTACACATGGATTGATGCTATTGGTCCATAGGAACCTTAATTGGACCATAATCCAAAAATTTCTGAAAATCTAGGCCCTTAGACTAAGGTCCTTTATACACATTTCCAATTAATTCCAATTGCACATTGGAAAGTTCTTTTTGAATTTCTGTTTCAGGGAAACTTATTTTAATAAGATGAGATAATTTTCTATCCAAAAATATTAAAAATCTGAATATTCTCTCTCTAGAATATTTTCTCTCTCTAGGTTAAAACAGTTAGAAACAAGTCTTTTATATTTCTGAAGAGGGATTGATTATAGAAGAAGATACTAGACATCAAAAAGGGGTTTGGGGGAGGAATCTTACATTCTACCCCACTTAAAAAACGCGAGATGTCCTCATCTCGCAACTTGTGATAATTTCGCAAGATTCACGAATATGAGACTTAGAGAAAAATTTTAATCAAGATTAATCACCAAGATAAGTCTTAAAGAGAGCAAGATTCAAAATATGAACAAGATTTAAACTTTATTCATTCTCGGAACTTATACAGTAAAGATAGAGGAACTCTTTACACTTCCATAAGCCCGTCCATCATATGATCACAAAAGCAGCACTCACAAGCTGCGCATGTATAAGGTAACTCATCTATGGGAATAATTCTGTTGGTTATTGCCGTACCTATCTCAGTGGTATGAGGTGTTCTAACAAAAGGACCTCTGAGAGGCAAGCCAAAAACGGGGTAAAGGTATATCTTCTCATGAGAAAGAAAACACGCCAGTAAGAAGACCCGCTCAGAAAACCCAGGATGTCTTGATCTCATGACGCAGTAGTATCGGGGACCCAAACCCAAAGCTTCAATAACCATGGCCAAGCGGACATTGTTACGGAAGTGCTGCTGACCCTAGGGTGTTACCCTAGTTATGTCTTGATAGGTCCGCCATTTGGTCTGCGCTACAGAAGTTCCCAAGTGAGGGAAAAGTGAGCGCTCATACTGCTCTATAAAATCTTTCTTCACAGACTCCCTTGCGTCTTGAAGGTGAGAAATCATCATGGATAAAACTAATTCTTGTTGCCAAGCCATGAAGGAGATTAAGAAAGAAAGGAGATCGATGGAAGTAAGATTACTGTGAACGACAAGTAAAAGTTACGACTTATATAAAGGAAGGAGCTAGCGTAACTTAGAAGCCAACGGTAACTTGCCACTGAAGTTTTACCGTCTTTCCATGATTTGGGTTTGGCACATTTTTCTATAGAAGGCATTCAAACTTTGAGATGAGGAGATAAAAGAAGCTCGTAAGCTAAATCACCTACTTTCTTTGGTCCACAATATCTGGGAGATAACTTCTTCCCAAGAGATAAAGAACTTCTTTTGGGCCGTACTCGAATGAAGACCAAAACCTTGATATCCAAAACATCGATTCTCCTTCTGAACTCATTGTTCTGAATCTGAAAATAGGTGGGACTCTTGAGAAGTATTCAGGAAAAAGGTTCTTCCTTTTTTAAACAGAATCTTTCTTTTATTTTAGAGAGAGAATAATTATAAGATCAGAAAGGGAGATTCTTACTCCTGTATACCTCTAAGGCTGGGGGAGAATCTTACATTCTACCCCACTTGAAAAGTGCGAGATGTCCTCATCTCGCAAGGTAGAGGACAACTCTTTTTCTTAAGATCCAATTTATTCTGGGATTCCTTATATTCTGGTCAACCCAACAGAATACGGGGATAATTATCCCTTATATAGAACTCATCATTAAATAACAATTCATTCAGATCATATCATTCATATCTTTGACACGATAATGGTCCATCAGATCAAAATTTTTTCTTTCTGAACATTCCTCCACGGGAATTTCAGTCAAGCAAGTTTTCAATTTGTCATCCCTTAACTTGATATACCGAGTCAAGTGTTAACAGTAGCACTTTGACAGCACAATCCACTAATCTCATAGTGATTTGCTGAAATCGTTATCATCATTTATCATTACAGGGACTCGTCTCATTCATCCTCATTGCAGTTTTGCTCAGGTTATTATATTTCAACTAAATTTCAAAAATCATCATTTTTCAATCAGAATCCCAATCAATTCATCAGTTCCCAAACAGAATTAAAAATCATATCAACCACATTCAAATTCATCATCTGGATAGCATTAATACTTATAATTTCAAGTCTTAGATTTACTCGTATATACTGTCAGTAAAGAGCTGCAGTTATACTCTCGGTATATACGGATAGTCACGGCCCTTGGAATTATAAGGTAAATACCATCATGTCTAGGCCTCAAGCAAGTCAGGGATTCTATATAATTGCGGTACTTCCATCTGAAGACCCAATTACCAAATTACGAATTTCAGTTTGAATATCAAATTGTATGAATTATATCACACAATTACAACTTTTTTTGTGTTTCTTGATAAATTTCTGACCTATTTGTCTTCTCAGTTGATCTTTATTAACCAAATGCTCTGATACCAACTGTGAGATCCCCCTGTTCCCACCGAGCAACGGATTCGGGTACCAGCAGCGGAAGTAGCACTTCTCGCACGGGACAGGGGTCCCACATTCGGGGCCTCGTCCACGGATATCCGGACAAGAGACTAATCCGTCGGTTTTTCCAAAACCGAACCCAAAAAAAACTTCCCTTACCCGGAAAGCACGGGCGATTCCACCAAGATAATTTTTTACTCTAACGTAGTCAAGATCATTACTGATCACGCTGATCCAACTGCACCTATAAAGATACTCGGTCGGATCAAGGAAGAAACTTGCACTTGGATCATTGGGATCAACGCTTTTTTTTCCCCATCAAGAGGCACAGCCGTTGATTCCTATCCATAGAACAATTACTATCCGGGACTTACTTCATCTATCGTAATAACAGAAACTGAGTCTCGGTTTACGGATCCATCAGTCCAGCCTAACCCCATCCGATCCCATGGTTAGCCAACCGCCCAACCACTGTAGTGATGGGATCCAATTTGGAATTTGGTTAGGTTTTGTCCCGGGTACCAAGGAAAAGAGTTCCAAGGCCCCCTAGCCGGAATTTCATGCAAACATAAAACTAGCCACACCACTTACACACCCAATATGAAAATTGCCTTTTTCTTAGCATCAGCTAACTTTAAAACAATCCTTTAATGAAACCATAGTACCACTGATCACAATCTCCCAATTTATCCAGTTGATTCATAATTTCCCATCATTCCTTCATCAGAGTATCTATGGCATCATTGGCAACTAGAACGCTCACCACCTGTCCACACAGAGGCCGTTTCCATAGTTCCTAGCCCATAATACTCGGCAATATAATCACTTATCAAGATGGACTCTCGTTGAAGATCAGCAAGATCAACCAACAGATCCATATAAAAGAGCCATGGACTCATCCGTTGAGGACCAGCAAGGTCAGTCAACCAGATCCATGCCCGGTTTCACAAAACAACTCTTACTCCTTGTTCCAATATCTTCCTCGACGCACGCGTAGGTATCCTAGGCGACCCAGAGCCCGAGCACCGTATGGTCAGCACCCTCTAGGATCCTTCGCGCAGGTGACCTAGCGCTTCACTCATAGGCCGCTTCCTTGGTCCCTCATCCACCGTACCGGAAGCTCACCATTTTAATCGAACCGAGGCTGGTCAAGACCTCGGCCGACCTTGCTACGCGAGACGTCCTCCATTGACTCTCCGTCAGCAGTTGCAACTTTATCAGTTAGGTCTCCACGACCTTAATCACAAGACGGTCAAAATGCTTTCCCAGCATTCTTGACATAAAACAACCATTTACAAACAGCATTTACAAACAGTTTACAAATACAATTTCTATATTAACTCTAATTTTTCCACATTATCCCTCATATAATCCACATTACTTATTCCTCATTCCATTTATATGTGTACTCATCCAATCACATCATTTTCCATCTCTTCACTTCATATTCCTTCACATCACATATCATATATTCACATCCATACATCCACATCCACGTCCACATTCACATCCATACATCCACATCTACATGCTTACCTCCATTTTCACATCCTCATTTATACATCCACATCCCATATCCACATTCATACATACACATCCATATCCACATCCATACATCCACATCCACATGCATACATCCACTATCACGTCCTCATTCATACATCCACATGAATACATCCACTATCACGTCCTCATTCATACATCCATATCCACATACATACATACATCCACATCCACATTCCCATTCACCTCTATACATCCACATCTACATCCACATGCATACATCCACTATCACGTCCTCATTCATACATCCACATCCTCATGCATACATCCACTATCACGTCCTCATTCATACATCCATATCCACATACATACATACATCCACATCCACATTTCCATTCACATCTATACATCCACATCTACATCCACATACATACATACATCCACATCCACATTCCACATTCACATCTACATCCACATCTACATCCATATACATACATACATCCACATCCACATTCCACATTCACATCTATACATCCACATCTACATCCACATTCACATATATCCACATCCACATTCCCATTCACATCTATACATACACATCTACATCCACATACATACATACATCCACATCCACGTTCCACGTTCACATCTATACAACCACATCTACATCCACATTCACATACATCCACATCTACATTCACATTCACATCTATATCCACATCTATATTCCCATTCACATCTATACATCCACATCTACATCTACATACATACATACATCCATATCCACATTCCACATTCACTTCTATACAACCACGTCTACATCCACATTCACATCTATGCATATACATCTTCATGCATACATCCATTTTCACATGCATACATCCACACTCCCATCTCCACATCCACACATCCACATACATACATCCATTTTCACATTCCCATTCATATAACCCCATATGCCTTCATATCTAATCTTTTATATCACATCCATTCTCACCCTAGCACAACCCATATACATCTTATCTCATCTCATACACTTCTTATCTCATCCCATACACATCTTATCACATCTTAACTCATCTTATATGCATCTTATCATATCTTATCACTTCCCATATCTTTTATGCATACTTCTATGCATGAAATTTAATTATGTTAAAGTAACACTTTTATAATAAAATAATCATCTCTTATGCATACCTCTATGCATGAAATTCAATTATGCTAAAAGTAACACTTTTATAATAAAATATTCATCTCTTATGCATACCTCTATGCATGAATTTTAATTATTGTAAAAGTAACACTTTTATAATAAAATATTCATCTCTTATGCATACCTCTATGCATGAAATTAAAAATGATAAAAGTAATACTTTTGATATAAAAATTTATCCATTATGCATACTTCTATGCATGTAAATAAAAATGATAAAAGTAACACTTTTGATATAAAAATTTATCCATTATGCATACTTCTATGCATGTAAATAAAAATGATAAAAGTAACACTTTTGATATAAAAATTTATCCATTATGCATACTTCTATGCATGTAAATAAAAATGATAAAAGTAACACTTTTGATATAAAAATTTATCCATTATGCATACTTCTATGCATGTAAATAAAAATGATAAAAGTAACACTTTTGATATAAAAATTTATCCATTATGCATACTTCTATGCAAGTAAATAAAAATGATAAAAGTAACACTTTTGATATAAAAACTTATTCTTTATGCATAATATAGAAATTCAATTTCTCCATGATTATAATGAAATTCTTTCAATTAGTCTAGGATGATAATTCCTAGAATATGGTAGGAAGTCCTCTTTTTATGCTTTGAATGAAATTATTTTATGCATAATTTTTATAAAAATTTTACCATAGCTCCGCTACTATGACTGATAAATCTCAATTTTTCTACGGGATAAAGCTTATCATTAAGGAAATAATTAAAATGATCTCTAATTGGATCATTAATCCATAATGGATTGAATCATCAATATGCATAAACTAAAAGCATAGAAAAAAAAACCCATTAATTTGGCCTCAAGCATAGCTTAATCTTGGATTAAGAAAAAGCTTTATGAAAAGCTTCTTTTGGATTGAGAATGGGTCATGAGTATGACCATTTCTTGAGTGAGAGAGAGAAATTACATAAAAACCATTAGAATTTAAACATAAATGGAAATTAACTTCAATAGCATTTATTAAATTATGTAACTCTTCACTACTATTCACCAATTAACTTCAATAGCATTTAAAAAACCATACCAATTAAGCTTCTCAAGCTTGAGAGGGGTTGAGAAGAGAGAAACATTGAGAAATTATAGAAAAGAGCAATATTCACTAATTACCTTACAAATTGCTTGATTCTTTGTTCACGGTAGAGGCCCCCAACCAATCAATTGGTTAAGTATGTTGATGGAGCCACTAATGGGGATTGAAGAAAGAGGGAAGCTCCAAAAGCTAGTGAATTATTAAATGAATTCACAGTTCTTGGCTTAGGTGGAGTAGAGTAACGATGCATAAACACTATCTATTTTTCAACAAGGGTGAGGCTTCTATTTATAGGAAAAATTGAGCTCCTAAGCAAACAAACTGATTCTAGAATTTTCTAAATCAGTTTGGTCAATATTTGACCATTTTTAGGTCAGTTAAGCTAACTTTTTGGAACTAGACTTGAATGAGGAGAGAGGAGAGATGAAATATCTCAATTTTTATGAGTTTAAAACTCATTCAAGCATGTGAAATATGCACCTCCTTTAAAGAACTCCCCTTCCTTACATATGTCATATTTTTAATATTGCTCATAGTTTTTTACTAATAAACCTTGTACATTTTCAACTCTTCATCTTATGTGAAATATGCACCTCCTTTAAAGAACTCCCTTTCCTTACATATGTCATACTTTTAATATTGCTCATAATTTTTTACTAATAAACCTTGTACATTTTTAACTCTTCATCTTATGTGAAATATGCACCTCCTTTAAAGAACTCCCCTTCCTTACATATGTCATACTTTTAATATTGCTCATAATTTTTTACTATTAAACCTTGTACATTTTCAACTCTTCATCTTATGTGAGTATTTACTCATTTTTGGGTATCTTCATTTTCAAATTGGATTTATCTCCTCCCTACACATGGATTGATGCTATTGGTCCATAGGAACCTTAATTGGACCATAATCCAAAAATTTCTGAAAATCTAGGCCCTTAGACTAAGGTCCTTTATACACATTTCCAATTAATTCCAATTGCACATTGGAAAGTTCTTTTTGAATTTCTGTTTCAGGGAAACTTATTTTAATAAGATGAGATAATTTTCTATCCAAAAATATTAAAAATCTGAATATTCTCTCTCTAGAATATTTTCTCTCTCTAGGTTAAAACAGTTAGAAACAAGTCTTTTATATTTCTGAAGAGGGATTGATTATAGAAGAAGATACTAGACATCAAAAAGGGGTTTGGGGGAGGAATCTTACATTCTACCCCACTTAAAAAACGCGAGATGTCCTCATCTCGCAACTTGTGATAATTTCGCAAGATTCACGAATATGAGACTTAGAGAAAAATTTTAATCAAGATTAATCACCAAGATAAGTCTTAAAGAGAGCAAGATTCAAAATATGAACAAGATTTAAACTTTATTCATTCTCGGAACTTATACAGTAAAGATAGAGGAACTCTTTACACTTCCATAAGCCCGTCCATCATATGATCACAAAAGCAGCACTCACAAGCTGCGCATGTATAAGGTAACTCATCTATGGGAATAATTCTGTTGGTTATTGCCGTACCTATCTCAGTGGTATGAGGTGTTCTAACAAAAGGACCTCTGAGAGGCAAGCCAAAAACGGGGTAAAGGTATATCTTCTCATGAGAAAGAAAACACGCCAGTAAGAAGACCCGCTCAGAAAACCCAGGATGTCTTGATCTCATGACGCAGTAGTATCGGGGACCCAAACCCAAAGCTTCAATAACCATGGCCAAGCGGACATTGTTACGGAAGTGCTGCTGACCCTAGGGTGTTACCCTAGTTATGTCTTGATAGGTCCGCCATTTGGTCTGCGCTACAGAAGTTCCCAAGTGAGGGAAAAGTGAGCGCTCATACTGCTCTATAAAATCTTTCTTCACAGACTCCCTTGCGTCTTGAAGGTGAGAAATCATCATGGATAAAACTAATTCTTGTTGCCAAGCCATGAAGGAGATTAAGAAAGAAAGGAGATCGATGGAAGTAAGATTACTGTGAACGACAAGTAAAAGTTACGACTTATATAAAGGAAGGAGCTAGCGTAACTTAGAAGCCAACGGTAACTTGCCACTGAAGTTTTACCGTCTTTCCATGATTTGGGTTTGGCACATTTTTCTATAGAAGGCATTCAAACTTTGAGATGAGGAGATAAAAGAAGCTCGTAAGCTAAATCACCTACTTTCTTTGGTCCACAATATCTGGGAGATAACTTCTTCCCAAGAGATAAAGAACTTCTTTTGGGCCGTACTCGAATGAAGACCAAAACCTTGATATCCAAAACATCGATTCTCCTTCTGAACTCATTGTTCTGAATCTGAAAATAGGTGGGACTCTTGAGAAGTATTCAGGAAAAAGGTTCTTCCTTTTTTAAACAGAATCTTTCTTTTATTTTAGAGAGAGAATAATTATAAGATCAGAAAGGGAGATTCTTACTCCTGTATACCTCTAAGGCTGGGGGAGAATCTTACATTCTACCCCACTTGAAAAGTGCGAGATGTCCTCATCTCGCAAGGTAGAGGACAACTCTTTTTCTTAAGATCCAATTTATTCTGGGATTCCTTATATTCTGGTCAACCCAACAGAATACGGGGATAATTATCCCTTATATAGAACTCATCATTAAATAACAATTCATTCAGATCATATCATTCATATCTTTGACACGATAATGGTCCATCAGATCAAAATTTTTTCTTTCTGAACATTCCTCCACGGGAATTTCAGTCAAGCAAGTTTTCAATTTGTCATCCCTTAACTTGATATACCGAGTCAAGTGTTAACAGTAGCACTTTGACAGCACAATCCACTAATCTCATAGTGATTTGCTGAAATCGTTATCATCATTTATCATTACAGGGACTCGTCTCATTCATCCTCATTGCGGTTTTGCTCAGGTTATTATATTTCAACTAAATTTCAAAAATCATCATTTTTCAATCAGAATCCCAATCAATTCATCAGTTCCCAAACAGAATTAAAAATCATATCAACCACATTCAAATTCATCATCTGGATAGCATTAATACTTATAATTTCAAGTCTTAGATTTACTCGTATATACTGTCAGTAAAGAGCTGCAGTTATACTCTCGGTATATACGGATAGTCACGGCCCTTGGAATTATAAGGTAAATACCATCATGTCTAGGCCTCAAGCAAGTCAGGGATTCTATATAATTGCGGTACTTCCATCTGAAGACCCAATTACCAAATTACGAATTTCAGTTTGAATATCAAATTGTATGAATTATATCACACAATTACAACTTTTTTTGTGTTTCTTGATAAATTTCTGACCTATTTGTCTTCTCAGTTGATCTTTATTAACCAAATGCTCTGATACCAACTGTGAGATCCCCCTGTTCCCACCGAGCAACGGATTCGGGTACCAGCAGCGGAAGTAGCACTTCTCGCACGGGACAGGGGTCCCACATTCGGGGCCTCGTCCACGGATATCCGGACAAGAGACTAATCCGTCGGTTTTTCCAAAACCGAACCCAAAAAAAACTTCCCTTACCCGGAAAGCACGGGCGATTCCACCAAGATAATTTTTTACTCTAACGTAGTCAAGATCATTACTGATCACGCTGATCCAACTGCACCTATAAAGATACTCGGTCGGATCAAGGAAGAAACTTGCACTTGGATCATTGGGATCAACGCTTTTTTTTCCCCATCAAGAGGCACAGCCGTTGATTCCTATCCATAGAACAATTACTATCCGGGACTTACTTCATCTATCGTAATAACAGAAACTGAGTCTCGGTTTACGGATCCATCAGTCCAGCCTAACCCCATCCGATCCCATGGTTAGCCAACCGCCCAACCACTGTAGTGATGGGATCCAATTTGGAATTTGGTTAGGTTTTGTCCCGGGTACCAAGGAAAAGAGTTCCAAGGCCCCCTAGCCGGAATTTCATGCAAACATAAAACTAGCCACACCACTTACACACCCAATATGAAAATTGCCTTTTTCTTAGCATCAGCTAACTTTAAAACAATCCTTTAATGAAACCATAGTACCACTGATCACAATCTCCCAATTTATCCAGTTGATTCATAATTTCCCATCATTCCTTCATCAGAGTATCTATGGCATCATTGGCAACTAGAACGCTCACCACCTGTCCACACAGAGGCCGTTTCCATAGTTCCTAGCCCATAATACTCGGCAATATAATCACTTATCAAGATGGACTCTCGTTGAAGATCAGCAAGATCAACCAACAGATCCATATAAAAGAGCCATGGACTCATCCGTTGAGGACCAGCAAGGTCAGTCAACCAGATCCATGCCCGGTTTCACAAAACAACTCTTACTCCTTGTTCCAATATCTTCCTCGACGCACGCGTAGGTATCCTAGGCGACCCAGAGCCCGAGCACCGTATGGTCAGCACCCTCTAGGATCCTTCGCGCAGGTGACCTAGCGCTTCACTCATAGGCCGCTTCCTTGGTCCCTCATCCACCGTACCGGAAGCTCACCATTTTAATCGAACCGAGGCTGGTCAAGACCTCGGCCGACCTTGCTACGCGAGACGTCCTCCATTGACTCTCCGTCAGCAGTTGCAACTTTATCAGTTAGGTCTCCACGACCTTAATCACAAGACGGTCAAAATGCTTTCCCAGCATTCTTGACATAAAACAACCATTTACAAACAGCATTTACAAACAGTTTACAAATACAATTTCTATATTAACTCTAATTTTTCCACATTATCCCTCATATAATCCACATTACTTATTCCTCATTCCATTTATATGTGTACTCATCCAATCACATCATTTTCCATCTCTTCACTTCATATTCCTTCACATCACATATCATATATTCACATCCATACATCCACATCCACGTCCACATTCACATCCATACATCCACATCTACATGCTTACCTCCATTTTCACATCCTCATTTATACATCCACATCCCATATCCACATTCATACATACACATCCATATCCACATCCATACATCCACATCCACATGCATACATCCACTATCACGTCCTCATTCATACATCCACATGAATACATCCACTATCACGTCCTCATTCATACATCCATATCCACATACATACATACATCCACATCCACATTCCCATTCACCTCTATACATCCACATCTACATCCACATGCATACATCCACTATCACGTCCTCATTCATACATCCACATCCTCATGCATACATCCACTATCACGTCCTCATTCATACATCCATATCCACATACATACATACATCCACATCCACATTCCCATTCACATCTATACATCCACATCTACATCCACATACATACATACATCCACATCCACATTCCACATTCACATCTACATCCACATCTACATCCATATACATACATACATCCACATCCACATTCCACATTCACATCTATACATCCACATCTACATCCACATTCACATATATCCACATCCACATTCCCATTCACATCTATACATACACATCTACATCCACATACATACATACATCCACATCCACGTTCCACGTTCACATCTATACAACCACATCTACATCCACATTCACATACATCCACATCTACATTCACATTCACATCTATATTCCCATTCACATCTATACATCCACATCTACATCCACATACATACATACATCCATATCCACATTCCACATTCACTTCTATACAACCACGTCTACATCCACATTCACATCTATGCATATACATCTTCATGCATACATCCATTTTCACATGCATACATCCACACTCCCATCTCCACATCCACACATCCACATACATACATCCATTTTCACATTCCCATTCATATAACCCCATATGCCTTCATATCTAATCTTTTATATCACATCCATTCTCACCCTATCACAACCCATATACATCTTATCTCATCTCATACACTTCTTATCTCATCCCATACACATCTTATCACATCTTAACTCATCTTATATGCATCTTATCATATCTTATCACTTCCCATATCTTTTATGCATACTTCTATGCATGAAATTTAATTATGCTAAAGTAACACTTTTATAATAAAATAATCATCTCTTATGCATACCTCTATGCATGAAATTCAATTATGCTAAAAGTAACACTTTTATAATAAAATATTCATCTCTTATGCATACCTCTATGCATGAATTTTAATTATTGTAAAAGTAACACTTTTATAATAAAATATTCATCTCTTATGCATACCTCTATGCATGAAATTAAAAATGATAAAAGTAATACTTTTGATATAAAAATTTATCCATTATGCATACTTCTATGCATGTAAATAAAAATGATAAAAGTAACACTTTTGATATAAAAATTTATCCATTATGCATACTTCTATGCATGTAAATAAAAATGATAAAAGTAACACTTTTGATATAAAAATTTATCCATTATGCATACTTCTATGCATGTAAATAAAAATGATAAAAGTAACACTTTTGATATAAAAATTTATCCATTATGCATACTTCTATGCATGTAAATAAAAATGATAAAAGTAACACTTTTGATATAAAAATTTATCCATTATGCATACTTCTATGCAAGTAAATAAAAATGATAAAAGTAACACTTTTGATATAAAAACTTATTCTTTATGCATAATATAGAAATTCAATTTCTCCATGATTATAATGAAATTCTTTCAATTAGTCTAGGATGATAATTCCTAGAATATGGTAGGAAGTCCTCTTTTTATGCTTTGAATGAAATTATTTTATGCATAATTTTTATAAAAATTTTGCCATAGCTCCGCTACTATGACTGATAAATCTCAATTTTTCTACGGGATAAAGCTTATCATTAAGGAAATAATTAAAATGATCTCTAATTGGATCATTAATCCATAATGGATTGAATCATCAATATGCATAAACTAAAAGCATAGAAAAAAAAACCATTAATTTGGCCTCAAGCATAGCTTAATCTTGGATTAAGGAAAAGCTTTATGAAAAGCTTCTTTTGGATTGAGAATGGGTCATGAGTATGACCATTTCTTGAGTGAGAGAGAGAAATTACATAAAAACCATTAGAATTTAAACATAAATGGAAATTAACTTCAATAGCATTTATTAAATTATGTAACTCTTCACTACTATTCACCAATTAACTTCAATAGCATTTAAAAAACCATACCAATTAAGCTTCTCAAGCTTGAGAGGGGTTGAGAAGAGAGAAACATTGAGAAATTATAGAAAAGAGCAATATTCACTAATTACCTTACAAATTGCTTGATTCTTTGTTCACGGTAGAGGCCCCCAACCAATCAATTGGTTAAGTATGTTGATGGAGCCACTAATGGGGATTGAAGAAAGAGGGAAGCTCCAAAAACTAGTGAATTATTAAATGAATTCACAGTTCTTGGCTTAGGTGGAGTAGAGTAACGATGCATAAACACTATCTATTTTTCAACAAGGGTGAGGCTTCTATTTATAGGAAAAATTGAGCTCCTAAGCAAACAAACTGATTCTAGAATTTTCTAAATCAGTTTGGTCAATATTTGACCATTTTTAGGTCAGTTAAGCTAACTTTTTGGAACTAGACTTGAATGAGGAGAGAGGAGAGATGAAATATCTCAATTTTTATGAGTTTAAAACTCATTCAAGCATGTGAAATATGCACCTCCTTTAAAGAACTCCCCTTCCTTACATATGTCATATTTTTAATATTGCTCATAGTTTTTTACTAATAAACCTTGTACATTTTCAACTCTTCATCTTATGTGAAATATGCACCTCCTTTAAAGAACTCCCTTTCCTTACATATGTCATACTTTTAATATTGCTCATAATTTTTTACTAATAAACCTTGTACATTTTCAACTCTTCATCTTATGTGAAATATGCACCTCCTTTAAAGAACTCCCCTTCCTTACATATGTCATACTTTTAATATTGCTCATAATTTTTTACTATTAAACCTTGTACATTTTCAACTCTTCATCTTATGTGAGTATTTACTCATTTTTGGGTATCTTCATTTTCAAATTGGATTTATCTCCTCCCTACACATGGATTGATGCTATTGGTCCATAGGAACCTTAATTGGACCATAATCCAAAAATTTCTGAAAATCTAGGCCCTTAGACTAAGGTCCTTTATACACATTTCCAATTAATTCCAATTGCACATTGGAAAGTTCTTTTTGAATTTCTGTTTCAGGGAAACTTATTTTAATAAGATGAGATAATTTTCTATCCAAAAATATTAAAAATCTGAATATTCTCTCTCTAGAATATTTTCTCTCTCTAGGTTAAAACAGTTAGAAACAAGTCTTTTATATTTCTGAAGAGGGATTGATTATAGAAGAAGATACTAGACATCAAAAAGGGGTTTGGGGGAGGAATCTTACATTCTACCCCACTTAAAAAACGCGAGATGTCCTCATCTCGCAACTTGTGATAATTTCGCAAGATTCACGAATATGAGACTTAGAGAAAAATTTTAATCAAGATTAATCACCAAGATAAGTCTTAAAGAGAGCAAGATTCAAAATACGAACAAGATTTAAACTTTATTCATTCTCGAAACTTATACAGTAAAGATAGAGGAACTCTTTACACTTCCATAAGCCCGTCCATCATATGATCACAAAAGCAGCACTCACAAGCTGCGCATGTATAAGGTAACTCATCTATGGGAATAATTCTGTTGGTTATTGCCGTACCTATCTCAGTGGTATGAGGTGTTCTAACAAAAGGACCTCTGAGAGGCAAGCCAAAAACGGGGTAAAGGTATATCTTCTCATGAGGAAGAAAACACGCCAGTAAGAAGACCCGCTCAGAAAACCCAGGATGTCTTGATCTCATGACGCAGTAGTATCGGGAACCCAAACCCAAAGCTTCAATAACCATGGCCAAGCGGACATTGTTACGGAAGTGCTGCTGACCCCAGGGTGTTACCCTAGTTATGTCTTGATAGGTCCGCCATTTGGTCTGCGCTACAGAAGTTCCCAAGTGAGGGAAAAGTGAGCGCTCATACTGCTCTATAAAATCTTTCTTCACAGACTCCGTTGCGTCTTGAAGGTGAGAAATCATCATGGATAAAACTAATTCTTGTTGCCAAGCCATGAAGGAGATTAAGAAAGAAAGGAGATCGATGGAAGTAAGATTACTGTGAACGACAAGTAAAAGTTACGACTTATATAAAGGAAGGAGCTAGCGTAACTTAGAAGCCAACGGTAACTTGCCCCACTGAAGTTTTACCGTCTTTCCATGATTTGGGTTTGGCACATTTTTCTATAGAAGGCATTCAAACTTTGAGATGAGGAGATAAAAGAAGCTCGTAAGCTAAATCACCTACTTTCTTTGGTCCACAATATCTGGGAGATAACTTCTTCCCAAGAGATAAAGAACTTCTTTTGGGCCGTACTCGAATGAAGACCAAAACCTTGATATCCAAAACATCGATTCTCCTTCTGAACTCATTGTTCTGAATCTTAAAACAGGTGGGACTCTTGAGAAGTATTCAGGAAAAAGGTTCTTCCTTTTTTAAACAGAATCTTTCTTTTATTTTAGAGAGAGAATAATTATAAGATCAGAAAGGGAGATTCTTACTCCTGTATACCTCTAAGGCTGGGGGAGAATCTTACATTCTACCCCACTTGAAAAGTGCGAGATGTCCTCATCTCGCAAGGTAGAGGACAACTCTTTTTCTTAAGATCCAATTTATTCTGGGGTTCCTTATATTCTGGTCAACCCAACAGAATACGGGGATAATTATCCCTTATATAGAACTCATCATTAAATAACAATTCATTCAGATCATATCATTCATATCTTTAACACGATAATGGTCCATCAGATCAAAATTTTTTCTTTCTGAACATTCCTCCACGGGAATTTCAGTCAAGCAAGTTTTCAATTTGTCATCCCTTAACTTGATATACCGAGTCAAGTGTTAACAGTAGCACTTTGACAGCACAATCCACTAATCTCATAGTGATTTGCTGAAATCGTTATCATCATTTATCATTACAGGGACTCGTCTCATTCATCCTCATTGCGGTTTTGCTCAGGTTATTATATTTCAACTAAATTTTAAAAATCATCATTTTTCAATCAGAATCCCAATCAATTCATCAGTTCCCAAACAGAATTAAAAATCATATCAACCACATTCAAATTCATCATCTGGATAGCATTAATACTTATAATTTCAAGTCTTAGATTTACTCGTATATACTGTCAGTAAAGAGCTGCAGTTATACTCTCGGTATATACGGATAGTCACGGCCCTTGGAATTATAAGGTAAATACCATCATGTCTAGGCCTCAAGCAAGTCAGGGATTCTATATAATTGCGGTACTTCCATCTGAAGACCCAATTACCAAATTACGAATTTCAGTTTGAATATCAAATTGTATGAATTATATCACACAATTACAACTTTTTTTGTGTTTCTTGATAAATTTCTGACCTATTTGTCTTCTCAGTTGATCTTTATTAACCAAATGCTCTGATACCAACTGTGAGATCCCCTTGTTCCCACCGAGCAACGGATTCGGGTACCAGCAGCGGAAGTAGCACTTCTCGCACGGGACAGGGGTCCCACATTCGGGGCCTCGTCCACGGATATCCGGACAAGAGACTAATCCGTCGGTTTTTCCAAAATCGAACCCAAAAAAAACTTCCCTTACCCGGAAAGCACGGGCGATTCCACCAGGATAATTTTTTACTCTAACGTAGTCAAGATCATTACTGATCACGCTGATCCAACTGCACCTATAAAGATACTCGGTCGGATCAAGGAAGAAACTTGCACTTGGATCATTGGGATCAACGCTTTTTTTTCCCCATCAAGAGGCACAGCCGTTGATTCCTATCCATAGAACAATTACTATCCGGGACTTACTTCATCTATCGTAATAACAGAAACTGAGTCTCGGTTTACGGATCCATCAGTCCAGCCTAACCCCATCCGATCCCATGGTTAGCCAACCGCCCAACCACTGTAGTGATGGGATCCAATTTGGAATTTGGTTAGGTTTTGTCCCGGGTACCAAGGAAAAGAGTTCCAAGGCCCCCTAGCCGGAATTTCATGCAAACATAAAACTAGCCACACCACTTACACACCCAATATGAAAATTGCCTTTTTCTTAGCATCAGCTAACTTTAAAACAATCCTTTAATGAAACCATAGTACCACTGATCACAATCTCCCAATTTATCCAGTTGATTCATAATTTCCCATCATTCCTTCATCAGAGTATCTATGGCATCATTGGCAACTAGAACGCTCACCACCTGTCCACACAGAGGCCGTTTCCATAGTTCCTAGCCCATAATACTCGGCAATATAATCACTTATCAAGATGGACTCTCGTTGAAGATCAGCAAGATCAACCAACAGATCCATATAAAAGAGCCATGGACTCATCCGTTGAGGACCAGCAAGGTCAGTCAACCAGATCCATGCCCGGTTTCACAAAACAACTCTTACTCCTTGTTCCAATATCTTCCTCGACGCACGCGTAGGTATCCTAGGCGACCCAGAGCCCGAGCACCGTATGGTCAGCACCCTCTAGGATCCTTCGCGCAGGTGACCTAGCGCTTCACTCATAGGCCGCTTCCTTGGTCCCTCATCCACCGTACCGGAAGCTCACCATTTTAATCGAACCGAGGCTGGTCAAGACCTCGACCGACCTTGCTACGCGAGACGTCCTCCATTGACTCTCCGTCAGCAGTTGCAACTTTATCAGTTAGGTCTCCACGACCTTAATCACAAGACGGTCAAAATGCTTTCCCAGCATTCTTGACATAAAACAGCCATTTACAAACAGCATTTACAAACAGTTTACAAATACAATTTCTATATTAACTCTAATTTTTCCACATTATCCCTCATATAATCCACATTACTTATTCCTCATTCCATTTATATGTGTACTCATCCAATCACATCATTTTCCATCTCTTCACTTCATATTCCTTCACATCACATATCATATATTCACATCCATACATCCACATCCACGTCCACATTCACATCCATACATCCACATCTACATGCTTACCTCCATTTTCACATCCTCATTTATACATCCACATCCCATATCCACATTCATACATACACATCCATATCCACATCCATACATCCACATCCACATGCATACATCCACTATCACGTCCTCATTCATACATCCACATGAATACATCCACTATCACGTCCTCATTCATACATCCATATCCACATACATACATACATCCACATCCACATTCCCATTCACCTCTATACATCCACATTCATACATCCACTATCACGTCCTCATTCATACATCCACATCCTCATGCATACATCCACTATCACGTCCTCATTCATACATCCATATCCACATACATACATACATCCACATCCACATTCCCATTCACATCTATACATCCACATCTACATCCACATACATACATACATCCACATCCACATTCCACATTCACATCTACATCCACATCTACATCCATATACATACATACATCCACATCCACATTCCACATTCACATCTATACATCCACATCTACATCCACATTCACATATATCCACATCCACATTCCCATTCACATCTATACATACACATCTACATCCACATACATACATACATCCACATCCACGTTCCACGTTCACATCTATACAACCACATCTACATCCTATTACCATATTATAGTAGTGATGTGTGTGAACACACTTAGGACCGCCGGGGCACTTTTTCCCTCACTAGGAGGTTTTTTCCCCCGTGCATTGTATATACGCCCATTATCTTCTAGGGCTTGTTATCTTTCATTTTTGGCACTCATAATACACTACTGTGTTGTGCTCAAGCTTCCTCATCTTCTTGAAGTTGTGTGTGCATTCCTGCAACCCTAATTCCAACAATTGGTATCAGAGCAGGCTTCCTCCTCCCGGGCAGCATCACCGGCACCTGCCGCTTCATCTCCTCCGATTGCGACGAGGTTTCACGAGCGTCTGCAGGTTAGTATATGCCGTGGGAGAGCCCGTAGGGCTTGGTAATTTCAGAATTTTGATCTGAGGTCATTTCGCCCTCCGTTTTTGCATTCCAAGTACTGCGCAGGCAAAATCGTCCTTCTGTGCAGATTTTCTGTCAGGATTAAAATCTGCAGGACAGGTGCCCATTCGTCTGTTTTGGGCTGTGCTACATAGCACAGGTCGATTTTATACAGGTTTTCCTCTTACAGACAGCATTTACATCTAGTAGTACAGTCATTGGCCATGGCTGACAACAATGATGTATTCCGCATGTTGGCTGCTGAGGATAAGTTGGATGGCACCAACTATCCATTGTGGGCATATATGATGCGACATGTATTGGTAGCAAAGGGGTTATGGAACATTGTGCAGGGTATTGATGCACGTCCTATTGTGGCTGGGAATGCTGCAAACACATCAGAAACAGGTACTGTTGATGATGGTGCAGGCACAAGTGCTGTAGCAGCTGTTCGAGAACCACCACTTTCAGCAGAGCAGATTCGTTGGGATGGTAGAGATGCGCAGGCTCATGCCTTGATTGCGCTGTCTGTCAAACGTACCATTATCCCACATATTCGCTCCTGCAGGACTTCTAAGGATGCTTGGGATGTACTTGCCACATTGTATCAGGCAAGAAATGAGGCTCGTGTTGCTTATCTCCGAAAACAGTTGGAGAGTGAGCATATGAACGAAGGTGATTCTATGGATAGCTTTTTGACAAAGATCAAGGATTTCAAAGAGCAGCTCATTTCTGCAGATGAAGTCCTGTCAGACAGTTCACTTGTGCAGACTGTTTTGAATGGTCTACCAGATTCTTATCAGGGTTTTGCTTCCACTCTTCGCTTGATGATGAAAGGCAATCCCAATGCCTTATCATTTGAGGAGTTAGTTTCTGTTTTGCTGCAAGAAGACCAGTCAAGGCAAAACAGGAATATTATGCGTGTCGCAGATCAAGCTTTTGTTGCTAGTCAGAGAAGCGGGAAAGGTAAAGCTGGCTTTTCTTCTGGTAAGCAGAAATCTGCAAATGCTGCGCAACCAAAGAAGGAAGACAAAGATGAGAAGAAGGGTGACAAACAGAAAACATTTTGCAAGTACTGTAAGGGAAATGATCATGTCATCAAAGCGTGTCCTAAGCTGGCTGCGAAAGAGGCTAAGAAGAAAGAGGCTGGTATGGCTGTTGCAGATGCCTCTCCTTCTAACAATGAATCTGCTAATGTTGTGCTAGATACAGAATGGGCATTCAATGCGCAGTGCAGTTATGACCCATCTTTGCATGACACATGTATGTCTGCAGTAGATTCAGATGTATGGTACTTTGACAGTGGTGCCACTAAGCATATCACCTCGCAGCGCAGTTTATTCACTTTCCTTGAGTCTGCTCCCACAGGGAATACTGTCACTTGTGCCAATAACTCCTCTTATCCCGTTGAAGGAGTTGGACAGATTGTGCTGAATGTTGCAAATGGCAACACCTTTACACTTTTTGATGCATTGTATGTGCCAGGGATCAAAAAGAATCTGTTGTCAGTCTCCGCATTTGCCAAAACAGGTTTGGTTATAAAATTTGTGGATGACAGATGTACTGTTCATGATCTCTCTTGTGGTGACATCATTGTAGCATCTGGTTCACTATGTCGAGGGCTGTATAAGCTCAATATGGATGGCAAATGTGTAGAGGATTCAGCATGTGCTATTATGGATACGCAGGCTATTTCAAATGCAAAACTGTGGCATGCACGTTTTGGTCATCTGAATTTTGCAAGTTTGCTGCGCCTGCAGAAATCTGAAATGGTGTCTTCTTTGCCTAAACTTGAGGCACCTGTCAAGCATGTTTGTGAGGGCTGCATATTGGGTAAAATGCAGCGTGCTTCCTTTCCCAAAGATGGATCAGTGAGAGCTGAACGCAGATTGCAGCTTGTTCACAGTGATGTTTGTGGTCCCATGCAAACTCCATCATTTGGAAACTACCTTTACTTCGTGACTTTCATTGATGATTTTACCAGGCATGCATGGGTATATCCTTTGAAGGCAAAGTCCGAAGTGTTTTTGTGCTTCAAACAGTTTTTGGTTATGGCTGAAAATGTGTCAGAAAGTAAGATGGGCACCCTCCGTTCAGATCGAGGGGGGGAGTATATGTCTTCAGAATTTAATGCATTTCTGGCTGAGCGTGGGATAAAACACCAATGTACAGTGCCGTATACACCACAGCAAAATGGTGTGGCTGAGAGAAAAAACAGGTCTCTCATGGAAATGGCAAGATGTATGGTTAAGAGTCAAAGTCTACCACATGGTTTTTGGCTTGAGGCTGTCATGTGTGCCACTTATGTACTAAACAGGTGTCCCACCAAAGCATTACAGGTTGTCACTCCATATGAGGCTTGGCATGGCCGCAAGCCATCTGTTGGCCATTTACGTGTTTTTGGTTGCCTGGCATATGCATTAGTGCCTGTGCAACATCGCAGAAAATTGGATGACAAAGCTGTCAAATGTATTTTTGTTGGATATAGTGCTGAGAGCAAAGGCTATCGTTTGTATCATCCACAGACAAAGCGCATTTTGGTTAGCCGTGATGTTGTATTTGTGGAAGATGCAGTTCAGCCCTTGGTTTCATGTACTAAGGAGACAGATATCAGCTCACGTGATGTCTATGATACATTGTTGCCTCTTTTCAGTGGTGCACAGTCAAGTGCAATACCTCATGAGGCAGTTTTTCAGCCTATGCAGGTTTTAAATGATGGCACAGATCAGCCTATATCTGATGCAGATGTGCGTGATGCACTTGAGGATGAGAGACAAGAGATTGAGGGCTCTAGGAATATGCCTAGATGGCTGGTGCAGACTTTGCGTGACAGCAAGTTGGATGCCCCTTTGTCTAGTCGCACTCGTTCTGGCTCTCATGGTGCCTCTTATGCGTCAGATTGTTATGCATTGGCTGTTTCTAGTATGTGCGATGAAAGTGAGCCTGTTTCATTTGATGAGGCACAAAGTTCAGAAAATTGGATGGCTGCTATGCAAGCAGAATACGATGCTATTATGAAGAATGGTACATGGTCTTTATGTAACTTGCCCCCTGGCAAGAAGGCCATTGGCACTAAGTGGGTATACAAATTGAAGCGTAAGCCTGATGGCACAGTGGATCGCCATAAGGCTAGGCTTGTTGCAAAAGGTTATGCTCAAGAGAAGGGCATTGATTTTGATGAGACTTTTGCTCCCACATGTCGTATGACCACTGTTCGTAGCATCTGTGCATTAGCAGCTCATAATGGTTGGAATGTACATCAGCTGGACATAAAGACTGCGTTCTTAAATGGAGATTTGCATGAGGAGGTGTATGTATCGCAGCCTCGTGGTTTTGTTCAAAGAGGGCAGGAAAACAAAGTGTGCAGGTTAAAAAAGGCTTTATATGGTTTAAAGCAAGCTCCACGAGCTTGGTATGAAAAAATACATGCATATTTGACTGCACATGGGTTTCAGAATAGTCCAACAGAAAGCACTTTGTATGTTAAACGTGTGGATGGTGTACATCTAATCATTGCTCTCTATGTCGATGACATGCTGCTCACAGGACCAAATGAGAGTCATATTGCTGATTTTAAGGCTGATTTGAATGCCTCTTTTGAGATGTCAGATTTGGGGCATTTGCATCATTATTTGGGGATACAATTTAAGCAGTGTGATGGAGGTATTGCTTTGTGTCAGACAAAGTATATTGAAACATTGTTGCGGAGATTTGGCCTTGAAGACTGCAAGCCTATTGCTACTCCAATGGAGACAGGTTTGAAGTTGAGTCTTCATGATGCTGGAGATCACTTTGATGTCACACTCTATCAGACAGCTGTTGGTTGCCTCATTTATGTATGCATTACGAGGCCAGACATTCAGTTTGCAGTCTCACAGGTGAGCAGATTTATGCATAGCCCAGGCATTAAGCATTGGCGACAGTGAAGCGTATCTTTCGCTATTTGAGTGGTACTCGGCATCTTGGGTTGTTTTATCCCAAGGGGGGATCATTGCCGCCAGATTTACATGCTTTTTCAGATTCTGACTGGGCTGGTTGTTATGACACACGCGTGTCCACGAGTGGTTTTTGCTTCATGCTTGGAAGCTCATGCATATCATGGTTGAGCAAGAAGCAGCCTACTGTGGCCACTTCTAGTTGTGAAGCTGAGTACAGGGCAGCTTTCACAGCTACGGTTGAGTGTGTGTGGCTCAGACGCCTTATGGCTGATTTGGGTGTTGGGCAGCCATCTGCCACCACCATCTTCACTGACAGTCAGAGCGCATTGGCAGTTGCGCGGAACCCAGTGTTCCATGCTCGTACGAAGCACATTGAGGTGCACTACCATTATGTCAGGGAGAGACTCTCTGCAGGAGAGATCAGTTTGGCTTATGTGCCAACACAGGATAACCTTGCAGACCTTTTCACAAAGGCTCTGCCTCGTGAGAAGTTCGAAGCTTTTCGCAAAGCTTTGGGCTTACTCCCTTTTGTGGATTCGTCCACATAGCTAGACACTTCCCTATACATGAGTGCTAGCTCTTGTTCACCGCATCACTCCAGGGGGGATTTGTTACCATATTATAGTAGTGATGTGTGTGAACACACTTAGGACCGCCGGGGCACTTTTTCCCTCACTAGGAGGTTTTTTCCCCCGTGCATTGTATATACGCCCATTATCTTCTAGGGCTTGTTATCTTTCATTTTTGGCACTCATAATACACTACTG
The DNA here is from genome assembly GCF_041138505.1 of Cibotium barometz. Lineage (NCBI taxonomy): Eukaryota > Viridiplantae > Streptophyta > Polypodiopsida > Cyatheales > Cibotiaceae > Cibotium > Cibotium barometz. The sequence goes on along the minus strand of NW_028229435.1, from coordinate 1,667,782 downwards.
TGTTGTGCTCAAGCTTCCTCATCTTCTTGAAGTTGTGTGTGCATTCCTGCAACCCTAATTCCAACACATCCACATTCACATACATCCACATCTACATTCACATTCACATCTATATCCACATCTATATTCCCATTCACATCTATACATCCACATCTACATCCACATACATACATACATCCATATCCACATTCCACATTCACTTCTATACAACCACGTCTACATCCACATTCACATCTATGCATATACATCTTCATGCATACATCCATTTTCACATGCATACATCCACACTCCCATCTCCACATCCACACATCCACATACATACATCCATTTTCACATTCCCATTCATATAACCCCATATGCCTTCATATCTAATCTTTTATATCACATCCATTCTCACCCTATCACAACCCATATACATCTTATCTCATCTCATACACTTCTTATCTCATCCCATACACATCTTATCACATCTTAACTCATCTTATATGCATCTTATCATATCTTATCACTTCCCATATCTTTTATGCATACTTCTATGCATGAAATTTAATTATGCTAAAGTAACACTTTTATAATAAAATAATCATCTCTTATGCATACCTCTATGCATGAAATTCAATTATGCTAAAAGTAACACTTTTATAATAAAATATTCATCTCTTATGCATACCTCTATGCATGAAATTAAAAATGATAAAAGTAATACTTTTGATATAAAAATTTATCCATTATGCATACTTCTATGCATGTAAATAAAAATGATAAAAGTAACACTTTTGATATAAAAATTTATCCATTATGCATACTTCTATGCATGTAAATAAAAATGATAAAAGTAACACTTTTGATATAAAAATTTATCCATTATGCATACTTCTATGCATGTAAATAAAAATGATAAAAGTAACACTTTTGATATAAAAATTTATCCATTATGCATACTTCTATGCATGTAAATAAAAATGATAAAAGTAACACTTTTGATATAAAAATTTATCCATTATGCATACTTCTATGCAAGTAAATAAAAATGATAAAAGTAACACTTTTGATATAAAAACTTATTCTTTATGCATAATATAGAAATTCAATTTCTCCATGATTATAATGAAATTCTTTCAATTAGTCTAGGATGATAATTCCTAGAATATGGTAGGAAGTCCTCTTTTTATGCTTTGAATGAAATTATTTTATGCATAATTTTTATAAAAATTTTGCCATAGCTCCGCTACTATGACTGATAAATCTCAATTTTTCTACGGGATAAAGCTTATCATTAAGGAAATAATTAAAATGATCTCTAATTGGATCATTAATCCATAATGGATTGAATCATCAATATGCATAAACTAAAAGCATAGAAAAAAAAACCATTAATTTGGCCTCAAGCATAGCTTAATCTTGGATTAAGGAAAAGCTTTATGAAAAGCTTCTTTTGGATTGAGAATGGGTCATGAGTATGACCATTTCTTGAGTGAGAGAGAGAAATTACATAAAAACCATTAGAATTTAAACATAAATGGAAATTAACTTCAATAGCATTTATTAAATTATGTAACTCTTCACTACTATTCACCAATTAACTTCAATAGCATTTAAAAAACCATACCAATTAAGCTTCTCAAGCTTGAGAGGGGTTGAGAAGAGAGAAACATTGAGAAATTATAGAAAAGAGCAATATTCACTAATTACCTTACAAATTGCTTGATTCTTTGTTCACGGTAGAGGCCCCCAACCAATCAATTGGTTAAGTATGTTGATGGAGCCACTAATGGGGATTGAAGAAAGAGGGAAGCTCCAAAAACTAGTGAATTATTAAATGAATTCACAGTTCTTGGCTTAGGTGGAGTAGAGTAACGATGCATAAACACTATCTATTTTTCAACAAGGGTGAGGCTTCTATTTATAGGAAAAATTGAGCTCCTAAGCAAACAAACTGATTCTAGAATTTTCTAAATCAGTTTGGTCAATATTTGACCATTTTTAGGTCAGTTAAGCTAACTTTTTGGAACTAGACTTGAATGAGGAGAGAGGAGAGATGAAATATCTCAATTTTTATGAGTTTAAAACTCATTCAAGCATGTGAAATATGCACCTCCTTTAAAGAACTCCCCTTCCTTACATATGTCATATTTTTAATATTGCTCATAGTTTTTTACTAATAAACCTTGTACATTTTCAACTCTTCATCTTATGTGAAATATGCACCTCCTTTAAAGAACTCCCTTTCCTTACATATGTCATACTTTTAATATTGCTCATAATTTTTTACTAATAAACCTTGTACATTTTCAACTCTTCATCTTATGTGAAATATGCACCTCCTTTAAAGAACTCCCCTTCCTTACATATGTCATACTTTTAATATTGCTCATAATTTTTTACTAATAAACCTTGTACATTTTCAACTCTTCATCTTATGTGAGTATTTACTCATTTTTGGGTATCTTCATTTTCAAATTGGATTTATCTCCTCCCTACACATGGATTGATGCTATTGGTCCATAGGAACCTTAATTGGACCATAATCCAAAAATTTCTGAAAATCTAGGCCCTTAGACTAAGGTCCTTTATACACATTTCCAATTAATTCCAATTGCACATTGGAAAGTTCTTTTTGAATTTCTGTTTCAGGGAAACTTATTTTAATAAGATGAGATAATTTTCTATCCAAAAATATTAAAAATCTGAATATTCTCTCTCTAGAATATTTTCTCTCTCTAGGTTAAAACAGTTAGAAACAAGTCTTTTATATTTCTGAAGAGGGATTGATTATTGAAGAAGATACTAGACATCAAAAAGGGGTTTGGGGGAGGAATCTTACACATAAGGCCTCTTATGAGCCTAAAGTACTTGATCAGCCATAGTTTGAGTGAGTGTGAACACTTATGGCCATGTATATAAGTGAATATCTCTCATAATACAAGGGACTCTCCCATTGTGGAAATGAGTCTTACTCTTGCTGATCCTCTTACTAATGTCTCTCCCTAATGCATGCTAGTGAGTGTGTATGAGTGAAGTGAGGTGAGAGGAGGGACGAGCACCCATAGTGCAACACGACGGTGTGACAATGCTTGCTAGAGGCACGGTGGAATTGCTTCTCAAGGAGCTTGGAGACCTCAAGGGTTATGAGCTTGGCCATTGGAAAGATCCTCACAACAATTGTAGCTCACCAGGTAATCTCTTGTTGGATGTGTTTCAAGAGGGGTTATGGTGAGCCATAACATTTTTGGCATTGCTGGTCGAGGAGACATCCCTTGACTTTTGCCATCATTTTTGGCGTTGCTGGTCGAGGAGACATCCCTTGACTTTTGCCATCATTTTTCCTCTAGTCTACGCATTACCCTTTGCTCATTATCTTGATTAATGGCTTCCCATGAAAAAGATGTGGATTTAATGGTGATATGTGTGTGATTTGGTGTAGAATAGTGCTCTTATTTGTTTTTGTAAAGAATGTTTTTTGCTTAATTTTTAGCTTAATTTGTTGTTTTTATCGTTGCCTTCAAAAAATTTCTTAAAACCATTAAAAACCCTTGAATTTGACTGATTTCTCTTAATGGAATGGTTTTTGTCATTAAGGGTGATTAATCTTGTTCAAGAGGTAAAAATTTTAGAAAATGTATTAATTGGAGTCTAAATTGATCAATGTGAGTAGTCGAAATTAGTGTTTTTGAGTGTTGATGCACATAGATTAGCATTCCTTTGCTCTACCCAATGATGTACTCAACTGTGTGAATTAATTAGGGATTAGTGGTTAATTGTGTAAACCATTTTTTGCACTTTCACGTCCTAAGGTTTCATGGCCTAAAGGTTCACGCCCAAAAATAAATAAATCATGAAGTCCGGTTCACGACATTAAACACTGTGTTTCACGACGTGAAATACGAGCCATTTTCAGATGTGAAAAAAAAACAAATTTAATTTTTTCGTGAAGTCCACTCCACGAGTGAAACACTTGTCATTTCACGACATGAAAAAAAAATCAAAATTGATAAAATTTGTGAAGTCTGCTTCAAGTCGTGAACTGCACGGATAGCTTGCTAAAGCTTCTGCCATCCCCCTGCTCGCGCTGCCTGCATGCCATTCACCCTCGCGTCCTCTCCCTCCCGCCTGCCCTTGTTTATGCGCCCCCATCCGCCTTGCTCTCCTGCGCTGAAGCACCTCCATCTCCTCGCCTTTGCCCCCCCATTTCAGCGTCCCCTTCTCCTCGCCTTCGCGCCCCCCCACTTCAGCGCCCCGTCCCCCCCCTTTGCCTCTTTTCCCCTCGCCCCTCTTTCGCATTGCTTCCGCCCCCCCTCCCCCTAGGGTTTGCTTCGCCGCCTATCCGCCTCCCCCCCTAGGGTTTGATTCGTCGCCTTTCCCTTCCCTCCCCCATTAAAATAAAAAATAAAAAAAAATCCTTTTGCCTTCTCCCTCCGCTCTCCGTGTGCAGCTCGGCTTCGTGCAGGTCTCTCCACATTCGCTCTGCCTTCACCATAGCTTCAGACTCTGATGGAGGCTCCTCTCGCCCCGCCTCAAAGGGACTCTTCCGCAGCCCCCTCGCCCGCCCCTCTGATACCCCAGCAGGCTTTCTCTTTCGCCAGAAGAGGAAGCGAGCCTCGCCCGCAGAGGTGGAACGCCTCCAGGCACATTCCACCATTTGTCGTATAGTCGGCACTCGCCCCAGCAGAGGGGAGATCTGAGGTCTTCTTCAGGCCCGCCGCCTGCTTTTGCAGATGTGGGCAAGATCTTGGACGTTCAGCTACTGGGCCGTGGACACTATCAGATCGAGTTCGAGACAGCCCAGAGCGTGGCCTAGGTCCTTGCCATGAGCCCCCTCGACATTAGGGGTGCTCGGGCATTCTTCAGACCTTGGCAGCATGGCTTTGACCCAGCAGCAGCTGAGCAGGGAGAGCGCCTTTTCCATGTTACAGTTTGCTTCCCTAGACTCCGCAGCTGACCTTGGCAGCATGGCTTTGACCCAGCAACAGCAGCTGAGCAGGGAGAGCGCCTTTTCCATGTTACAGTTTGCTTCCCTAGACTCCGTCGCGAGTACGTGCCGCTCCTCTCGAGGCTAGGAGCACTGGTGGGCTCAGTGCTCGAGACTGGCCCCACAGCAGCAGCTTCAGTGGTGGCTAGAGCAGCATGGCTACCTTCAGTCAGAGTTGGTTTCTAACATCTCCTCCCTTCCGAAGGTCATTCAGCTACCTAGGATAGGGGGATGGATTGATCAGAGAGTGGAGTTCTCGGGGCTCCCAAACCAGTGCTTTATTTGTAGTTAGGCAGGTCGGCCACCTGGCCACAAGGCCTACTGCCCTCGCAGGAGACCCCGACCTTCACTGCCACCACAGCAGGCCCCTGATGGCCCGCCCACAGACGCGGCTCGGCAGGCAGCGGCTCAGCCCACAGAGACCTCAGAGTGGCAGCCTGGGCAGGGGCACCGTCGAGCGAGACAGTCACAGCAGCATGCCGAGAGACCGATGCAGCAGTAGCCACAGTCTCAACACCACTGGGTTCCCGTGGTGAGGAACAGCTTTGCTCCCCTCCAGGAGGAGACCCCGGTGCCGACTGAGGACCAGGAGATGCCAGCACCCCCTCCTTCGCCCCCACCCCCACCCCCACCCCCACCCCCACCCCCACCCCCACCCCCACCCCCACCCCTCCTCCCTCGTCCTCCCGTCCTGCCTCGCTTCCACCTTCGCCTCCTCCCATCCCCGCTCCGGTTTTGGGAGCGGCTCCTTCTCCACCCCCTTCTCCCCCCCTCCTCCCCCCCCCGCCCGCCTCAGCTCCCCGGGAGGCCCTGGCAGTCTCGTGGCGTTCACCTGCAGTCCGGAGGGCTCTGAGCATCGACCTTGCTCGAGCACCACCATAGAGGAGACTCACCATGCCGATTCGAGCTTCACGGATATCATCTATCCGTAGCGGCTGAGTCGTCTCAGCACTAGACAGCGCTCGGAGGCTTTTGATTACTCCTTCACTCGACTTTTTGGAGCAGAGGGCCCCCATGAGCCAGCACCCATCAGAGTGCATGTAGTGATACCTCCGGCCCACGGGGAGGAGGCACTTGATTTAGCAGTGGCCTTCTCTTTCCCTCTCTGTGGCCCATGCGATCGGGAGTGGACTCTAGAGCTCGCTCTTAGTACTTTGAAGACTCAAGTAGTTGAGTTTTCTCACCATGTGAGCGATCTGGAGGTGACAGATGTGATAGGCCGACTATGGGAGTTGGCTCATTTTTTCTTGGATCTCGGGAGTGTGGACGCCTCAGGGATTCGTCATTTGGTCGTTCGCATAGTGGCAAACTTAGCGCGCGACCTTGGATATGTATGCATTCACGAGATTGCTTTGGCTGAGCGGGAGGCAGTCGCCATGGGACACAGCCACTCGCGCCTGATCCGTGATTTTTGCAGCACACCGCTCGGATGGGGACTATTCTCCATCCAAGCCGCTAGCGAAGGCCCACCGTACGGCTGAGACAGCATCCACATCAGCATAAGGATCATCTCATGGAATGTACAGGGCCTTGGCGGAGCACATTATATACGTTATCGTGGTTGCTTGAGGTAGGAGCTTCAGAGATGCGTGGTTCAGGGCAACATTGATATTTTGATGATGCAGGAGCACCACTTGGGTGAGAGCAGGATCTGGAGATATGGTTCGGTGATGCCTGGTAGATGGGACATCTTTTGGTCTGCAGGGTTTGGCCCTTTGGGTGGGCAGGGAGGAGTATGTATGGTCATTGCGGATGTATGGCGGCAGGCCATTGTGGATCGTGGGATCATTGTGCCTGGTAGAGCACAGTATGTCATTCTGAGGACGCATGATGAGCTCTTTGGCGTGCTCAATGCCCAACCATGCTAGTGCCAGAGTAGAGTTCTAGACCCAGGTTATGGATGCACTGCCAGAGGCCGCACATTGGTGTGTCGGGGGAGACTTCAACATGCTTGAGGACCCTCCAGCCGATAGGGTGGGAGGCGGTCATGTTACAGTGCACGGCATGGAGCTTGCAGCTTGGGAGCAATTTTGCATGTCACTGAGGATCACTGATGCATGGTAGCATGGGGCCTTCTCCCGCTCTCAGGACAGTCTTAGTTTCTCTGGGTCGGATCGCCGGCAGGGAGGGACTAATCTATCACAGATTGATTGCTTCTATGTCGGCGACTGGTTAGGGGAGCGAGGGGGCTCCGTTGGCATTCTCACTGGCACCTCTTTTTCAGACCATGCGCCAGTTATTTTGACACTTGAGGAGAGGACACGGGAGACCAGCTTGCAGTTGAGGATCCCAAAGAGGGTTCTTACAGATCCTAGTCTCGCTGAGGACATTGAGAGAATATGACATGATAGTCAGAGCTTTGACCAAGATGCAACAGGCCAATGTGCCCAGGGACTCATCGAGCTTAGCTCTTTTCTGCACGCAGCAGCCTTGACACGGTTGGGAGAGACTCGCGAGCGGGAGCATCGGCTGAGACGTAGCCTTGCTTCTCTTCTGCGCCTCCAGGAGCAGTAGCCTGCATGTGAGTGGGTGGCATCCCAGCTGAGCCAGGCACGCCAGGAGGTTAGAGAGGCAGAGGAGCAGAGACATGAGTTTTACTATCGTCGCCAAGCCTCTCAGTGGACGCAGGTTGGTGATAGAGTGACTGGGGAGTTTTTTGAGATTACTGGACCCCGCCATACTTGAGCAGGAGTCCGCCAGCTTGGGAGGCCGAACGGATCGGTAGCTACTGAGCCCGAGGAGATCAAAGCCATTGCCACTGAGTTCTATAGAGATCTACTTTCAGCGGAGCCAGCCACTAAGGCTCGGGATGCTTACAGAGACAGACTGTGTGGGCCCATATGCAGAGGAGGGTCACAAATCGTATGCGTACAGTTCTGGGAGGGCCTCTTTCAGAGGTTGAGCTTGCTGAGGCCTTGAGAGGGTCCTTCCGCATCATAGTTGCCTAGGAGAGGACGGATTGACGCCTGCCTTTTTTATGCGCTATTGGGACCTTTTGGGGCCAGGCCTCCGCAGGGGCTTCCAGTATGTTTTGGACACTGGGTTGATGCCACAGAGCTTTTCAGAGGGCTTGATATTTCTTATCCCCAAGGGGGAGGGAGTATCAGATGATATTCGGCATTGGAGACCTATTATGATCCTCAATACTCTCTACAAGGTCTTAGCAAAGGCCTTGAGTTTGAGGATCCATTCATGCTACCCAGATAGGATTCGTCAAGGAGCAGAGTATCCTTGACAACATCTTCACCTTCTGGGAGGCGACGGCCCTAGCTAGATTTCTTGGAGAGGACTTGGTCGTGATGCTTCTTGATTTTGAGAAGGCATACGATAGAGTCAATTGGGGATTCTTAGAGGGAACTATGCTTCGCCTGGGCTTTGAGCCAGGTTAGATTCCAGGGGTGGCGGCTCTGTATTCCCTCCACAGCTCGGAGCCAGGTGGTGCTGATTGCAGGAGGATGGGGGCCGAGTTTTGAGCAGATCAGTCCGTCAGGGGTGTCTTGTCGCCTCGTTTCTTTTTCTCTTCTTTGCTGAGGCTATGAGCATGTATCTGACGGCAGAGGAGGTTGGTTTGAGAGGACCTCTAGTCCGGGGGGAGGACGTGCTTGTTGCTTGCAAATGAAGATCAATACCAGGATGCAACAAAAACGATACACTTAGGGCTCTTGAAAAGAGTTCCACTTTGTAGATGAATGTGGGAGAGGGTTTGATAATAATCCCACATGGGGACTTATGGGAGTCCTAGAATTTTTGTATAAAAGGTGGCTCATTTGAGAGCTTAGACACACTTTGGGCTTAGTTCATGCAAGAGCTCCTTTGAGAGACCTACTCTCCCTCTTCTCCATAGAGGTGAAGACTCTTCTCTCACCCCATCTACATCATTGTATGAGGTTAATCTCTTCATTGAATCATTAGCAATGTCATGAGTCTTTCTCATCCTCTTCTCTAATCATTTTACTCTTATGCATGCTTTTAGTATTTCATTTTTGAGTACATGGATTGATTTGAAGCTTTCATGGAAGCTTGATGCTTGAATGTATGCATGCTTGTAGGAAGATAGGAGTGGAGTGAGGTCTTTCTCTTTGCTTGAGTGCATAGTGATTGTATTCCTCTTGCTAGTATTTGTGAATGAATGGGTGTGTAGGAATGAGGACAAGTTGAGCTTGTGTGCATGCTTAGTCTAGTGTCAAGTGATGGTAGCCATCCATGAGCATTCTCTCCATTTGTGGATAAGCTTTTGTGCACCGGTACGGGTCGAATCCCTAGCTCCGAAAGGGATGCAAATCCCATTGGATTGAGCTTAGTGTGGATCGTACTCCTCTTGCTACAAGAGAGAGGGTTTTCCGTCTCTCCATTGGCGCCGCTACCGGGGAGAAGACTCACATCCGGTTGAGAGTGTGTGGAAACCACCACTATTTCCTCTTTTGGTTGCAAAACCATTGAGTGATTAGGTTAAGTTTGGGTGTGTGATCCCGGTGTGAGTGGATAAGGTTAACCATTGAGCGGTTGAGGTTTCTCCCGCATTGTTTTTTTTTATGTTTCATTGCTTTTATGTTTTTTCAAGTACCGTTCATTATGCTTACCTTCATTGTTTTTTGTCATTTCATGCTTTCATGCTTTTCACTAACATGTAATTAGTAGAAATAAAAAAGAAAAAGAAAAGAGGTGTGTTGCTAAGCTCTCCCATAGCTTATGCAAGCCCCATTGACTCCCAAGCAAGAAAGAAGAGAGATAGGAAGTGTTGGAGGCGACCTTCCTTTTGTTTTGTGTTGTTATTGTGTGGGGAGGTGTTTCCCTCAAGCATAGCAAAGAAAAAAAATAAATAAAATAGATATATATATATATATATATATATATATATATATATATATCTATTACATGTGGCTGGAAACGGGAAGCGTGGAGGAGCAGTTGAGTCGTCCGGCTGAAAGTTAAGGCAATAATATATATATATATATATATATATATATATATTATGATCACAAGGCTGTAGGTGGCCGAGCGAAGGGATGCGAGCGCTGCAGACGGGTTATAAGAAAAAAAAAACAATTATATATATATATATATATATATATAACTGTTTCAATCGATTTGATTTTACGTTGGCGGGAGGCAAGGCCAACGAGCGAAGGCTGGCCAGCTGTGTTGGCATAAGCCAGCGCAGGAGTTGAAGACTGAAAGAGCAGCGAGACCGGCAGCAGCAGCAAGGGTCAGGGCGGCGAAGAGAAAGAAGAAACTGTGAGGCGGCGGCTCTGCTGCTGTAGAGTTGCCCTGGAGACGGAGGCCGACTGCCTGGCATCAGTGTGGAAAGAGAGCGAAGAGGAGGGGCCGTGGAGGTGGCAGGTAGTGGAGGAAGGCTGTGGTGAAGAGCTGCAGCATCGGCGAAGCTTCAGCTGTTGACAAGGGAGAGTATCTTTGCCTGTCTAAACAGGTAGTCGGGGCGGGCGGATTCCTTGGCCAGATGATAGCCAGGGCGAAGTGAAGGTAGAGGCGACTGCAGCGAGTGTGACAGCTGGACCGTGGGAGGTAGAAGGCGGCTGTAGCTGGCGGCACCGGCGAAGGTGTGGAAGGTGGTGGTTGCGGCTAAGGCGGTCGCCGCAAGAAGGTGTTTGGAACGTGGAAGAAGCTGGCGGTGCTAAAGAGTAGACAGTGTCTGCAGTGGAAGAAGCCGACGGTGTTTGGAACGTGGAAGTGAAGGTAGAGGCGACTGCAGCAGTGCGAAGGTGGAAGGCGAGGAGGTGAAATTAAAGCCTGGCCGGCTACAGCTGTGAACAGCTGGCTGCAGCAAACGAAGACAAAGACGGCGAGGCACGTGCGAGCAGGTGCGAAATCCGGGAGCGCAGGAAAAGGATAAGGTAGGTGGAAATCTTATTTTTTTTATTTTTTTTATTTTTATTTATTTTTTAAGTTTTTTTTGTATTTTTAAATATAAAAACAAAAAAAAATATAATATCTTTAAAAAAAAAAAGGCATTAAAAAAAGACAAAAAAAGAAAAGAGATTAAAAAAGAAAAAAAAAAAGAAAGAAGAAAAAATTTAAATTTAGAAAGAAAAAAAGAGATTTTGAAAAAAGAAAAAAAAAATAGTGGAAAATCTTTTAAAAAAAAAGAAAGAAAGAAAAAAATTAAAATAAAAATTAAAATAAAAATTAAAATAAAAAAAATTCTTTTTATTTTTTTTAGGAGTCCATATTGTGTGCATGTTTTTTATTTTTTCATTTCTGTATTTTTTAGCATATTTAGAGTAATTTGCATTGTTTTAAATTTTTGTAATATATTTAAAAATATATATATATATATATATATATATCTATATATATATATATAAAACAAAAACCAACAAAAGAAAAAAAAAAGAAAAAGAAAAAGAAGAAAAAAACAATTTTTTGAATCCCTTGTTCATTATTTGTGTACAAAATTTTGCATAATTTATGTAGCTTGCATTTTTTATTTTTGTAATTACGTGCATAATTAGTAGATTTATAATTTTTAGATTTGGCACGAAATTCATTCATTTTATTAAATAATAATAATAATAAAAAACAAACAAACCAACAAACAATAAAAACCAACAAAAGGAGAAAAAAACAAACAAAAGAAAATTTTTGATTTTTTAGGAGTCTATTTTGTAGTTCTTCATTTTTTTTAAATTTTTTTTGCATAACTAGTGTAACCTGCATTTTTTAATTTTTGTAACTTTGTGCATAGTTAGTATTCATAATTTTGTGTATATTATTAAAAGAGAAAAAAAAGTAAAAAAAATTATAAAATCATTAAAAATATATATATATATATAATAATAAAAAAAACAATAAAAAAAAACTTAGGATAGATAGTTACGCCCCACATATTCTTTTTAGTTGCCGTTAGTGATTAGGTAGGGAAAATATATATATATATATACATATATATATATATTTTTTCAAAAAAACAAAACACAAAAACCAAAACAAAAACACATAAAAACCCAAAAACCAAAACAAAATTTGACCTTATGCACTTACGGTCAGGACGTCTGATAGATTCTGCCATAGGGTCTAGGGCACCTTCTAGAGTGCCTACGCAAGAAAGTGGGACCCAATCGGTAGGCAATTTGGCAGATATTGCTGAAACCCTATCTGAATCCCAATCCGATACCCTTTCCTCCAGAACAACTAGTTCATTGTCCATGGACAATCTAGGGCCATCAACTAGTCATCCCGTAGCCCAAAATAGGACACCCGCACAATCCTTTAATCCATTTGAAGCCGATACCATGGGGTTAACATTCAATGTGAGACTCCAATATGTCTACACTAATGCTCAAGGAGCTGAGATCTTTAGGGATCCACAACAAAGGTACCTTGTTAAGATAGCCGACATATTCTCAGAACTTGACAGAGCACCTCTAGTCAATGACCAGGGTAACATGTACATGGGTGGCGATGGTGTTCGCTATGAAGTCACCTACCATCCAGAAAAGGTAGACAAATTAGGGGAGCTCTCTAAAACTGAGTTGTTAGACTATTCACAACTTTCCAGAGCAAAAGAGTCTAGAGATGACTGGCTTATCGAGCCGGACATGTCTGGACCATCCAATGCCCAATCCTCAAAGCCATCCATAGATGATATACTTCTTGTAGATCTCAATTTGGACAAGGATAGGAAAGGCAAGTGTAAAATGGATCAGGGGGATGAAAGTCAATGGGAGTTTGTACGACAAATTCCTGTGACAAAGGTCTTACAGGATGACCCACTTCAAGAGGTCTATAAGGATTCGTTAGAGGGATACTATGCCACAACAAAATCGCCAGAGCTGGATCTTCCTCTAGCTTATGTAGTGGTAGTTGAGAAGTGTGCAGGACACATGAACAGAATAATTGATAAATGGGCCAATGAATATCGAACGTTAGATTGGAAAGAGATTAGGGAACTCACGTGGAAAGGACAACCATTATTCATGGAAGTGTTCTCAACACATACAGCCAAACCAGGAGAGACAGCCTTTCTTGGAGAAACTGTTGCTCCTCCCCTACGAGAGTTCACTAGAGAGGGACCTTCAACATCTAAGTGGACCTCAGCTAGTAGCCCAACTCTGGCTCCACGATATCGTCCTACACCAAATGTGCGACCACAGGTCACACCACCACAACAACATCTTTCCCACTATGACAATCGGATGAGAAGGGAGCCAACTCGGCCTCCTATAAGTGCACCTCCTGAAATGAGGGTGACAAGATCTTTAGAGGGGTTTGGTGAGGCTGGTAATAGGGCACCCACACCAATTTTGGAAACATGTGGACCATCTTTCCAAAGAGAGGAACAATTTCCACTGAGAGTAAGAGGCCGTAGGCCCTATGATGAGTATTCACGACAAGTAAGGCCATCAACTCTTCAGAAATTGGTAAAGAAATATGAAGGGTCGGGAGATCCATACGACCATGTAGCAGCTTTTAGGCAAGCAGTTCGAGCTGAGCAAGTTGCTGATAAGCATACTCAAATAGAAGGGTTTGGACTCACTCTTGAAGGAAAAGCCCTTGCTTGGTTTCAGGCATTAGAAGCTTCTGACAAAACTTCTTTACGAGTTTTGGAAGAGAGATTCATTGCTGCTTTTTCTTTGATGGGAATTCAACATGACACGGTAGCACACATCTACTCTTTCAAGCAAGGAGAGAATGAGAGTGTTAGAGACTGTGTAAATAGAATGAAGCAGTACATTAATCGTTGCCCAGAAGATGAGAAGCCCGCCCAAAGTCGATTAATTTCTCTCTTCTTAAAAGGCCTCAAAAATTCGACACTGCATACACATCTCTATGCAAAGAAGCATACAAGTTTCAATGAGTGTTGCCATGATGCTATGGATTTCACCGATAACTTCAAGTTCCAAGATGGTTCTGGCCCTGAGGTGAAACCTAGAAATCAGTGGGGTGATGACCAAAGTTCAGGGTCTAGCGCGCTGGTAAATCCAGATCAGATAGCCAACCTAGTGCTAAGGAGATTAGGACAAACCTATCGTCCACCCATGCAGCCACAACAACAGCAGCAGAGAATGAGGAGTATACTTCCTACGGGTCCTCATCTTTGTGGAGCATGTGGCGGTGACCATAAAACAGAGGACTGTAATACCTTTTCTCCTCTAGTCACAAACCAACCCACAAAGAAGTGGTGCCAAGCCTGTGCTTGGAACTTTACTCATACCACCCAGGATTGTAATCGCATTGTGAGAATGAGACAGGAACGTGAGCAGCCGAGGGGTGGAATAGCTCCACAAATGTATCAACAATATACAAATTTTGCACGTAAGCCACCGATGACACAAGAACAAGCACGACCTGTTCTTGGTGCTCAACCTCCTGCTCCAGGGACTGCTCCTGTGAGGGTTGTCGACTACGACAATTCAAATATGTGTAGAGAATTGGTAAACCCAGGCTATGTGGAGGAAGAATATGTATCATATTCATCCAAGGATAATATCTTTGAAAGTCCCGCATACCCAAGCCAAACACTGGAGACTCAACCAGGGGAACAAAACTCTTTAATGTTGCTAGGCGGCTACCAACCTAGGACTCCAGGCCCCTCAGGTCAATGGCAGCCAAGGAAAGTAGAGGCCAAACCAATGGGCCCCTGTTATGAGTGTGGAGAACCCCATTGGGCTCGTGATTGTCCACATCGCTCAAGGCAAGCATCTAGATCCAATACAACAGCACAACAGTTTCCACCAATCGAAAGATATTGTCTAGGGTGTTGTGTAGAACACTTCCCAAAAGACTGTCTGCTGAAACCACATGAGGAAGGCACCTCTCAACCAAAGGTTTCACTCAACCTTGTAGGCACAATTCCATCACCACCTTCATCTGAGAATGAGGATGTCGTGCCACTTAGAGTCATGACTCGATCACAGACACGAAACGCTGAAATACAGACTGATGAGACACCTCGAACTAGGGACGCAAAGACAAATCTAGTGGACAAGACCCTACAGTCCAATAGAAAAAAAACCACTAGGAGAAAGAAGAACCGAAAAAAGCAAACTAAAAGTGCATCCACTTCTAGTTCTCAGGAGACCTCTAAACAAAACATAAGGGATAAAACTTTTACTTCCCAAGAAGTGCATGAGGAACATCAACCTCAACCTGAGCCTAGTGTTAAACAAGATAAGGCTAGTACGACTGAGGATAGTTCTGGGGGTTCTGTTTTTGTGGATAAAGTGAATGAGACTCTAGAGGCCATCATTGATGCTCATAGAAGTCGCATTGCAGCCTTATCAGAGCTACCCAAAAAGCTTCAAGAATACCCAAACCCTCGTGAGGAGAAGATCAATCTAGCTGTTAATCAGCAACTCATTAGGGAAGCTCAGTCGATACTTGAGGGACCACCACCACCTATTCCTCGGGGCCCAACCTCTCTTAAGCCAACATTAGAAACTATACCGGAAGTGTCATCAAGTAGAGAAATGAAAAGTGAATTCATTTCACAAGCTCAAAGCGAAAGATCGGCACCAAGTGACACTCCATTGAAAGAAGAAAGTCTACCATCACCTAGCCTTGTCTTCCCATGCAATGATGAAATTATTGATGCTAATGAGGACATGGCAAATGACATGTGGGCCGCAGTAAATGAGAAAATTAATGGGAACATGTCTTCTGTTAGTTCGCCTCCATTCTCTGAGGTGGATTTTACCAGAGACACGGAAAACAACTTTGGACGCCCAAGCATCCAGGAGGAAGGTCAAACAATTGTTTCTCCTAGAAGTAAGCATACAATGAAAACCTTACCGTCCTATCTGGGAGAATATGAGAACTGTTCTCAAACCTTGAGGATACCCTCCATGCATAAAAGGTTGACTAAGGAGAAAGATATGAGTATGGTGCAAGCTATTTTGTCTGCACCAGTGGCTTGTAACTTACCTTTGCTTGAATTGATAAAGCTTAAACCTGAGTTGTGGAATGATATTGCCACATGTTTGTCAGAGCAGGTATTGCTACAAAAGGGTCACCATGAGTGTACTATACACTCTGAAACAAAGCATGTAATGCCAGTTCCTATCAACAAAGTAGGAAAATTTTGTGAAGACGATCAGGGAAATGCTACCCTCCCATTAGAAGTGCGAAAAGTATCTTCAACTGCAATACTTGATAGTGGAGCAGGAGTGGGCATTGTAACACGGTCCATTTGGGAAAAATGGGGCAAACCAGCTATTAGGAGTACCAGGATGCGCTTGCAGCTAGCAGATGGAAGCTTAGAACATCCCCTTGGGCTGCTCGAGAACATATTGGTCACCACATGTGGGATTGAATATGAGCATACCTTTGCAGTAGTGGATTTCGGAAAGCATCCAAACTATGAAGTGATATTGGGTAGACCATTCATGCGACAATTTCAAATGATTCAAGATTGGGGATACAATTATTTGTACCTCCGACATGATTCTGTCATCACAAGGGTCAACCTAAGGAATCACTCATATCGTGATGTAACAAGATCTCCAATAGATGAGTTTGATTCTGCTTCATCTGAGGGCTCAAGAGTTACATTGTCAGATGGGCGAGAAGATCTATGGATGTGCGGAGCCTCATGTAGGGATTTCAACACTGAGAGACTTAAGGGTAATCGAAGTGTATCTGACGAGGCATACATTCCACAACCCTTCCCTGAGCATTTAATTGATCCATTAGAATGGAGTCATGTCCTTGCAACATTATCGACATGTGCTTTACCAAAGCCAATTCAATTTTGTGACTCAGATGGATATGATATTGTTCCTATACGAATGGTACAACCACATAACCTTCGAGATGATTTGTACTATAGGAATGCATCCACAACAGCATTGCATGTTAAGGAAGTCTCGGCTACTCCACGAGCTTTATCGTGTCAAAAGGGTAATGTTTCTACCTTACCCAACCCACAATCAAAATCTACTCTTAAAGCTCCAAAACAAATGATGTGGATAATTGATGAGTACTCAAGTGAGGACCATGGCTGGCATGTTCCAACTAATCTAGTTGTTGCTCAAAGAAGGCCAGGCAAGAAGGAATTATCAATGTGGCTACCCAAAGATGCGTACAAACTTGTACCATCTAGTCCAGTTGCTAAGCCTCTTAAGAAGCACATCATTTCCAAGCCCAAACCTCGGATTGTTACTCGATGGGTCCCAAAACGGGTTCTTAAAGCACAAGGCTATTATGAGGGTGCACCAGCAATTTGGCTTCCAAAATGCCATGCTTTGGCAGGGATAAAAGATTGTTTCCAAAAGATGCCAAGAGCCACCCTTGATTTTCCATATCAGTGGGTACAAAAGAAATCAACACAAACTCTTCAAGATAGGAAAGGTGGCTGTGATAGCACCTACAAAACTACTTGTGTTGATCTTCCTAAAACATGTATTGAAACACCTGTTGTCCCGATTTCTCCTTGTTACATAATTCAACCATCAACTGGTGTACTTAAGACCCATCCAACTCCAAAGGAGTCTCATTTGAGCATAGATTCTAGCATTTCAAAGCCTAAATCCCCTTATCTTGCTCAAATTCCAAGACAATTGATAAAATTTCCACTCAAGAAGGACATACCTAACGACAAAGATAAGGCATTAACACTACAATTGAAGCTCTTTGGTAGATCAATGTTTGAATAGTGTGGTGCCTTACGCCTTTAAAGGATTATATTCTTTTTGAGATAATCTCCACTACCAGCGCAAGGGTAAGTTCAACGACTCCAAAATAAGATCGACAAGCCAGGGCACTTTTCTCCCATTGGGTTTTTTTCCCTCGGCTATATTTGGTGATTGGCACCACTAACAAATTTTATTCTTTTGTTTTTTCTTTGTTTGTTAATAAAATTTTTGCAGAGATCTCAGCTTAAGAAGAGCATCAGCAGATACGCCCCTACAGTCCACCTATCGTGCACACAAATTAGGAAGGGGGGAGATATGCTATGCCTACAGGGATCAAGGAGAAGCAATCTGCACAAAATCAGCAATTATTCAAGGCAAACGAACAGCATCAACAGGGCACTACAACAGGTGTATGCAAATCTTAATCTTTATTTCTTTATGTGCTCTTATCTTTCGAATATATGGTTTGCATGTACACAATATTGGCTGGTTTGAGTTTTGATTAGTAGTTAAAATGTGGTGAGTACATTCTAGAGTCTTAGAAAACTTAGTAAGAGATATTTCTATCCAAAGACAGTGTAGGATATATACCAAGGGAGTATGCCAAGTACATATGTCTTCAAGGTATATTAGTTATCCTTAGTGGTAGCTACCTCTTAGATATGAGCTAGGTGCTAGGAGTCATAAAAATTTACGAAAATGTGCCTTAATAAATATATATCCAAAATAAATTGAGACAGGAAGTGTCTACCGCCATGTGAAATGCTTGGTAGGACCTGAGGTTGTCATAGCACCTTGGGGCCGATGCCTTGGTTTCCATGGGGTGAACACTGATGTCTAAAAACTTCAGAAGAAGAACTTTGAGGAATCTATCGCCTTGATAGATGTTGGTAGGACTCGGGGGTACACTATGGGCCCTCGAAACCGATGCCCTCATCTTCAAGGGGTACTCCTTAGGTCATAAAAGAAAGAAAAAGGGTCTGTCGCCCTTGAGATACTTAGCGGTCTTTAGATTCTCTTGGCGGAGGTCTCTTGGCCATTGCTCGGGTCTCATGGGGATAGAAACTTAATCTTTATCACCTTCTACACACATATTTAAAAATAATAATATAAAAAAGAAAAAAAGAAAAAAAGAAAAAAAAAACAACAAGAGAGAGCTCCAATCACCTTTGCTCATATTTAGGAGTAGGTTTGCCACTTAGGAATAACTTAAGTACTGGAAGGACATTGAGACTGCGGTCATAACCGGCGGTGTACTAAGCACATTTGCCTTTGCATAGCATTATCTACTACCTAAGTCTCACTTTGACTAGTTTTTACTCACCTTTTTTAGTATTCATTAAAACTTTAATCAGCCTTGCACTTGTATGCTCACGTGTGTAATTATTATTGCTGATTTTGCTTTTCTTTTCTTTTTATCAATAAAGGACTTTACTCGTATCAATTGTTTTTTGTTGCAGCTCTTGCTACTACCGCGCTCGAGGACGTGCGCAAAATAGGAAGGGGGGAGTGTTGCTTGCAAATGAAGATCAATACCAGGATGCAACAAAAACGATACACTTAGGGCTCTTGAAAAGAGTTCCACTTTGTAGATGAATGTGGGAGAGGGTTTGATAATAATCCCACATGGGGACTTATGGGAGTCCTAGAATTTTTGTATAAAAGGTGGCTCATTTGAGAGCTTAGACACACTTTGGGCTTAGTTCATGCAAGAGCTCCTTTGAGAGACCTACTCTCCCTCTTCTCCATAGAGGTGAAGACTCTTCTCTCACCCCATCTACATCATTGTATGAGGTTAATCTCTTCATTGAATCATTAGCAATGTCATGAGTCTTTCTCATCCTCTTCTCTAATCATTTTACTCTTATGCATGCTTTTAGTATTTCATTTTTGAGTACATGGATTGATTTGAAGCTTTCATGGAAGCTTGATGCTTGAATGTATGCATGCTTGTAGGAAGATAGGAGTGGAGTGAGGTCTTTCTCTTTGCTTGAGTGCATAGTGATTGTATTCCTCTTGCTAGTATTTGTGAATGAATGGGTGTGTAGGAATGAGGACAAGTTGAGCTTGTGTGCATGCTTAGTCTAGTGTCAAGTGATG
Organism: Cibotium barometz; assembly: GCF_041138505.1. NCBI lineage: Eukaryota > Viridiplantae > Streptophyta > Polypodiopsida > Cyatheales > Cibotiaceae > Cibotium > Cibotium barometz. Next base: position 1,648,123 of record NW_028229435.1, on the reverse strand, counting down.
GTAGCCATGAGCATTCTCTCCATTTGTGGATAAGCTTTTGTGCACCGGTACGGGTCGAATCCCTAGCTCCGAAAGGGATGCAAATCCCATTGGATTGAGCTTAGTGTGGATCGTACTCCTCTTGCTACAAGAGAGAGGGTTTTCCGTCTCTCCAGTGCTCGATGCTGAGTTTACTGATGACACGGGCTTATTTTTGCATGGCCAGGAGGCCAATCTTCATCGGGCAGAGCAGTCGCTTCAGGTTTTTAGTGCAGCTTCAGAAGCATTGATCAATTGGTGCAACACAATGGCCTTTTGGATCAGTAGCGCTCCCACTCCGGCATGGAGTCCAGACCCAGGATTTAGATGGATTCCTCCTGGCACAACAGTGCGATATTTGGGATGCCAGATTGGACTAGATTTGTCACCTGAGCAACAGATCACCCCGCTTCTTCTGAGAATTCGGAAAAAGATTTTGTATTGGAGTACAGCTCGGCTATCCTTGGCAGGGAGGGTAGTGGTGTGCTTTTAGGGACCATGTCGTATATTACGTCCTGTTGGATCTTCTTGAGCTCTTGCATCAGCCAAGTACAGAGGCTGATCAGGAACTTTCTTTGGTCTGGGCGCGATGGTCAGCCAGCCCGGGCGAAGGTTGCTTGGGTAGTCATTACAGTTTCGCTGGCCCAGGGAGGCTTGGGCATTATAGATCCAGTCGATCAGAGTAGAGCCTTATTGGGGAAGTTTATTATTCGGGGGCTGCTTCCAGGCACTGAGCCTTAGAAAGAGCTTCTTTTGCAGCGGCTGCAGGCTCGGGCTCCCCCAGCAGGGGGCACTTGGGCACCGGGGATCTTCATAGAGATGAGGAGGACAGGCCTTAGTAGAGGATGGGAGGACAGATTTGCCTTGAGTATCCTGAGAGCTTGGGAGTTTCTGAGACCGGGGCTCTCTCAGAGACCTCCTGCTTGTGTTGAGGAGCGGGCCAGAGAGCCGCTCAGCACCATGGTGGATGGGAGCCTTTACACAGATGGAGATCCTGATTGCTATCCGAGCTTGTACACTGAGGATGGCAGATGCCTCTACTATGAGATCCAGGATGAGGGCAGACTTCAGAGAGTGGAGGTGGAGTCGCCTTTGGTTGCAGAGTGCATCTTTTAGAGGATACGGGTGGCCGCCGCTTCTCAGAAGTGGCATATTGACCCAGACCCTGCAGATGTGCTTCCTGATTGGCGCATATGGGAATATGCAGCAAGCCCTAGTGGGGCCCTGGTGAGTACGAGTGGCATGATCCTTATGCATCCCAAGGCCACGGAGATCACCTTTTCCTAGTATACTGTTCGGTTGGGGCAACATATTTTGACGGCCGAGGAGGATGGTCTCTCCAGCTGCATCGGGGCACTGGCGGCTCTACAGGGACTCTCACAGGAGTTCCTGGAGGATTTTTGGACTCAGCTCTAGGCTAGTCGATAGGCATGCAGGATCTCGACTTTCCAGGCTGGCCGCCCACCCCACAGAGGGGCTCGCAATTGGCACCTGGCTTGTCTACAGCGGTCTTCCGACGGCCTGCGTCCGATGCGGCCACCCTCTAGAGACACAGAGACATTGCCTTTGGGACTGCTACCCTTAGGCGCAGCAGATTTGGCTGTGGATGCTACACATTCTGGCCCTCCTCTCTCTAGAGGGTATGTATACGTGGGGAGCCGCTGCTTGGTCGACTTTGTCAGGGCCTGCTATAGGCTATGAGATGGAGCAGGACAGCCAGGCCATCAGATTCATTAGGAGCCAGCCTCGCCTTGTTCCTTCACCGGATTTCTCGTCCGCCCACAGCTGGACACAAGAGAGGGATTTACGATGGGAGCTCCTCTTCAGCAGCCTCACCATCTGGTTCACCTGGAGGGCCCAGTTTTGAGGGGAGACTGGAGCCACCAGCAGAGACTGTTCGGGGGATTTGGCAAGAGTTGATCCACACCCTGCGAGGACAGTATGACCGCATCCGCCGGGGCGGATGAGGCAATCTTGCAGCGCCAGGCTTTTCACACCACTTGGCGCAGCGGCCCCTTCTACACCCTGCATGCGGGGTCCCCCCGTTGGCATTACAGGCCACCTGTTTGGCTCTTTCCCCCTCCTATTGAATGATATAGCCCCTCAGTTTTTTGTACTATTACTTGTACTTTTCAGCACCTAGGGAGAGTCTCCCTGGCTGCCTTGTTTTGTTCTCTGCTCTGCTCTCTTATGAGCAGGAGAGGATCTTTTGTAGCCCTACGGGCGTTTTTATATAACTAAATGAAAGGATCTTTTTTTGAAAAAAAAAGTCATGAACTGCACAACGCGGCTAGTTCACGACATGAAAGGTCCTTCGACAAAAAAAGGGGCTCTGGAAAACACCCTTGCTCGGAGGCTCATATCTCCTAAACTGTGAATCCGATGAAGGCACTTTAGGACTCATCGAAAAGTTAACATCGAGCTCTTCAACTTTGGTCTTGGTCGTCCGAAGTCAAAATCGATCGTTTTGACCTCCGACTAGCAGCCTCAAAATTCGACCCAAAAATCGAGGTAAAAAAACAACTCGAAAAGCACGCAAAATCGTACAAAACAACACGAAAATGACTTTGAACTATATTCAAGCTACTTTTTGAGGGTCTAAATGACAAAAGCATGAATGACTCAAGGAGACAAAGTTATAGAACTCCAAAAATACTACAACTCTCTCATATAGAGTTTTTTCAAATTCCTTTTGGAACACCCTCAAAAACGTGCTACAAAACAAGAAAAAATTATGAGATTTTTTTTGTCTCAGAGTGATGGAAAATAGGTTTTAGGACCTCCTCTTCCATCTAGGAAGTTACTAGTGTGCAATTTTTTTGGAAAAATTGGTCACGTGCATGTAGCATCTAAGCTAATTAGGACAAATTGACACTCGTTTAACCCAAAAAAGAGTACGCCAGGCCTTTTGAGGCTATGTGTTGTGAGAAAATATAAAATGCAAAAATAATATTTAAAAAAAACACCTGTGCTTGCTCATAAGGAGCAATTAGGCAACTAGACATGGCAACGATAGAGGGACTACGTGGGCCGACACCCTCACTGAACCCAATGACTAATATCTTCAAGCCATTGAGATCTATGTCCTAAATGCACCTCCTAATACCATTGGCCATGCCTATAACAAGCGTGTCATCAGGTTTTACACTCCTTGTCACTTCAATCCCACCGACCTTTGGTCCTTTCCTAACGTGCCCACCAATCTTATAGGTACCAACCCTTCGTAACCCCTAGATTCCCACACCTTAGACATATTGACTACTCTAAGAAAGGGGGTTGCCAAAGGACTCACTGAGTCCCTACCCCCACAAAAGCACTCACATATGGCCTCAGCAACTCATATAGAAATGCGAACGTAAAGATGTCCACAATCATGGGCAAATACGACGGAACAACAAATCCTATTCAATTCATTCAAATGTTCGAATAGAGATGTGAAGCCTTAGGAAATCCAAACTACCCCACCAAGGTATATGCGTTGAACTTATGCTTAGAGGGAAAAGCTAGTCGATGGCTCATCACATTGATGTCAATGACATCAAAACCAGCTTCTTCAGATCCTTGAAAACAGCCTTTATCCACGGTTTTTCAAGACAAGGTGATCGATGGAGTGCAGCAAAAGAACTCTATTCCAAAACCATTAGAGACTTTATCTTTCAGATAAAACTCTTGGACTCACGATGTGTCATGGTAAAAATTAAATGATTCTCAGTTGAAGAGATGTTTCATGATGGGCTTAAAGAATAACAACTTATAGAACTTGATCATTGTATCCAACCTGGAAACACATTAATCAATGTTGTAAAGAAGCAGTACGTTTAGATAACATGCTAGAAGATGATCATGCTATGAGATGTTCCTCATCTAAATCAAGTGAAGCAATGGAAAAAGAAATATTAATCTCAGAATTTTCATTCCCTGAATTCTATGCAGCCTTGCTTAAAAGCTTACAACCAACATCTCTAAGAGAGGATGTGATCCTTCAAAATCAGCCATCCTTAATGCCCCTATAAGTGAGGAGCGAAATGCCTTATGTTCAATGCAATTACTAAGACCATCCCAATCCACATTGTGCATACAAGGCACTTTCTATACTACATATATTGTAAATCCTTTGGTCAAGTGTCCCGATTCATCAACAATTGGCTCAAAACCCCCATCTCCCATGCACCAAACAGAAATAGTCCAAAGGGTAGAAACTGCTCAAGAAGAAGTCAATTGAACCTTTGCAGCCCATGTGTGAACAATGTGGCATTGATCACATGTTCCAAGATTGCCCACCAAGACCAGTTTCTTCAATGCAACTTGTCTCACAAAATACTACTCTTAACCTCCTTAGTGTTGTACAAAACGGACAATTGTCCATGGTACCCTTGAATGTGCTTACACATTTACAAGCTAAGGCACGAGAAACAGTAAAAAAGAACACAAAAGACAATACCTCAACATGGATAGAAGAACCTGCTTTAAAGAAGAACCCAAAAGAGAAAACAAAACCTTCTAAACCCAAGAAAAACAAGGGACAAGAAACTATCGAAACTAAGGTTGAATTAAAGGACGAGGAAAAGGATCCGGTGGTGTTGTGGACATAAACCTAAAAGAGCCAAAAGATACACATAATGCAGAAGCATCCACCTCAAAGGCCACAACATAAATAATAACACCCACATGTGCGACACCAGATACAAAAACCAAAATTTGATCTTGTTGCATAGGCAAACATAATGAAAAACTGATCATCCAATGAAAGTCAAAAAATGAAACAATTCTAGTATGACACTAAGTGGGGATGAAACAAGTTTTGATTCATCACTAAGTGCACTAAATAGAGCAATCAAGAAACTAGAACCCTCCCAACCACCCCAAATTGAAAATCATGATCATACGACATATGTAAAACGCAAAAAACAAGCTCAAGAGAGCATGCTTAGCATGGTTGAGTGTCTTACAGGAGCACTAGTTGTGATTGAAGCTCATAATGCCAATCCTAAAAAAGAAACCAAAATACAAAACCAAGAGGAGTACCACTTCCCCTTTCAAGAGGAAGACATACTCTCTACAGAAGAGTCATTAGAGACAGATTGCACGAATTATGCGATTCGGAAAGCACATGAGGAATTTGATGAATCCCTTACAAAATTAAAGCAATCTCTCAAAACCTCATTTGGAGGAATGATCTTCTCTCATGGTGAAGCCAACATAACATCAGCACTTGCATCTTTAAGGGCTCAACATGAGTTACACAAAGACATAAAGAGCTCCATAGAATGAGACTGTGAGGATTCACATGTTTCCAAATAGAACTCATTTACAATTGTCAGAGGACCAAGTGTGCCATTGAAAAAGATGAGAGCCAAAAAGAGGATGAAAGCGAATGGGAATATGAAACTGAAACATCCATGGCTCCTCTTGAAGATTCTATCATGATATGGTTGGATTTCTCTACAGGCAATGATGTTAAGTAAAAATGCGCATTTATTAGCCCTCAAGCTACTCATAACACCATGATAATAGGCACTTGGGTGTCATTTAGGACAACCTAAACTAATCCCTACAGACAATGGTCTTGCAAAAGGAGCCAATGGATAAAATATTAAAGTTCCCGGTTACTTTAGCTATGCTACTTAAACAATCAGTGGTGGAGATGTGGAATTTAACTTCCATGTTACCCTAGATTCCCTTGAGTATAATGTCTTCCTTGGGTGTAACTTGGATATGTGACTCATTGTATTCAATAGATGAATCCATGCAAACAGTAACCCTAAACACTCTTGCAGGCATTGTACAATTGCTATTATGGGAGGAACAGACCTTGAAGGAGCTAGAACTTCCAACATATCTTACTGAAACTCTACACAATGACCTACCATCTGCATCAATGGACTGACTCCAAAAAAGCATCTACTTCTTCAACCCCATCCTCACCAACGAAGTTCAATGCCAATACCTCGCAATCAATAGCTATTCCTGTGAAGAAGTTCCCACAGTGCAACCATCTATATCTAACAAGGAACTCAAAGGAAAAGCCCCGGAGCTTATGCCTCTTCATCGACAAATCTAACCAAAGGAGAAAATTGCATGCTCGAAAGCCTCATCATTGACAGCAGTCCACAAGAGACTCTACCCTCATCATCTTCAAAAATATCCATGAGTGTCAAACCTACAACAACCTGAGTGTGCCAACCAATGTCAAGGAGGGCCCCAAATTTTTTGCATCAACCAAAAGGAAAAGTCTACCAAGACAACTAAAATCAAGGTATCTTAATGGTATCAAGATGTGGGTGGAGAAGTAGCTACTCTCAAAAGGTGCCAATCAAATTTGGGTGCCACCACAATCAAAGCCTCTTCCTCAATGCAGCACTCAGAGGCCAAAGAAAAATAAAAGTACTCCACAAACTCGTCCACAAAAGCCTATGCAAGTTCCTCAAAGAACTCTATTAAGTCAACAAGTTTTGGTTGTTGATAGAGAGAGAGAGACGAGACAAGAGACACCACATATGCTCCACAAGAATAAATCATATTAGTCACAAGTCACATATATATAGGCAAGACCTAGAGTGATTTAGGGCTAGCTATATATAGCTCCAACACCCCCACTCAAATAAAGGTCTCCAGCTACGAGTAAAAAAACCCTTGGGAGCACAAGGGAAAAACCCGAGCTCCTACATATAAATGTACAATTCCACCTTAAAGTCCATGTGCAATGTGCTTCTATATACAAAGTACAAATAATAAATGTGCATGATGTGAAGTAATGTATGAAGTGTCCAAAAGTCTATAGGCTATGTACAAGTCTAGACAAAATTGACATGATGTGAGATGTGCTAATCTCCAAAATTGACATGATGTGAGATGTGCTAATCTCCAAAAAGAGAGGCCGCCGCAACTCCAAGTTCTGATCCGCAAAAGTCTAAACCGAGCTTCTTGGAGTCCTTTGGTGAGAATGTCTACAATCATTTGATCAGTTGGACAATTTTCTACCATTATTTCTCCTTTCCATACTTCATGTCGAACATAGTGATAATGAACTGCAATATGCTTGGACTTGCTATGTTGCACGTAGTCCTTGGTTAGACTAATAGCACTTTGGTTGTCACATCTAAGAGGAGTGCTTGAGGAAGGAGAATTGTAAGATTCCTCCCTAGCCTCTCAAGATGTCCATCATCTTCCCTTGTAATCAAATCCCTCTTCAGAAATATAAAAGATCTTGTTTCTACCTATTTTGGCCTAGAGTGAGAAAATATTCTAGAGAGAGATTATTTAGATTTTAAATATTTTTGGACACAAAAATATCTCTTCTTATTAAAATAAGTTCCCCCGAAATAGAAGTTCAAAAAGATTTTCATAAGGTGCATTAGAAATCAAGTATAATCTGTTCAAGAGGCCTTACCCTAGGGGTCTAGATTTTCAAAAAAATTAAATTAAGTATAATCTGTTCAAGAGGCCTTACCCTAGGGGTCTAGATTTTCAAATCAAGTATAATATGTTCAAGAGGCCTTACCCTAGGGGTCTAGATTTTCAAAAAAAATTAAATTAAGGTTTTGAGGGGCCAATCGGATTCATCCAAATGTGTGGAGAAGATAAATAGAAGAAATAAAGAAAATCCCCTCCAAAGATGAGTAAATGCTCACATAAGATGAAGAGTGGAATAAGGACCAAAGGAAGTCTAAAAAAAATAGATTTTTGACACCTCACAATAGGGATTCCCCCCCTCATCAATGAGGCACCTACTTCACACATGTGGTGGAGTTTTAAATAATAAAAAATTGAGATATTTCATCTCTCCTCTCTCCTAATTCAAGTCTAGTTCCAAAAAGTAAGCTAAACGGACCTAAAAATGGTCAAAAATTGACCAAACTAAACTGGAAAATTCTAGAATCAGTTTGCTTGGTTAGGAGCTCACTTTTTCCTACAAATAGAAGCCTCCCTCTTTATTGAAGCTTAATAGTGTTTTATGCAATGTTACTCTACTCCTCCCAAGAGCCAAGAACTGTGAATTTCTTATTCACTAGTTTTTGACCATTCCCTCTTCTAAAGATTTGGTGGCCACTCTTGTTGCAAACAAGAGTAGAACCCTCAAACCATCAAGCCAAAGGAAAGCTCCCAAAATTCATGTAAGTTAGAAATCTTATATTTTTCTTTGCTCTTTTAATGGTTTTCTAATTTTTGTTTTGTTGAAATGATAATCTGATGCTATGCCTTCTTGGAAAGGCTTTCCCCCTCTCTCATTCTTAAAATCAGCCCTTCTTTATCCTAGTTAGGTGATCTAATAATTGGAGTTAAACTTTTCATATTATTTCTCTCTTAAAAGTGAAAATTGATTAGTTTAGAATGCCTTGGGGATAATTCCTAAGTAAATTAAGATTAGAAAAATTAAAAAATAGTCAGCCATACAAAGGAGATTATGGTAAAATTTTTTACAAATTTGTGAGATAAATTTCATCTTTTATTAATAAAAAAGAGTAATCCCCATCGTTTGTGTATTCTAAAAGTGTCATTTTCATTCATGCATAGAAAGATGCATATTGATTTTTTTTTATAAAAGAGTGATTTTTAATAGAATTAAGTTCTATGCATAGAAAGATGCATATTGATTATTTTTTTTTATAAAAGAGTGATTTTTAATAGAATTAATTTCTATGCATAGAAAGATGCATATTTATTATTTTGTTATAAAAGAGTGATTTTTATTAGATTTATTATCTATGCATAAAAAGATGCATATTGATTTTTTGTTTTATTTTAAAAGAGTGACTTTCATCAATATTGATTTTTATGCCTAAATAGATGCATAAAAGAATATTTTTTATTATAAAAGTGTTACTTTCATCAATATTAATTTTTATGCATAAATAGATGCATAAAATATTATTTTTTTATTATAAAAGTGTTACTTTCATCAATATTGATTTTTATCCATAAATAAATACACAAAAGGATATTTTTTTATTATAAAAGTGTTACTTTCATCAATATTGATTTTTATGCATAAATAGATACATAAAATCATATTTTTTTATTATAAAAGTGTTACTTTCATCAATATTGATTTTTATGCATAAATAGATGCATATAAGAGTCTTTTTTAATTATTGAAGTGTTACTTTCATCAATACTGATTTTTATGCATAAATAGTTGCATAAAAGAATATTTTTTTATTATAAAAGTGTTACTTTTATCATTATGGATTTTTATGCATAAATAGTTGCATAAAAGAATATTTTTTTAATTATAAAAGTGTTACTTTTATCATTATGGTTTTTTATGCATAAATAGTTACATAAAAGAATATTTTTTTAATTATAAAAGTGTTACTTTTATCATTATGGTTTTTTATGCATAAATAGTTGCATAAAAGAATTTTTTTTAAATTACAAAAGTGTTACTTTTATCATTATGGATGTTTATGCATAAATAGCTGCATAAAAGAATATTTTTTTATTATAAAAGTGTTACTTTTATCATTATGGATTTTTATGCATAAATAGTTGCATAGAAGAATATTTTTTATATTATAAAAGTGTTACTTTTATTGTTATGGATTTTTATGCATAAATAGTTGCATAGAAGAATTTTTTTAAATTATAAAAGTGTTACTTTTATCATTATGGATTTTTATGCATAAATAGTTGCATAAAGATATTTTTTATAATTATAAAAGTGTTACTTTTATCATTATGGATTTTTATGCATAAAATGATGCATAAAAGAATTTTTTATCAAAATAAAAGTTCACTTTAATCCTATGTTTAAATCCCATGAATATTAGAAAAATGAATAAGTAAATACTCAGTGAAGGAAAATTATACCGTTTCATATTCTATAGGATGGTAATGAAAAAAAAATTTTGAAAAAAAAACTATCGAAGTTGGAATTTTAGAAAAATGACTAATTTATTCCTCATAGGAATTCATGTTTAGTTATGAATTAAGTAAAGTGGTAATTGAAATATTACTATTACCTTCGAGAAAGATAGTTCAGAGAGAACCTTTCCAGACTCAAACCGTGAATCAAACTATGACGAAGACGTAACTCCTTCGTCAGTTTCAAGAAATGACGATGTGACCAGTTCAGTAATCTACACTAAGATCATCCACCGACGAAAATTGAAATTAAGTTGAGATCTTTGATTTTGATTTGAGGATCAAGAATTCAGAGTTCGAGAAATTCTGCTTCGGAATCCAGACCTGTGATCTAGAAGTCTTGGGATACGGAATTAAGATATACTCATTGTATTCAATAGAAAATCAAAACTGAAAACTTGCATAGAAACCTTGCTTTCTTAAAGAACTGTCTTACGCCAGAATCCTAGAGGGAGCATTTGGTATATGTGTGTTCTAAGGGAAGTTTGGTTGCAACAGCTGGCGAGGAGTGTTCAAAGGACGGCTCACGCGGCAAAGCCAGGTCTTGACCAGCCTCGGTATGGTAAAAATGGTGTGCTTTCGGTGGTACGATGGATGAGGGCAGACGTAGCGGTGTCTGAGTGAAGTACCAGGACACCTAGGGAGGATCCTAGACGGTTCTGACCAAGCGATGCACGGGCTCGCGGTGCCGAGGACACCCATGTGTATGTCGTGGAAGATATATATATATGGTGACGAGAAACTTATTGTAATCTGTTTACTGGATCTCGTTGTTGACCTACTGGTCTCAATGGAGAGTCCAGAGTGATACTGTTTTGTGAGAAACAAGGATTGAATGGAAATTTTGAGTTGTGACATCTGTACCCAGTAATTGTTTGTCAATGGATTGCTTTATAAATTAAAGTTTAAAGAGGAGTGTGTGAGTATCTGTTTTCTACAGCAAAAGTTAAGAAAGGCTTTCAATTATGGGTGGGTGAGTACTTGTCTGGTTCTACTATTCCAGTGGTTGGGTGGTGGCTAACCCATGGGCTGGATGGGGTTAGGCTAGAATCAGTAGAGTTTTAATAATAAAATTGATTAATAGGATTATGCTTAGAACTCGACTAGTTACTTAAAGGCTTGAAGACTTCTCAAATGAATAGATCAACGGTTGTGCCTAGTTCAATTAGGAAAAAAACGTTGATTCCTTCAAGTGAAGTCTGTTATAGTTTCCCTTCTATCTGGTTTATTCAGATCAAGGTTAGATCAGCCTTGACTTCGTTATAAAAATTCGTTAAGAAATTCAAATTGATGGAATCGTCCCCGCTTTTCAGGCATGGGAAATTTTCCCGGTTTTGGTTTTTGGAATGACCACCAGCTTAGTCTCGTGCCCGGACATTCGAAGGCGAGCCCGCGAAAGAGGGAGCTGCTTCCGCTGCTACCATCCGAGAATCCGTGCGCAGAGGGGGCAGTGGGATCTCACAAGAATGACCAATATCAGCAAGCAATTGTGGAAGCCAAACCAATTCATGAGCACTGGTGGATCGCATGGACAAGTTAGAGCTTGCCCAATCAGCATTTGAATAACCCAAAAGATTAAGAGAAGTTGATGAAGATATGTCTTCTTAACGGCGATATACAAGTCCGAAATCTGCAGTGCCCTTCAAGTACTTCAAGACACATTTAGCTTGAGACCAATGTCTTGTAGATGGAGAAGACAAGTATTGTCAAAAGAGATTTGCTACAAACAGAATATCAAGACGAGTGCTCATGCCCACAAATTGAAGACAACTAACAAGATTAGCATAGGGTTGATTTAAAGCTAATGATTCAGCCTCAATATTTTCAGAAGTACTCTTAGTAGAGCTTGCAAGACAAGGAGTGTTTGCCGAATGTGCAGTATAGCCAATCCAAACTTTTGAACAATATCTTGGATAAACATTGTTTGACGAAGAAGCAAAATACCATTGTGATGATACCTTTGAACTTAAATACCAAGGCATGAATGGATGTCGCCAAGATCCACCATATCAAAGGCTGAGGATAAAACCTTTTTTACTTATTGCATGAAAGATAGATTATTAGACACAAGTATAGTGTCATCAAGGGCCAATATCACAAAATTGTTATCCACATTGCGCTTGATATAAAGATTTGGATCAGAGAACCAAGAAACAAACCCCTGAGATGTGAGAAATTGATCAATCTTGATGTACCATGATCGTGAAGCTTGTTTTAGTCCATACAAAGCACGGTGGTGTTGGCATACAAGATGTTCCTTTCCGAGAATTGTAATTCCTTTAGGTTGCTCCATATATATTTCCTCCTTTAAGTCTCCATTAAGAAAAACCGTTGTCAGGTAAAAATCTGAGAGGTGTTTTGGGTCTGTGTACATATGGTGTGCGTGGTGTGTGAATAAACTTTGCTCTGAATGCCCTAGCAATTGTACAGAGCGGGTGGTTTTGCAGTGAGCTCGTATATGCACGTGTTTTTTTTGGAAACAGATGCTGGAGATTTGGAAGTTTTTATTGCAACAGTATGGTGTGCGGGTGGTTGCTAAATGCAGGGCACCGACTAGGAAATGGTCAGGTTTTGGTAAGTTATGAAGACTGATGGAAGGCCGTGGGTAGCTCTGGCACTGGAAGGAAGGTTATGGGTGCGGCGTGATGATCCGAAGCATAAGGCAGGAGGGGCTCTTTTAGCATTAGTGTGTGGCCATCATTGAGGCTTGGGGAAAAAATAAAAAAATATCATTAAATAGTATGGCAAGATTACGTGGAGGCCTTATTGGGGCTGCCAGCGTGCAACATCTCGAAGGTTGGTGAAGGCATGGAAGATGGGTGAGCGAGTGGAAAAGGAAGAGGTGGCCGCCTAGAGGAAGCGGCCCCGAGTTCTGCAGACAGGCGAACAGTGAGAAGTGTTGCCACCTTGTGTTGCTGGTGGCTGGCAAGAGAGAGGCGTTGCTGGTGGGGTGCCCTTTGGAGAGTGCAGAGACCGAGAGATAGAGTCTTGGTTGTCAGACGCAAGGGTGAATTCCCTTGGCAGTAAATCCTGGCCAGAGTCCTGGTTTTTGGTGTAAATGTTGTCTATCGTGGTTTTGAGCTATCTTTCTGGTGTGGGTGGGTGGTGAATTGTGGAAAGTGTTCCAGCCGGTGGTGGCTGGTGGTGCCTCCATTGTGTTTGTATTTCCAAGTTTGGGAGGTGAAGGGCTATAGAGGCAGTGGTTCTTTTTTCTTTTTTTCACCTCACATTCTTCTGGTGCCCCCACTGAGGATAGCTCAGGGATTTCTCTTACGAGGGTTTATGCCCCAAAGTGAGAGATTGAAGGAAGGTGTTTCTGGTTTTTCTTCGGATTTGAGCTGAAGCTTGGGGATCAAGATGATGTCGTATCCAGAGTTTTTTGGTGGTCCAAATGAAGATGTGGCAGATTTTCTTGAAAGGATGGAGGTTGCATGCATAAGCAACCACATCAATGAGCCGGCGCACAGGTATTACAGTTGTTGCTGAATATCTGCTTGAAGGGGGATGCAAGGATTTGGTAGAGAGCTTATGAGGAGTCGTTAAAGGATGCTGAGCCACGCATTCCAATGATTGAGGATGGATTGAAGAGACTGCACTTTTGAACAGGTTCAAGAAGATTGAGGATCCAGATAGAGTTTGGCATGAAGTGCAGGGATTGATACAGGGTGAATTGGAGCCAATTGATGATTATGTGAAGAAATTCTCTTTGTTGTGGGAGACCTTATGCAGGGCTTTGGAAGATGATCAGGTACCTCCGGACATGATGAAGAAGGATCGTTTTATTGCACGATTGAAGGGAGGCATTCGCTGGAAGGTTAAATTAAAGAAGCCCAGATCTTATAAGGATGTAGTGGAGATAGCCAAATCAAAGGATTGGAAATTGCAACGGATGAACCAGCTGGGGATGGTTCCAGTGGGGCAGTGAGGCCTGAAATGAGAAGGGTAGAAGCGGTACCGATGAGAACCGTGCTGGAAAGAGTGCAACTGACAGAAGCTCAGGTGAATAATGCCATACCACAGGGGACAAAGGTAGCACCCACAGCTGTTACAGCTTCTGATGAAGGGCTTAAACACGATATGAGGCAAATGGTGGATTGTATGAAGAATCTGAGTTTGAAGATGATGGGGAACACAGGTGGTGGATGTGGCCGAGGTAGAGGATATAACCAAGAAGGGGTTGAAGGTCAGACAAGCTATGGAAGTGGCCGTGGTTTTGGTAAAGGCAGACGGTTTATTCCTACATGTTGAAATTGTGGTGAACTTGGACATCTAAGTACATGACTGTGATAAGCCTCAGCGAATGGGGGGTGATATGTACCCCTTACCCTCTCAGATTCCCAACAGGGCAAATGATTATGGAATTGAAATTAAAGATGAAGCAGGGACCAGTGGATTAACAAATGAGGAGAATGGTAAAACCTTAGGTGATAGATGTGGTTACCCTTGAGAAGACAAAGGAAACAGAAGCTGATGTGATGCCTTTGGGGAAACGGATGCCACAGGAAAGGGAAAGCAGGGATGCTGCAGGGCCTAGCAAGAAGAAAGGTAAAGTGAAGGAAGGAGGGGATGTAAAGGTCAAGCAGAAGCGGAAGTCTCGTAGGAAGTTTCAGGTGACTGATTTTCCTTTGGGGGTTGGGCAGGATAGCTATAATTTACAGGAGAACATGGCTGGAAGGAAAGCTAATATTACTTTTGGGCAATTGATAGAGTTAGCTCCCAAATTGAAGCGTCAGTGGAAAAGACTTGTGAATCCGAGAGAGAAGGAGCCTGCTAAAGGGATAGTGACTATTTTATCTATTCAGGAGTTGCCTGATATATGTCCTGTGGTGGTGAATGTATGGTACAAAGGGAAGAATCTGGGAGAGGCATACATAGATGGTGGTGCACAAGTTTGTGTAATCACATTAGCAGCTGTGGAGAGGCTTGGTCTTAATTTTACTGAAGCATCTAGTTTCCGTATTCTGTTGGCCAATCACCAGAAGGTCAAATGCTTAGGTATGATCAAGGAGTTAGAACTGCAGGCTTTTGATGTAAAGGTGCTTGTGGACTGTCATGTTATGCCGACAGGAATGGGTGCATTCCCCATCATTTTGGGAAGACCATGGCTGAGAGCGATGAAGGCTGTTCAGGATTGGAGGAAAGGGGTCATTACTCTGTATGATAGGAGAGGGGATAAAAAGCAGTTTAATATGGATAACTAGAAGCCTGTTGATGACTAAGAGAAAAGTGAAGCTGATTCGAGTGTTGATGATACGACTAGTAGCACTACTACTAGTGAGGGAACAGAAGACACTTCATCCAGTGAGGAGGATGCAGAAATGGATGCCCTAGTTATTGATGAGAAAGTGCTTGGTGATGAGGTTGCCCAACAAGAAGAGGCCATACAGGAAGAATGCGAGGAAGTACAAGTGAATCATGAGCAAAGGTATGCATGTGATGTGAAAGAGTTTGCTTTAAAGTCTTTGGATAATGAACCTTTGTGTGATGAATGGGATATAGAAAGTCTGCAGGATGATGAACCTGAGTTGGAGTTGGATGATCAGATGTGCATTAATGTTAAGAAAGCCACAAGTAGAATTAATGCTATGAAGAAGGAGCAACACCAACAGACTCTGAATGATGTTGATGCTATGGATGAGACTATGGATGCTGTGATAGATGAATTTCTTATTGGCCTTGATGAAGATGAGCATACAGGAATTGAGTTGGATGCTTTGGCAATGGTGCCCGTGGAAAGGGAGTTTTTTTTGCCTGTAGTAACTGGCTTTGATGGTGATGCTTCTTATGTTGATGGACAAGAAAATGTTATGGTACAGCAGGTATTTCTTGATGAAGCTTTCATCAGTTTTTACCCTTAGCAAGAATTGCTTCACTGGTTCTCCAATATTAGTATTGACCGCATCAGTGATTTTGGAATAGAAATGAGGCAGGATGGTATGTATGTGAGAAGCTTTGTTTCCAGAAGTTCTAATGTTTTGTGGTGGGATGTGGGATGGAAAATTATGTCTGGGGAAGATGATAGTGTTTCATTGATCACATGGAATAGAGATGTTTTGGTTACATTGTATGATGCTCAAAGAATTAACGGAGGGAAACGTGGTGCTGTTGATCATAAATGATTCAGCAGGCTAGGGGTTGGGCAAAGTATGTCAGGTAAAAATTTGAGAGGTGTTTTGGGTCTGTGTACATATGGTGTGCGTGGTGTGTGAATAAACTTTGCTCTGAATGCCCTAGCAATTGTACAGAGCGGGTGGTTTTGCAGTGAGCTGGTATATGCACGTGTTTTTTTTGGAAACAGAAGATTTGGAAGTTTTTATTGTAATAGTATGGTGTGAGGGTGGTTGCTAAATGTAGGGCACCGACTGGGAAATGGTCAGGTTTTGGTAAGTTATGAAGACTGATGGAAGGCCGTGGGTAGCTCTGGCACTAGAGGTTATGGGCACGGTGTGATGATCCGAAGCATAAGGAAGGAGGGGCTCTTTTAGCATTAGTGTGTGGCCATCATTGAGGCTTGGGGAAAAAATAAAAAAATATATATATACATTAAATAGTATGGCAAGCTTACGTGGAGGCCTTATTGGCTGCCAGCGTGCAACATCTCGAAGGTTGGCGAAGGCGTGAAAGGTGGGTGAGCGAGTGGAAAAGGAAGAGGTGGCCGCCTAGAGGAAGCGGCCTCGGGTTCTGCAGACAGGCAATGAGAAGTGTTGCCGCTTTGTGTTGCTGGTGAGGCTGGCAGGAGAGAGGCAGAGCTGGTGGAGGTGCTGTGCAGACCCAGACGGTGAAGAGGACGGCCGCCTTGTAAGCTGGAGGAGATCGCTTGTGGAGGCGCTCGAGAGACAGCAGGCGCAAGGGTAGACGCTGGTGAGCGTGGGACAGTCGCGTGGAAAGGAGCCGCCTAGAGAGGAAGTCGCGGGTGTGGATTCTGCAGGCGACAGCTGGAAGTGAAGTAAGGGCCGCCAGGTATTTGTGGAACGCCTTACAGAGGCGCTACAGCAAGCGGTGAAGAGGAGGGTTGCCCTTGAGGTGACAGTGCAGGTGAGTGCTGAGAAGAGCCACCTTGGTCAAGGACGACAGGCTGGTGTGGGCCTTGGGTGATGTGGCTTGGGCTGGATGCAAGAGGAAGAGGTGCTGCGTTGAGCAGTTGATGTTGGTGCTGAAGAGATTGTGCAGAGGCTCTTTGGTTGGCGAAGCTACTGGTCTCGACACACAGAGAGTGAGAGCTGCTGAGTTGAGGGTTAGCTGGTGTGGGCGCCCTCTGGAAAGAGAAGTGGCTTGTTTTGTATGGGCGATGATTGTAGGCAGAGAGTGGATGCTGAATAGAGAGAGAGCCTAGAGCGCAGTGCAGAGTTGGAAGCCGTCTCAAGTGTCATGGGCATGTAAAGCAGCTGCAGAGGTGGCTGGTAGTGCGCAGAGACAGGTGAGAAGGGCTGGTACCATAAGGGTCGAGGGCTGATGGCAGAGGAAGTGAAGTGAGGGTTGCTGGTGGGGTGCCCTCTGGAGAGTGCAGAGACCGAGAGACAGAGGCTTGGTTGTCAGACGCAAGGGTGAATTCCCTTGGCAGTAAATCCTGGCCAGAGTCCTGGTTTTTGGTGTAATTGCTGAGTTTGTACATGGTGTTTGGTGCTCTGTATGTTTATGTGAATGATCAGTTGTCTATCGTGGTTTTGAGCTATCTTTCTGGTGTGGGTGGGTGGTGAATTGTGGAAAGTGTTCTAGCCGGTGGTTTGTGGTGCCTCCATTGTGTTTGTATTTCCAAGTTTGGGAGGTGAAGGGCTATAGAGGCAATGGTTCTTTTTTCTTTTTTTCACCTCACACTGTCTTAACATCCATTTGATGTATTTCCAAATCAAACTGAGTTGCAAAAGCTAGTAGTACTCAAATGCTTGTACTACGAGCTATGGGTGAAAAAGTGTCATGATAGTCAATCCCTGTGATTTGTGAGTATCCCTTTGCAACTAAACGAGTCTGCCTTTGTTTTAGTCTTGTAAACCCACTTACATTTGATAGGAGTTTGATCAGAAGATAGATTGATAAGAACCCATGTACCTTTCGAGATCAAAGACTCATATTCAACTTCCATGGCTTCCTTCCATTGTTCCTTTTATGGAGAGGACATAGCTTCTGCATAAGTTGAAGGATCTTTACAAACAACCAATAAATGATCAAAGGTTTCAAGATCATCATCATATACATGATTTGCACCGTGCTCAAGTTCAATAGGAAGATCAACATAGATATCAAGATCTGTAGGAGTCTCCTTTGAAACAATAGGATGAACATCAATAGACTTGTCTCCAATATCCATCAAAAGAGTGTTGTAATCATGCAAATCATTGTCGGAAAGTAGAAAAGGAAAATAAGTGAGTAATGTTTTTGTATCATCAGTATCATCTGTGGACCACGAACCTCACATCAATTACTCAATATAGCATCTCGACTAACAATTGCCTTTTGAGAACTTGGATCGTAAAACTTGTAACCCTTTGAGTTGTAAGAATGACCAATAAAAATAACCTTCAAGCCTGAAGGTTCTAGCTTGTGTCGTGTCTCTTTTGGGACATGAATATAAGCAATACACCCAAAGACTTTGAAATGTGCAACAGAAGGAGTTTGGCCTGTCCAAGCTATCATTGGAATCTTACTAGAAGGTGCAGTAGCTGAAACATGATTTTGAACAAAAATGGCTATCAATACTACTTCTTCCCAAAAAGAGCGAGATAATCTAGAATGAATAAGCATGCATCTGATTGCATTCAAAATTGTACAATTCTTTCCCTCTGCAACTCCATTCTCTTTGGGGAGAATATGGAATGGTATACTCATGGTGGATGCCATGGTTGGTGCAACGATCATGAAATAAGTTGGAAATATACACCACCATTATCACTTCGAAGAATTTTGACTCTTCAACCAGTGTGATTCTCCACAGATATTTGGTACCTCTTAAATGTGTCCAATGCTTCTAATTTATGTCGTAGCAAAAAGACATTTGTATACTATGAATAGTCATCAATAAAAGTAATGAAGTAATGGTAGCAAGACTTGGATGGAGGAAAGTGTCCACAAATATCAGTATGAATGAGATCCAAAAGATTATTTGAATGAGATCCAAAAAGATTATTTGAATGAATATTTGTAGACATTAGAAATGGCTTCAGATGATGTTTGCTTAGAGCACAATATTCACATATCCCCATATGCGGGTGAGATTTGAGGTCCATACCTCTCACAAGATCATGACGATGAATATCAAGAAGCTTTGAGAAATCTGAGTGAGCAAACTGATGATGCCATAGCTTACAATCCAGATCTCCTAGAGCTATAACAACATTTGCAACATCCTCATTCAATGAAAGTTCAAAGAGATTACCATGTCGAGGAGCAACCACAATAGTGGTGCCATCCTTTTTTATGCGACACTTTGTATTATCAAATCCAACAAATAGACCAAGATCCACAAGCCGCATAGCAGAAAGTAAGTTTCTTTGTAAATCAGGAACATATAAAACTCCTCGCAGTATTTTGGTTGAGGAAGAAGCTCCCAAATACAAGTTGCCAATACCCATTACTTGTTGGCAAGTTGTATTATCAGCAAGATAAACCACTTTCTTTATAGGAATTGGATGATAATTGTGTAACCATTGCAATTGATATGTCATGTTGCAAGTAGCACCAAAATCAACAATAAAGAGAGAACCATCACGAACATGTAGTACCTTTTTTGGAGAGACAATATAATGAACCAAATTAGTCTCTTGATGAACATTGTCTTCATCACATGAGGATTTTGTTGAGTAGCATAAGCTTGATTTCGAGTTTCATCATAACGCCTCTTGATGCATCGACTGGATGAATGCCTTGTGCTCCCACAATATTCACAAGTTGTAGAAGAGGAAGAACCCCTTGATAAACGAGGTTGCTTATTTGTAATACCGTGTCCTTCATCATACTCTCGTGCCCAACATTCAGATACCAAGTGACTAGTTTTGTCACAATAAGAACAACGCTTTTGAGGAAATCTCAAACGAGAAGACTTACCTCCTCTTTGGAAGCCACGAGATGTAAATTGGGAGGAGGAAGAAGGGCATTTCTGAAATGGACGTCTCCAGATAGCAAAGGCTGTTTCTGATTGTGTGTACTCTTGGGAAATCATGACCATTTCATGAGTTATCGACGTCTGATGAGATCATGACGTTGAGAATATTCAATCAAAGAAATACATGTATACTTGTTTAATGGTTACACAACCAAGCAGTTAAGCAGATACAATATCACCACAACAAACATGTTGATTAGGCAAAAACAGAGATTCAGACAGAGCAGAAATGTAATGCACAGATAGAACTTTGACAGAGCAAGGTCACACAAGAGATAAAACCCTAAAAATCTGCTTCATTCTCCTCTTTTTTCTCCTCTCTCTCTCTCTTCCCCCTTCTTTTCTACGTTGCTCAAAAAACGTTTCTCTTTCCCCAAAACGTTATTCTTGAATAACTGTTACATATTGTAACTTCCAAGATCCCAAGAAATTCATCATACATTCCTACCACCTTATAATTCCGACTTACTAAATATCTGACTCAGCAAATATCCAACTTAGCACATATCCGACTTAGCACATATCTGACTCAGCACATATCCGCCGACTCAGCAACATTCAACCTTAGAGAACTATGCCTTCAACACATGGCATGTCCCGGTAAAGAAATCTAACTCGGATCCACATATCCCTTTTGTCTGACATTTTGATCAGATCAAAATGTCAGACAGAAGTAAAATCATGGTGCTTCATCAAATAGTCTGGTCCACCACCTTCATAAAATCAGGTTCAGCAACCTGAACATCCTCCTTGTCTGTTGCTGCTACATCCACACTTTGTAATGAAACTGGTTCCTTGAACTGCTCAGCAACCTGCAACTTGTGTCTTGAAACTTTGGTTCTTCTCCAGGTCCTGCACTTAGGTCCTGCACTTTCTGCATTGAAGGTGCTCTCCATAAAGTAATCATTACTCTTAGTGGGCATGCAGTCCCCAACTTAAAAACTCTGAGCTAGTAAAGTCCGATTAAGCAACTTCCAACACAAGAGAATTCAGTCAAACAAACCCTGACAAAAGCTTCAACAAATTTCAAGCTCTGCAACAACTGATCAAAACACCCTGTGCCATCAATTAAGCTTCTTGCCATCATCTCAACATCTATGTTCTGCCTTACGAACATCCATCGCTGTGTTGTGTTCACTTCTGGTGAGTCGGATCTGACTTCCTCTTCAGCAAATCTGATTTTAGGGAATTCCTCCTGAGTTGATTCTTTATCTGTAATTCCACACACATCATCCATTAAACCTAGAAACAACTGAATCACATCCTCCTCTTCATTCAACTTGGTATCTGTCTCTTCAAAAGCGCTTTAAATGACATGATCAACATCATTTCTTTGTATGATCTGCTTCTCCTCACAACATTCCTCATCAATTGAAAGTAAAAACTTCTCAATGTCATCATGCTCATCACAATCATGCATTTGATGCATATGATTATTATACAAGATACCCACTATGGAATCAACATCATCACAAAAATGAAGAAAACTATGCATGACATCATCTTCATCATGAACATCAACCTCAACATCAAAAACAACATCAAACACTTCATCAACATGCACATCCACCTTGTCATGATCTGCTGATTTGCATAAAATTTGAATTCTGGGACATTCAGAGTTACTTCTCTGATTTGAAATCTGATGCATTTCAGCCCCATCTTCATGATCTTGGGCATCATTTGAGACCTGCCCTTCACCTTGCAGCACTAGGTGAAGGAAACTTGCAGAAAACATGGAATTCTCAAATTCAAAGTACTCTCTTTGAGACCTTTGAACTGAAATCTGATTTGATTCCGGTTTTGAAAATTCAGAGTTGGAGTTTTGTGATGCAAAAACATTTCTCATGCACATGATTTCATCATCATCTTGGTTGTTGGGATGTGTGTGGTGAAGACTTTCTCCATTTGGTTGAATGCCTGATGTTGGCTTGGGGGTATCTATGGGTTCTTGGTGGCATCTTTGGCTCACTCCCACTTGTACTCCCTTTCCCTCAATCATCGACACTCCCATTGGGTATCCCCACTCATCATCGTCGTCATCACTTGATTCACTCTCAAACTCATCTTCATAACTCTCATGCAATGCTTCATATGCTTTTTGCAATCTAGCTACCCACTTAAGGCTTGAACAAGTTCTCTTCTTCCTACACCCTCATGCTTTTCACAATATACATATGCATCATGAAGAACCTCTTCAAAGGCTTCTAGCTCTCTCCATCTTCTCACAAGACTCATTTTTGGATGCATATTTGAACTTTGAAATGATTTTGTGAAGTTTGGCGCTCAAACCAACCATGAAAAATTTCATGCATTGATCTCCTTTTGAACATGGCTCACACATGTATGAGCATTCATTTGTTGCATGGTTATCACTCATGCAAATCAAACACTTCTTTTTCTTCTTTTTACCCATATTTGAAGTTAAAAATTAGATAGCTATGTGAGCTCTCATATTCAATGCACCACACCAAATAGAGCCCACATGTATGCATGGAATGGAGAGCTGCGGTGCTATACCGAGATCCACCCCACTCATGATAAATAGGTGCTCAAACATTGCTGAAAACTTTCTAAAATCAAAATTTAAGGTGTTTATTATGCAAAATTTGAATGATGGCTTACTTGGAACACGTCAACCTCCAATGTGAAGTAGCACTTTGAATGAGGAATTCCACCATCCCATCCAAGGATATGCAGATTCTGATTCTGCTGCACTTGTAGATTTTGATTCTGCTCCACCTACAGGTTCTGAGTAGTCTGCTGTAAGATCAAAGCAGTCTGCAAAGCAGGTTCAGAGGTGGAACTCTGATTTCTGGAAAGGCTTAAACTGAATCTGATTTCGCCTTCTGAATCTGATTTCGCCTCCTGAATCCAATTTCACCTCCTGAATCAGATTTTGCCTTTTGAATCTGATTTCGCCTCTTGAATCTGATTTCGCCTCCTAAATCTGATTTCACCTCTGAATCTGCAGCAGTGCCCCTGAATCTACAGCACTTTCTTTGGATGCTCCTACTGTAGGCTCCATCCCAATCAACCATTGTGGTTGAAACAACTGTAATTGCCAGTGTTTAATGGTTACACAGCCAAGCAGTTAAGCAGATACAATATCTCCACAAGAAACATGTTGATTAGGCAAAAACAGAGATTCAGACATAGCAAAAACGTAATGCACAGATAGAACTTTGAAAGAGCAAGGTCACACAAGAGATAAAACCCTAAAAATTTGCTTCATTCTCCTCTTTTTTCTCCTCTCTCTCTCTCT
Organism: Cibotium barometz; assembly: GCF_041138505.1. Lineage (NCBI taxonomy): Eukaryota > Viridiplantae > Streptophyta > Polypodiopsida > Cyatheales > Cibotiaceae > Cibotium > Cibotium barometz. Next base: position 1,624,880 of record NW_028229435.1, on the reverse strand, counting down.
CTTCCCCCTTCTTTTCTACGTTGCTCAAAAAACGTGGGCAAAAAGTATATACCGAGACAAGCAGCCTTATCACCTTATCACATGAACGAATCCACTGTGCATGATCAGTTTTCCACTGTTCAAAAATAGGACCTTCGGTAATAATAACATCATTCTAAAGTGGATCAATAGGTTGAGGGGGGCATGCAATAATACCAAGAACAATATCTACCAATTTGTCTCCTTCCAAAATTAATAGCATCTTGTATTTCCAACCAGGAAATCCTTGGCCTTGGAAAAGAGGAACAGAACGCTGCCCAAAAGGAAATCCGTTAACAAGTATGGTGTTTGCCATGTTGGGTTGTGAGAACACATATAAGATAAGATCGCAGAACTTGCACACCATGTACGAGATATGAGAAACGTAGCCAAAAGAAGGCATGCACCAGACGACGAGCATAAAGTGATCGTGTAAAGAATAGAACGTGAACCAAAATTAGAACTCTAAAAGTGGAGACCCGTGTCTCATGCATGTAATTAAACTTAGAGGTCCATAAAAGACGAAAATAATAACAAGAAAAAGCACCGCGTTATGACGCAACTTGCATGGCAAGTTTTGTATCTAATTGTAGCTTGTACAGCAAGCAATATTCGTCTGAAGCTTTCACAGAAAGCTTTGACGATCGAATCCTGCTTACGACTCAAAGACAACTACGTGTTTGCTCTCACAGAGAACTTGTTTTACTGTTTTAGATGCAGTTTGCCTGTTCTAACTTTTGACTCAGAACTCCGATTGACAAACCGTTTTGATAGGATTCACTAGCACTGTACCATCTATGCACCAGCACTAGTTTTGGTTTTAAGGACACGATTAAGAAACAATTCTAATTACAACAAGTGGAGCTATAAAATCATGTAGGCAACATATAATCAAAGAACCAATCAACCCTACAAAAAACTGTTACCAAAGATCAATCTTGTAAGACATGAAATCATAATCATAAATTGAACAAGAAGACGTAGATGCCATTAGGAAAAGGAATCTTCTAGGTATCTATCTTGTCCCTTCTCCGAACCCTATCGTGTTATATATCAATGGATAGCTTTTGAAGAGTAGAATCTAAATATGTGAGGTCCGACAAATTTGGAGTTCGTTTGCAAAAATTTTATCCAGTGCCCCTTTTTGGAGGGAATATTCCGGTCAAACTTCCTTACAGGGCCCCAAAATGAGCTCAAAAATTTCCTAATGTTCCCTTATGATTAGAATCGCTCTGATACCATGTTGAGAGAGGGAGAGAGACGAGACAAGAGACACCACATACGCTCCACAGGAATGAATCATATTAGTCACAAGTCACATAATATAGGCAAGACCTAGAGTGAGTTAGGGCTAGCTATATATAGCTCCAACATTGGTACCCAAAAGATTACTACAAGCATAAGATACTACCAAGGAAATTCCAACGCTTGGATTTCCAAGTGCATCAAAAATTCCCCTAAGCTTGCACAAAAAAAGAAACCTCATCACCATAAGCATTAGCCCACCACATTCATAATGTTCATTAAAGATGGGTGCCTGTGGACATGCTTCAATAACAAAGATCGTTATGATGGTCATCCCATCATATGGTTTCCAAAATCGAACAACGTGAAGAAGGAAGCCTCACCACCGACTTCAACCCCAACAGTTTCACCTAAAGTTTCACAAGAATGGAGACCCAAACAACACCAAGCAAGTCACTCAACCACTCTCATCGATTCAACACCTGCATAAGAGCTTGTGTGTTCAAGAAACCCCAATGGTAACCAACCAACATTCTTACCTACCGCCTTCATAACATTTGAGCCAAAAATTCAAGAATCAATTCCCACATCTGTAAACAAAGACTTATAAGCGAATCAAAGACAAACTCACAATTCTCTTTTCACTCCTCTGGATGTGAAATGTTAGTGCAAAAGCTACACGGCAGACATAAGAATCTATTCACTCCAAAATGAGAGTAGGGACTCTTCTTTGAACTCTGGCCATCCATTCTCAATGTGACCCCAAGCCGGTAAGTTGGTGAAAATCCTTATCGTGCCATCGGTTGAACGATGGTTCACATGCCATGTCGTTAACTTAGCAATGGATTGACACCACAACATATGTTGAATGCAAGATATAATAGGAAAGTGCCTCAATACCTTTTGTGGAATTTTGCCACCTTGTAAATCCTTCCTGACGATCCTCTCCAAAAATTGGACATTGCATGACATTGGCAAAGGCACCCTGTTAATCCTTCCTGTAACGATCCTCTCCAAAAATTAGACATTGGAAAAGGTACCCCTAAATAGTACACAATCATTATGGCATGCATGAATTTGAATGTCATCGATACCAAGCATGGAAAGTATTTTTCAAGCATTACAAATTGTTTGTTGGGCGCATCTTCTTTAATAATCAATCGGAGTAGGCTTTTTACACTATTATCTCTCCATCCATATGTTGTTTGCAAGTTGAGGATTTTCATACATGCCCATAAAGTTAAGTACTTTGTACCCTCATACAATGGTTTGTTAGCCTCCTTGTGTAACACATCCTCTCCTTCATGTGTTTCAAAGTTAGGTGTCTCTTCCTCATGCTCGCTTTGAAAAAAGTGAGTGATCACCTTTCATGGCATTTTGGATGTAACTCGCCTTTTATGGCATTCTGGATTCAATACAAATAAGATTTTGGGAGTTACTATGTTTCAAATGTATTTTCATATGTCGATACACAAATGCATTTTAATACATCGACATGTTTGTTTATACAAATTAGAGCTGTCTTGAAGAGTGCCACTCTGCGGTGGTGGAAATAGCGGCACTGCTATTTTTTCTTAGCGCTGCTAAGCGACAGAAATAGTGATGCTATTGTTTTTTATCAGCGTCGCTATAAGTGATGGAAATAGCAATGATATCATTTTTCATTAGTGCCGCTCTCAACGGGCGAAAACAACGTAGGAAATATCGATGCTTATATCGTGGGATATAGCGACGGTTATACTGTGGGATATAGCAGCACTTATAGCGTCAACAAAATAGTGTTGCTTACACCACGCTTATGCCCCAACACTTTTCGCGATCCTTTTATAAAACAACCATACTATAAATGCTGCTAGATCGTACGTAGGACCCACCATGGGATGGGGGGGCATAGCTTGAAGAGAACCACACCTAGGTGTAATAGATAGCACGAAGATAGGATCCGTAAACAGAGAGCACCTAAGTTCACTACTAGTAGTGGAGCATGAGATTATAGTTTACAGCAAGAAGTGAGTAAGGAATTTATAGTAAACGATGGATAAGGTATTTGTTCTCTTGATCATATGCAATGATTAATAGCAAAGTAAATTGCGTAGATGGGTACCAAGACCCCATGTCCTTTATTGCCGAGATGGGTATGGGTAACTAGGACCCCATGATTTATAGGGAAGTAAATTGTGTAGATGGGTACCGGGAGCCCACGCACTACAAGGGATCGGGCTCATACCCGCGCTCCTAGCCGCTAAAAATGACGTGAAAAAAAGTAGCGGGCCCGTGTATCAGCGCGTGTATCATCGCGGCCAGAGACATGCGTGTAAAAGCACGTGTATAGGACTCCTCAGACGCGCTCATACACGGGTGTATACACGCGTCCTGTCAATTCAGATGCATTTAGACGCGTTGATACAAGCGTCTATACACGCGTTTTGTTACTTTAGATGTGCTTATACATGCGTATTTCTCAAGTTTGACGCGTTTATACACGCGTGTTTTACAGATTATCCACGTATATACATGCGACTTTTAGCAGTTCTGACGCGTTTATACACGCGAACAGAGCAAAAAAAAAATCCAAAGAGTGCTATTTGGTGCCTGAATGCTGTTCCAGCATTCGAGCACCCAATAACACTCTCTGGATTTTTTTTTTTGGTGCATTAGACCATCCACGAAGAACATATCCACGAGCAAGATTAAGATAAGAACGACATGAATGCATACATTGTCAATACACGATTCAAGACAGACATGAATGTAATACTATCGATTCACGATTCAATATTACTATCAAAATTTCACACATATATACAAGGGAGTCCATATCTCGAAGTAGCCCATGGCTTCAGTTTACAAAAAAATATATACAACCACATCCTCAATATGGAATGTGATACTATAAGTCTGAGTACTACTCAGGCCCAGATGATGACTCGGTGCTCCCTCCATGCTCAGATGAGCTCACATCGGTCGGAATGTCCGATGAGTAGTGCTCACATCCACCCTCTGCAGTGACGACGGGTGGATCATCAGCAGCTTGTGCCTGTTCAAGTAATATATAGTATATAAGTATACATATATGTAATTCAATAAACCAAAATCATTCGTTTAGAATTTTCAAGTACCTGTCGACCATATGATCTCATGGCCATCTCAAACTGTGCGTCTGTAATACGTCCCTCGGCTCTGAAGATGGCCCACGTGTCACGTCTGCTATGCTGGCGAGCATACGTAGTATTGTGAGTTGTGGGCTTCCTTCCCGTAACCCGTCTCGCTGTATCATAATCAACACAATTTATAAGATTAAAACAATCATAGAATCAATGAATTAAGTAAACAATCAAATAAAGTGGCAAGATACTTACGAACTCTGCCTCCCATGACTCGACGCCGCCAGATCCGAAATGCGAAGATCCAATGGTCTCCATCTGGATCCGTCGTGCCTCCACATGCTGCCTACTCTTCACGCCACCCTCTGCTCGTTTCTTTGCCTCCTTCCACTTGCGTTTGTGCGCAGTGGTGGCAGGTTTCTCGGCAGGATAGCCACCCCCAGCTACATTTAGCCGGTCATTGTACACGAGTTTTTTAAGGTGAGATCTTTTATTACTTAAGATCTCCCTTATTCGCGTCCTTCCCCATACATCCGAGAATGTAGCATGTGGGGGATTGGGGTACCGACTATGTACAGCCTCTATCACCTCCCCAACTAATCGGCTATTTTGATCTTTAAATTTAATAAAACAATTTCTATATAAGTTTGATACTACCCCACGCATGTACTCCATTACCTCCCTCCCCCTCGCATCCATCACTATCCCGCCCCTATCCGTCACATCATAGCAGATCACTCTCTCCACCTCTCTCATCTCCTCCTCTTCCAAACTGTCTCCTCTAACTCTTCTCCCTCTATCTCCTCTCTCACCACGTGCCGCTGCATCCTCCACTCCCACTCGTCCTACTGCTGTGCGGGTGGAGTCATGACTAGGGGATTGTCTACGTGACGGTGGTTGTGAGCCCTGACGTGACGGTGGCTCTGAGGGAGCACGTGATGGTGGCTGTGAGGGTGTGCATGAGTGTGTCTGGGACGAGGTATGTCTCCTCGGTGGACGTGGAAGAGGAGAAGCTGCATGCCATCTCGTCGGACTCGTAGGCATAGACGGCACTGGAGTGCCCTGGATACTCGCGGTAGGGGTATAGACACCAGGCATGGAAGGAGGGGGATGGGCATACATGTACTCTGTAAGCTCAACTGGACCAGGATGGTGCCCAAAATGATTTAGCATCTCCATCAGCCAATTGCTGTACGTAAATGGATTGGATGAAGAACCTGGAATATCCATAAAGAACCTGCAAAAATAATCCTCATGTACATCATAGGCTGTCTCTTGACTCACAAAAATATCATCATTCAAGTCACCTATCAGCCTGCAAACCATAGAAACAGGAAACATAGTCTCGTGTATACACCCGTCCAGAAACGCGTGTATACACCCGTCAAAAAACGTGTGTATACACCCGTCCAGAAATGCGTGTATATTCGCGTGAACAGACTGTGCAGATAGGATACACGCGCTTTTACACGCGTTTCTACAGGCGACCTGCGTAATTTTTTTTTTTGAAAGGGACCGACCTCCGACAATGTATCCTTATAAAAGGCCCACTGTCGCCCCTGTCAGAATCGTTCACCCAAAATCGTGTGCACAGAAGCAAAAGGATGGATACAAACCCAAAAAGCAAAGAGAAAATAGCATAAACAAATCTGAGAAAGGAGACAAGGCAAAGGACAAACTGACTCACCTCTGAAAAAGTGAGTCTTCTTTCTGGGTCGGCTTCCTCCCGTGTGTGCTCCTTCTCTACTCCCTCCTTGCACTTAGGTTTCGTTTCTGTTGGAAGAGGCAAAAACGAAAAAGAACAGATATGTTAGTTCAAAATCTTTATTTGGGGAAGGCGGGCTATTTTTAGTTTAAACAGATCGTCGCGTTTATAAACACATGTATGTTCACGTGTATGATAATTTAGCTGCGTTTATACACGCGTTTTGCAGGAATTACCCGCGTTAATACACGCGATTTTTAGGAAATAGCCGCGTTAATACACGTAATTTTTTAGAAATAGCCGCGTTAATACATGCAATTTTTTTATACTTTCATTAAAAACATATTATGATTTTGTGTTTTTTGGTTTGTACATAGGATGTCATCAACCTCCTCAAGCAGTTCTAGGGAAGATGAGACAATGCGTCATCGTAATCGTGATGTGTGGTTGGGACAACAGATCAAATGTATGTGTAATCGATGTCAAGGATGCATTGTACGAGCACGTCGAATTACCTTGAATCACATCTCTATGTATGGAGAATGGAATCAAACAGGTTTAGAGGTGAGTAGATGTAAATTGATGGTATTCAAATGACTCATGGTATCCAAATTAAATTAATAGAGTTGTAATATATAAACTCTAATTGAAGCAAGATGCAGTACCACACCCTAACATGGTGCCCTACGCACGACGAGAGCACGCAAAGCGTCGACGAGATGATGCTGGAGCTTCGGGATCTATTGTCAGAGATGAGTGGGAAAGGGATGACAATAGCCCTGCACCCCACGAAGTTGTGGAAGAGGAAGTGTTTGATGATATGGTGCAGAATCTTTTTAAGGATGATCCCAAAGGTATGGACGACGATGATATGGAACAAGAGCATCTTTACAAGGCTTCATCGACACCGGTTTTTGAAGAGTGCACATTATCTATTTTACGTGCTTCACTTGACTATTCAATATACAAACAGTTTATGGATGGAGAAATGCAAGTCTTGACGCATTATTGAAGTAAGCATTCTAACTTACAAATTTGAATTAGTGGTTTAAGGTTTAGGATTTAAGACTAATTATAATTGATGATATTGGATGCAGGCTATTATCAAACATGCTTCCAAAGGAAAATAGACTACCCACCTCAAGAGACATAGCGAGGCGCTATGTGACATCTCTTGGAGGATTGGATTATGATCGCATACATGGATGCATGCGTCAATGATTGCATTCTCTTTCGTGGGACGCATAAGGAGGCTCGGCATTGTCCCACTTGTGGTGAAGCAAGGTATAGAACAGATATGAAGAGTTTTGATGTACCTCGTAAAGTCTTGCGACACTTTCCTATAATTCCTCGCATCAAACACATGTTCAAGTGCAAATCCATATAGCAGAGCTCATGTCATGGCATTCCTCACATCGATCGGATGATGGCATGTGGAGAATTCCCGTAGACACTCCTGCTTGGAAGCATATTGAAGATGAGTGGCGCAGCTTTAAAACAGAGCCCAGAAACTTGAGACTTGGCCTAGGTATGGATGGAGTGAATCCATTTGGTTTCAAAAGCACCGCATGCAGCGTGTGGCCAGTTGTGTTGGTGAACTACAACCTTCCACCATCAATGGCGATCAAGAAGAGACATCTTATGTTATCCCTTCTAATTCCAGGGAAACATAAAGTCAAGCATAAGGATGTTTATCTTGAACCGTTGATTGATGAGTTGGAGGAACTATGGAGAGGTGTTGCGGTGGTGGACATTAGTAGGCCTCCCTCCTCTCGACACTTCGAGTTAAAAGCAGTGTTGATGTGGACAATGCATGAATTTCCAGGATACATCGATTGTTATGGTAAGAATTCTAATTACCTCCCTACTCTAATACTATTGGCTATATATATTAATTATACATATTGACTTTATTATTCTAACTTTTATTTATATTTTAACAGGTTTGAAAACATCGGGTAAACATGCATGTCCTGTTTGTGGCCCTTCGTTAGTACATGAGTATGCTAACGGTTTGTGTAAGACCGTATTCAATAATCATCATCGATTTCTCCCCTCAGATCATCCTAAATATGCTGCTAGTAAGAGTAACATTCCTCCACAAACACTTCGTGCAAAAGATTGGAAGCGTATTTGGGAGTCTACAAATATTCTTCCTCCAGATGGCATGAATAGGTATAGTAATGTTTTTTCAATCTTGTTTTGTGTAGTCTCTAATTGGATTAAAGGTCACATAGAGCAATCCCTTGTGTAGGTACTCCATTTTTTTTCGGCTACCATATTGGACCCATCTTAAGATCAACCATCTTCTTGATCCCATGCACATCTTCAAGAATGTGGGATCTGGTATTTGGGAACATATTATTGGTAAACGAGACAATGTTAGCGTGCGTGAGGACTTGCGGGTCGCAGGACGTATGCGTCAAGCTTGGCCACGAGAGGTGGGTGGGCACGTTCGTCTTCCGCCTGCACCATGGATTATATCAAAGAAAGAGGAGAAGCAGGTAAAGCAGGCCATCACCACTTTGCGTACTCCCACTGGATGCATGAGATCATTGAAGGGAGCCTTTACAACCACTAAGAAAAGAGGCGTTGAGCAACTATATGGGTTGAAGTCCCACGATTGGCACAAGATGCTTCAAGTAAGTGTTTTCCAAGTCTTGTACGTTGAAATTAAATTTTGTAATGCCATAAACCATACATACATGTGCTCTTATGTGCGCAGTTCATACTACCTACTAGCATCGACCATTGTGCAAATAAGGGTTTGAAAAAATGTATTTATAAGATGGGCGAGCTTGTGAGGTATGTAAAACCCATGTCAGATCACCCTTCATTATACCTTGCAAAATGAACGTGCATGAGGTATAACGTACTATTTATTTATTTTTCAGATATGTTAGTTCCAAAGCAATTGATCCAGCCACGTTGGATGATGCGCGTGTTATGGCAGTGGAGGTGGTTTGTTTGGTAGAGGAGACTTTTCCGCGAACCATTCTCACAAGTCAACTACATCTCATTGTGCATTTTTTAGTGGACAAAATCGCTTTATGTGGTACTGTGCATGCACGTTGGATGTTCTTCCTAGAGCGCTTCATGAAGACCTTAAAAGACTTTGTGAGGCAAAGTGCAAGGCCTGAAGGAAGCATGGCCGAGGGTTGGTTGATACAAGAGTCTCTTGTATATATTTCAGAATTTCTTGGTCAGGGGGACAGCTCTTTGCCCCACGACTATGGAGCAATGAAGAGGACTTGAGGATGACCTCTATTGTGCCTCAAGGAAAAGGACAGAGTAAAGTAATTGACAGAACATTGATTGATGATCTCAATTTCACTTGCATCCTTAATAGTGATGTGATGAGTAGATGGGTTACAAGATATGAGGATGCAAAGACAAAAAGGCAAGCAGAAAGAGCTCTCTTTCGGAGACAACATGGCTCTCGTAAGGCGTACCCTAAGCATCTAGAAACACTTCCGAATGATATCCATGTTGATTGGTTGCATGAGGAAATGAAGAGAGAAGAGAGCGACGAGGGGCTGCATATCACGGCGGAAGAATGGGAGTATGCACGAGGATGCATGTTAAAGATACATAGAACTAATGTTTTGCATTAGTTGTAAGTGATTTGCTTTTAATATTTATTCACATTGCTTACACAAATATTGCTTCTATTTTGGTCCAGTGCACTATGTTCAATGCTATATGGTGTGAAGGCAAGCATTTTCGAACACAAAGAATTGATGAAAAGAGGAATACACAAGATTGCGGTGTCTTTAGTAGCTTTGAGGAAGCTAATGGAAAAATGGATGATTATTGTGGCATAATCCAAGACATATTTAGGCTTGACTTTCGTCGCTTCTTTGTGTATGTTTTGGATGTCAAATGGCAAATGAACGTGGTGGAAAAAGGGCCTGATGCAATGATAAAACGCCATGCAAGTGGCTATGTAACTATTGACTCTACAAAGTTTTGGCAAACAAAGAAAGATACGCTCGTATTGCCACAACAATGTGAGCAGGTATGCATTTTTTTACTAATGTGTTTCATGTACATATATATCTAAGCTCGCGTACCCCTTGACTTTTGATATGCTAATTAATTACTGTAGTATGTGTATTTGAGTAGGTTATCTATCTACCACTGGTGCATGACATTAAATGGTGGTACGTCATCCCTATTACACCATGTTCCAAAGTGATGTATAATACATTCACTGATATGGAGCATATGGAGGATGTAACAAGCCGCAATGAAGATGATGTCGAACATGCCAATGAAGATGTTGTGATCAATGATCAAGAAATAAGAGATGATCATGATAATGAGAATGAGCGTGCCATTTCTCATGATCATGAGAATGACCCTACCATTGAGGATGATGGTGATGTTGATGAGGATGATCAGGACATCGATACCATTATCAATGGAGTACAGAATATCGATAGTAGAATAAATTTAATCGTAGCCTTACAAATTGATCAAATGGATATTGATGTTGATCGTTTGGCAAGGATGGATCTTATTGAAGATGAGATCGAACCCTAACCAATCCGTCTAATTGATGACATTTCTATTGTATGTGTTGTCTTTTAATTATCATCTCATATGCATGATTTATTTTTGAATATATTTTATTGTTGTAAATGCATGTAGTGGGATTGTGTAATGATGTATACTGTAATGTACTATGAGATGGTTTAAAGAAAATGGTTCTTAATTTTGTAAAGGAATTCATTTTTTCTTCAGTTTTTTTTACCAAGCGTGTATTAATGCATGTATGGCAGCGTGTATTGATGCGTGTATATAAACGCGCTTATACACGCGTTGATAAATGTAAATATACACGCGAATTTAAATGCCAAAATACACGCGTCCGATTCTATTCAAATACATGCGTGACCATACACGCGCTCGTAATTTATCGCGTGTATAAAACGCGCGTATGGCAGCATTGTCTTGTAGTGACGTAGTTTATTGTGGATTCCGACACTTGACAGGCCATATAAATGTTGTTTTTCTCTTTCCAAAGCACATTGACGTAGCCTTTCGGCAAGAGTGAGTGCAAATAGAACATGCAATCACTGCTGCCACCTAAGTGTAGTAGTCTGCGCCTCGAAGTCAACATGAGAGAGAGAGGGCAGAGGGGAGAGAATACTGTGGTTGCTGCTTAAGGGAAAATGTTGTTACTCCACCCGAAATTGTAGTGGTGGTTTATTCCTTAGAAAACTAGGGCGCCTACCATTTTAGGCGCGTGGACTATGAATTTATGGACCTCTAGTAGTGGGTGGGGGGGCGGTGAAGGGGACTTGTAAGCGGGCGAGGAAGGTGGCGGGGGGTAGACGGGAGGGGATTTGTACACTGGGGAAGGAGATTTGTAAACCGGGGGAGGAGGGGAGGGTGAGGGAGGTGGGGGGTACGTCACAGGAGAAGGGGACTTGTAAGCGGGTGGTGAAGGTGGGGGGTACACCGGGGGAGAGGTGTACACAGGAGGAGGAGGAGGAGGAGGAGGAGAAGGGGACTTGTAAGCGGGTGGGGAAGGTGGGGGGTACACAGGAGGAGGTGTCTTGCATGGGCGGGCAGGAGCGAAGGCAAAAGGTCCCACAGAGTAGAGGAGCTTATCGGGGTCTGACTTTTCCAGGCGGAGAGGGGCTCCGGATTTGCCATAGTTGATGTTGGTGCAAGTGCTGCACTTCTTGTCTGGGGAGGAGACCAAGTAGACCTTGCAGTTCTTGATCAGAGGCAGGAACTGCTTGAAGTCGAAGCGGATACAACAGTCCACCTTTTACATATGCCACATGTATAGTTCAGATCCGAACAAAAACAACACTAGTATAACTCTTCACTATTAACAACCCACAAATCTGGTCCCACCTCTCATCTTGCCAGACAAAAGACGATTGATCCCATCTGATATGGTATGCCAAGCTCAGTGGTGAAGCCCTTGGGGCTCTGCTCCTCCATAGCCTCCTTGTTTCATATCTTCACAACAGGCCTCTATCCAGTTGGGTTCTCTATCAATGCAAAGAATGTATGGACTAGTTGTTTCTCCTTCAAATACCACCTCTGTATTTTAGGCCCAACTTTGGCAAGCCAACTCTCCCATTATTATATGTCCCCAACTCCTGCACATCCTTCCCTACATATACACGCAAAGCAATGAATTTGTTAGGTTCCCCTAGTATGTGCACAACTATCCCAACATCTTATGAGTGGCTCATCCTATTCCACTTTGTTATGACTGCACCAACTCCACAAATGTGTTATTATTCATTTTATTCACATAGTATACATACCAACAATAGTGTACACAAATATACATAACTCAATAGCATCGAGTCTCACTACCTTAAACCCTTTTGAAAATACCAGATAGTTCCTAGAAATCTATATTTCCCACAAACAAGTATATCTAACCATGCTGAAAATCATACCAATTGTCCCCTCTGCTTCAATCAATTTTCCCATTAACCAGTCCCCCCAAGAACCCCTTAGAGCTATGTTAGCAAACACCCAATTGTATATCTTTCTCCACAACCCCCTGATGGAAAAACATCCCCAAAAAGCATGTTTACCATCCTCTACTACTGATCCACACCTAGGACGACAAACCCGTGAGGTAAAGTGTCTATCAACCAACTTGCAGCCCAGAGGGAAAGCCCACATGCATACTCTCCACAGAAAGGTTTGGGCTTTCGAAGGTATTCTCAGACCCCATAGCAATTTCCACCTCTTCTCCCAAGTACCCTTACTCCAGCTTACCCTCCAAATTTTGTTACAGTAGGCCGCATTCAACTCACTCTTTATCATCTCTATATATGCCTTTGGATTTTCAATAGAAACCAATATATTATCTTTCCATAGATCAATCAAACTTCTTACACAAGTATCCTTCTCTTCAGTACCTTTATGTGGTGAGAATACTTATCATCAACTTTAGAGAGTAGAGAGAGAGAGAGAGAGAGAGAATGAGAATGTGGAAGATGACACAATATTGGGTCAGAATACCCACTGAAAGGGACCCCTCCAAGCAGGAGTATTTGCTTATATTATTCTTTGGAGAAATGTTGTATGATACAAATGCCCAATGTAAGAACAAGGAAGACTATACATCAATTGAGTATCTAGCTATCGCGAGGCTCTGCTAAAGACTCTCCTTGGCCACTAATGCAAGTCCACATAGCAAGAAAACTGCACATATGCTGGCTGAATGTGAAGAGTATCTTCCTCATTAGTAGCCTAGAGTGCTTGGATGGTGCAAAGTGAGTATGCTTTGCTGAGAATACTTGAATGATTGAATGAGAATTGATGCGCCTATATTGATATGTCTCCTTGCTATACTGGCTAGCTAGCATAGGGTTGTCGGCCAATTCACCATGGCCACAAATTACCCAATAAAAAGAATTAAATGCTACTAATTGTTGCGCATGGGAAAACATGATTTTTATAATGTTGTCCAACCTGTTATGACCTTGCCACCTAGAGTATTATACCCCACATTTTGCAAGCCTACAACAACAGATGCTGGGTGACTGGGTATAGACCCACTCCCATGCTGGTCGTTGAAGGCTAAGCTTAGCCCTTGAACATGCCAAATAAGCCCACGAACATACCAAAACACTTCTACATGCCTGCTCATGCTTGACCTAATGCTAGGGCTGACTTCTACATGCACTAACTAACACATTCTCCAAGTGGGTTAAGAGGACTAACAATAGAGGACTAACAGACCTCTAAAGCTCAGAGAGACTAACCTATGTAGCTTGTGCCTGATTGTCCCTGGACTAAGGGATCAAAATGGGGTCACGACGTACGATAAAAAATCCTAGAAAGGTTCTATTTCTATACAAATGTTGCACTGATGATCATGCCAATGTGTCATTCTGTACCCCAGTGTAGGGTGCATGTGACCATCCCTCCTACTTAACTTGGTGGTAGGTTCATGGCTTCCAAGTTGTCTGCCAACAAGTAGGGGTACTCTTGAAATAACTCTTCATCAATCCACCCAAACTGCTTCATGGGTTCCACGGTCTTTAAACTTCATGTAGAACTGTCGTATTCATCGACCGGATCCATGCTTCCATCTGTGGAGGAGAAGTTATTCTTGCCTATAACTTAAGCTTCGTCAATCATATTTTGGTTCTTTCTCTTCTGATATATTCTGCAATTATGGACCTACATATGGCTTCCACCAAGAAACATGAGAGACAATGTGCATAGTCCAACTTTCTGACAACTTTTACTTTAAAGACACATCACTTAACCTCTGAATGATTGCAAATGGGCTGAAACTTCTGAATGATATTTTGGGACAATGATTTTCCACTTGCTTTAGCCATTGTTTCATGATGCGAAGATATATTCAATCGTCTTCCTTAAAGTTGACATCTTGCTTGGATTTGTTGGCTTGTCGGGTATATGCTTCCTTAGCCTTGGTGGGAAGGTGCTCCTTAACTAACTCCATGATTTCTGAGAATGTCTCGGTGGTTTTATTGGCCTCAAGAGATGGTGACACCTGTCTCGTCAACAGAGATGATAACCGCCAAATGCTACCTCATACGACATGCGGCCAATACTCAGGGATTGAGTATCATTTAGGATTGCCTAAACCAAAGGAAGATATTGTTCCAATTTCGATTGCTTGTCATGGTAGTATGATTTGAGAACATCAAAGGCCAATTGATTGTAAATTTCTATTTGGCCATCTATTTGAGGATGGAATACACATTAGGGAAAATTTGGACTATGAAATGGGCCCTGTAAGAAATCCAAATTTTTAGTAATCTTTTGATTAAAAATGCTAATTTTGACCCCATAGTGGGAGATAAAGCAAATGATTCCCCTGACTTTTTGATACTTTTAACATTTTAGTGTATTTTTATTTAAAACTTTTCTCCCAAATATATATATATTGAAAAGTTTATTTTTAAATATCATTTTCAAATCCTTATCTCATTTAATGTCACCCCACTCCTTTCATTCTTTTCATTTTCAAATCCTTATCTCATTTAATGTCATTTAATGCCACCCCACTCCTTTCATTCTTTTCATCTCTCCTAATCATGACTTAAATCTTTATTTTTGGAATATCAAAAATGGTTTTTTTAGAGAGATATATTCTTAATATATATTTCTCTATGATCATTCCAAATGTTAGAATATTTTCATCTAATATAAGTCTCTTTTCTAATCTTCTATTAATCTTATTTTTCTGTCATCTTGAATTAGACATGGCTTTAGATGATATTACGAATTATAGAAATCGTAAAGTAGACAATCACATTCGTATAGATGAAGATTATACACTAGCAAAACATCCATATGTTAGACAATCATTACCTAATTCAACCATGTCTACATGAAGAAATGAGGGGAAGAAGAATGTTGATCTTTGGGTGGATGGGAATCTCTTTCCCTATTATCCTTTGACCTTGTACAGTCCACCATTTTGTGATTTCACTAGTTTTGTTCAATATGTAGGTGATGGGAAAAATGGGCTCTAAGGTTATTGTAAAAAACTTTCTATTAGTGGTGGTCTTCATATCCAATACTTACACTCAATTAATTCGTCTTCAATCAAGTATTGAAGATTTGAAAAAACATTCACATGACCTAGATATGAAAAATAGGGAACAAGAAGCACTCATAAATAATCAAAGAGAGAAATTATCCAAGAGGTTGAAGCACACACCAATTGGTGCAAGTGAGCGTAAACGAAAGCTTTCTAATATTCAAAATCTTTTGGTGCAAGGAAACGGAGGGTCATGGCATGCAACAAGGTATGTTTCCATGGATTTTTTATTTGTATTTTTTATGTCTGTGTTAATTTAAAGGTTTTTTCTGATAGATTTAATGGTGGTTTCGTTATGTCCCAGGAATTTCTTAGCTGATGCATTAGGAATTTTTTGGACCCAAAAAGGGCCTCCTATAAGGATTCCTAATTTTAAGTTAGAGCTTAAAAAGCTGGGCTTAAGGGAGACAAAGGCTATAATGACCCCTATTTTTTGCCTTGCCACATTAGCCATACTCGCCTAGTTTCACTTTTTAAAGGGAATATTCTTATACTCTCTCTCTTACTTTATGACTTTTCTCATAATTTCTCTCTTACTTTTTGAATTTTTTATCTTCACTCTCTACAAATTGAATCTTTCTTGTCAATTTGAAATCTTCTTTCTCATTAACTCCCACCATATCTCCCTTCCGCATCAGTAAAACATTCTCGTATTTAGGTGGGCCCCAGAAAGTGAAAATTTTTAATTTTTAAATTTTTTACATTTTGAGGGGGAAAAAACACCACCCAACCAATATGTATGAATTTTTTATCTTCACTCTCTACAAATTGAATCTTTCTTGTCAGTTTGAAATCTCCTTTCTCATTAACTCCCACCATATCTCCCTTCCACATCAGCAAAACATTCTCGTATTTAGGTGGGCTCCCAAAAGTGATTTTTTTATTTTTTTATTTTTTTACATTTTGAGGTGGAAAAAATATCACCCAACCAATATGTATGATGAAAAAAAAATTCCCTCCAAAAAGCTTGTAATTCAAGGGTCATGTCAGAAGCTTGCTCACAGGAGCCAATACATCCATAACTAACTGTCATGAAACCACAACCCCATAAACATAACTAACTCTAAGGAACCACTACATCCATGAGATCCCGAAATTATGGGGACCCTAAAAAATATTATTTTTTAATTTGTCTCATAAATGTAATTTATTGATGAAAAACTCCGTGTTAGTATATTTGTATATCAAGAATATCATTTTCTACTTAGAAAAATGGATTTGTGTTAAAACTCCAACAACAAAGTTTTAACAGTCTCTCTCACTCACTCTATCTCTCTCTCCCTCTCTGAGGATCTCTTTGCTTAGGTATGGAGCCTTTGCAAGCTGTGTGTGTAGCCCCTTGTGAAGCTAGAAAATGGAAGGTTTATTTACACATCTGTATTCCTGAAGAGTATGGCAGCTCTAAAAAAACCCATCCTACTAATGCACAATCTGTCCAAGCTCTTAGGATGGATAATTAATTATTCATTTTTCAAGATTTTTAAATATTAGGATAAAAATTAAAAAATCGTTTAAAAAGCAGCCAAGTTATGGCAAAATTTTTCTAGATGTAATTATCTTTGAAGTAAGATGGTTGATGACGTAGTTCAATGGCCATGAGTTAAGAGATGAGTAGAAATAATAGATAAAGAGCACTTAGTCGTCTCACAAGGTGTAGACCTATCACAAGGTGTAGACCTGTGACACATAAGAACCTTTCCTTGTTTTGAAGAAAAGGGGAAAGAAATGATCCTAGTGAATATAATCAAACTCGAAGGTTAGATCCTCGAGCGAAAAGGCTTCCTTGATGGGAAAGATCCCTAATAAGAAGTGAACTCGCCCAACGTCTGTGACTATAAATGAAGTCGTATAGAGAACCATCCTATAAATGTTGGTCTTGAAGAAAGGATCAAGGATCAATGAAACAACGAGGTGGTCATCCTCAGAATGGCCAAGAATCGTACTGGGATAAAGGCCGTGTTGTTATCCTCGTGCTGAAGGATCGAGAGAAGAATAGATGTTTATGATGTTATGTGGATAAAGGAAAGTTGCAGGATTATATTTAGATTTTCTTTCTGTATTATAGGACCCGAATAAGTTCTTTCTGTGTTGTTATCCTCGTGCTGAAGGATCGAGAGAAGAATAGATGTTTATGATGTTATGTGGATAAAGGAAAGTTGCAGGATTATATTTAGATTTTCTTTCTGTATTATAGGACCCGAATAAGTCCTTGTTTTAGGGGAAGGATTCAACGATTGTGCCTCGCTTTTGATGGGGAAAAAAAGCATTGATTCTGTGAACCAAGTGCGAGTCTTTTTCCACTGTGGAGTTTGACCATTGAACTTAGAATGAATGGGAACGTGAGAAATTTATTCAATTCTCGAGATCATTTCAGAAAGGATTAAGTTGTCAGAATCAAAGGAAATGATTATGAGAACTATCCCAAGGTTGTGATCAAGCTCAGAACGATGAGGTTCAAATTTAAGAAATTATTTGACGGATAGAAAGGAAATATGATTGCAAAAAATGTATCGATGAATAACCTCAAAAAGGACTGACCTTATCAAAAGAGAAACGTCGTGGTTGGATAAGCATATACTTGACTTATTTGCTTAGAATTCTGTTTTACACCAAGATCGCCGGTGGGCATTTGGTTATGTTTCGAAGGTGAAGAAAGTGATGTTCAAATAACAAAGGGCCGAAGAGAGTAGGAAATGAGAAACAACAATATGAGGAATGGAACTCCCCCTGGTGGTGGATCATTAAGAGAGTATCCAAAATAGTGATCATTAAATAAGAGGTAACACCCCCTAGCGGATCGTTAAGATAGTACCCAAAGAGTAAAAAATTGGTATGAAATCAGGAATATGGGATGGCTTACCCTGGCGAATCGGTAAGAGAGCATCCAAATAGAAATGAGGATTGAAGGCCCCTCCTGGCGGATCGTTAAGAGAGCTAATTGAAGGGATAAGTAACATAAGAGTCAAGAAAGAAGAAAATATTTCATTATCAACTCAGAATTGACGGTTCACTGATGATCAGGATAAAGGTTCAGTTATGTTGGATAGATTATTTGAATAAATACTATTTGAATTTTAAGATATGATTGTTCTCTATGCATGTGATGGTCCTTACACTGTGTCGACGATGGGGCTCAGAGGGAAGACCTCTCTCTAAGTATCCGGACACAAACCCTATTTAATACTTTGGATTTAATGTAAACTCGAAAGTGGGTGGCAGGGTGGACCCGAGCAGTACGGGTGCTTTCCAACATTAAGACTGAAAATTGTTAAGCTAGATAAAGATACATGTAATAAGTCAGACCTTAGAGAATTTCAAAAGAAAACTCTTAATTTATGGTCTTTATACTCGAGGGGGGTAAGCTGTCGGCATGAGCACGAGGAAGCCACCGATATATCTTTAACTCCTGAGAAGTATGAAAGAGATATTCCGAGGAGTTGTATACCGATAAAATTTTAGATGATTCGGGAAACCGTTGGCTAGACCTTAAGATGTTGAAAATTCATGGAGGAATTGCCTATGTCTTCCGACGAGAAAATTTTCCAAGTATGGTTTCAAGTTGAGCCGCCAGACTAGTCTCTTGCCCGAACATTCGTGGGCAAGGCCCCGAGTGAGATGCTATGCCCTACGTAGTTGCTATTCCGCTACTAGCATTCCAATGGACTATAGAGGGAGGGATCCCACACTAGTATATTAGTTAATTGATGGTTTTTATTTTCTAAGGGTGTAGAGGCCATCTCTAAAAAAAATGCAGCCATTAGTTTGGTGTCCTCAATGAGGATAGAATTTATATCTTTCTCCAAGGCTATTTCTTATCTTTATTTACTGCTACAAAGACAAGAACAATGGGATCTTTACCAATCTTTCATGGAGGATCAAGTGAAAGTGTTTGCGACTTTTTCGATGAACTAGAACTCTTCTATTTTTAGTCAATAAGGGAAATGTTTGAATACAATCTGAGGACTATACACTTATTTTTGAAGGATAGTGCTAAAGTATAGTTTAGAGCCTTGCCAGTTGATACTCAAAATAGATGGCCTCTTTTTTTGAAAGCCTTTATGTGACAAAGTATGGCATAGGAGAAACTTTAGAAGCTATTTGGCCTCATCTCCAAAAACTTAAACAAAAGACTTTAGAGGAATATTACACGTATGAAGCTCAATTTTAGGACCTATGGGGAAAGTGGAAAGTCTCACTACAAGGAGTTGAGCCTATTTTTTTGAAAAAAGATAGATTCATAGGACTACATCTACGAAGACGGTAATCTTATGCCAATGTAAAAGAGGAAATTCAAATCAAATCAAAAAGAAGGAGAAAGAATTGGATGTTTTGAAGACTTTATAAGAAGAAAAAGGGGAAAAGATAGAGTCTTCATCCTCTGAATTTTCCTCCTCCTTGAGAGGAAATCTTACTGGTGGGTGGGACTCATGGTGGACTGTTTCTCTGGCTGATGATAGAGTGGATGGATCTCCTTCCTCCCCACTAAGTGTGGTTGTTTTGCAAATAGCACATCTTGGCTAACCAAAATCTTATTTTCCTCTAACTATATCCAAGAAAGATACACTTCTTGCTTTTAGCGTCTAGCTTGGTTCTGGATGCATCTAGAATATGCACATAACATTCACAAACAAATGTTCTGAAATAAGAAACCGACGGTTTCTTACTAGAGTAGGCCTCTTGAGGTGTAACATCCTTGAGTGCCTTTGTGTAGTTCCTATTGAGGACACAAACTACTGTGTTGTGACTGCTTCAGTCCAAAATGTATTGGGAAAAACTCCTTTGCCTTCCACATGCATTGAGCCATCTCCATGAAAGTTAGGAATTCTACAACACTTTTTTGGTGAGGTTTGTGAGCAGTGGGTGCCTGATACCATTCTCCTTGTAGTAGCTATCAAATTACATGAAAGGAATTCTCCTCCTCAATCTGTACAAAACTTCTTCACATTATTTCCTGACTCACTTTCCACAAGCTTATGCCAGTGTTTGAACTTTCCAAAATCTTCAACCTTATCCCAAAGGAAATAAACCCACATCTTCCTACTATAATCGTCAACTAAGAGCATAAAGTAAGAAGATCCCCCTAATGCAGAAGTAGACATTTCACCACAAAGATCAACATGTACCAACTCCAGAGGAGTCTTTTTTTATTGTTTCTATCCTTTGGAAACGCCTTACATTGTTGCTTGTCCATCATGCAAGCTTCACATGGTTCCTACAATTCTAAAAAAGCAGGCAAATTAGCTACCATGGCCTTTTTCTACATCTCCTTTAGCATTATAAATCTAATGTCACCAAATCGCTCATGACAAAGTGTGCTTGTGCTCTTATCTGCAGAGCAGATACTGTAAGGGCACTCAAGTCATAGAGATTTTTGCGCCTTACTCCTTTACCAACTACCTTTCCAGCTGCATCTAGAATTTTTGCTTTAATTTTCTTGAAGTGTACTTCAAGCCCACAATCTGTCATCTTCACAAACAACTAATACTAGATTTTTCTTTATTTAGGATACATAGAGCTTATCTACCAGCTTCTTCTCTTCACCTATGGATTCCACAAAAGATATCGTTCCAGACCCTTTGGCTAGACATTTAGCATTATTTCCAATAACGGCACTGATGGGTTCCTATGGAGGCTTCTAGGTAGTATACCAGGCCTTCTTACTAGTCATGTATCACGATCCTTCACTATCAAAAATCCATGAATCATCAACTCGAGACTGAGTAGAAGACCATACCTCTTCAATGGTGACCCAAAGTTTAAGCTCGGTCTTGAAATTGCTGATTGATCCCTTTCATGAAGACTTCAGGGTGCCATTGTTCTCATCAGCCTTTGTCTTTCTACAGTCTTTGACAGCGTGACCTTTCTTGTTCACAGTAATAGCATCACCCTTGAAACTTCTTCTTCTTGTCACATTAGAAGATGGTGCACCTTTGCCTTTAACATTGGCCAAAAATGCAGCATCACCACCATTGTGGGTCTTCAGCCGCATCTGCTCCTCAAGTAACATAGCACTAAAATTTTCAAATGATAAAGGTGGTACTCTAACCTATGTGTTTAGTGATGTAGCAAGCCATCATACTTATGTGGGAGAATTCGGATGCACCTCAATGCATCTCTAGGCCAACTCCTTGTTGGGTGTTGGACTCACACACTCACACACACAAACCTGCACATTAGGGTTAGGTGCAGGGTAGAGAAGCTCACACACAGAAATGAGAGAGAGAGAGAGAGAGAGAGCCAAAAGTGTGGTATCCACAAAATGCAAGTCAACCCTTGCATGTGTGCCACATCCATATAATATAGAACTACAAAATATTATATGTGTCCTTTCACACTTGATGTCCAAGGGGAAAAACCACATGGGAAAAAGTGCCCTTGGTTAAGCCCTGTTCACACATAGCACTACCATAAGTGAGCATATGCCTACAAATCCCCCCTGTAGTGGAAGTGTGAACCTGTACAAGGTAGCAGATCACTCTCTGTATGAGAGTAAGCCCAAAGCTTTGCGGAAAGCTTCAAACTTTTCTCGAGGTAAAGCCTTTGTGAATAGATCTGCAACATTATCCTGTGTAGGGCAATAAGATAAACTGATCTCCCCTGCATGTAGCCTCTCTCTGACATAGTGATAATGAATCTCTATGTGCTTGGTACGTGCATGAAATACTGGATTTCGTGCCACGGCCATAGCACTCTGGCTATCAGTGAGAATGGTGGTGGGTGTCTGCTGACACTCACGAAGATCAGCCAATAGTCTCCTCAACCATACACAATCTACTGTAGCTGTAAAGACTGCCCTGTACTCAGCCTCACAAGTAGATGTAGCAACAGTGGGTTGCTTTTTACTCAACCAAGATATGCATGAACTGCCAAGAAAAAAACAATTCCCACTGGTGGATTGTCTGGTATCGTAATCACCAGCCCAATCTGAATCACTGTATGCATAAAGCTGCAAGCTGCCCCCCTTGGGATAGAACAAACCAAGATCCAGGGTACCCTTAAGATAACGAAAAATGCGTTTGACTGCTTGCCAATGCTTTGTGCCTGGGCTGTGCATGAATTTGCTCAACAAAGACACCCCAAAAGATATGTCTGGCCTCGTGTTACACAAGTAAATGAGGCATCCCACTGCCTGGCTATAAAGGCCGGCCTCAAAAGGCTCTCCAATATCATGCATAGTAAGCCGTACACCTGGTTCTACCGGAGTAGAAATGGGCTTACATTCATCCATGTGAAACCTTTTTAGCAAATTTTTTATGTACTTAGTTTGCTGCATAACAATGCCATCATCTGTATGCATAAACTGTATGCCGAGATAGTAGTGTAAAGGCCCTAAATCTGACATATCAAATTCAGCTTTCAAATCAGCTTTGAAATCTGAAATTTGTGCTTTGCTTGTACCTGTAATGAGCATGTCATCTACATACAAGATGACTATGAGAATATCAGCATCAGTTTTCGTCACATACAATGTGCTTTCAGCTGAACTATTCTCAAAACCTTGGCTGGTTAGATGAGCATGTATCTTATCATACCAAGCTCTTGGAGCTTGTTTTAACCCATACAATGCTTTGTGCAACCTGCATACTTTATGTTCCTCACCAGGAACTACAAAACCAATGGGCTGATTTACATATACTTCCTCCTGTAAATCCCCATTTAAGAATGCAGTTTTGATATCCAATTGATGCACTTTCCATCCTTTATGGGCAGCCAATGCAATCACAGATCTTATTGTGGTCATTCTCGAAGTAGGAGCAAAAGTCTCTTCATAATCTATTCCCTTTTTCTGGGAGTAGCCTTTAGCCACAAGTCTTGCTTTGTACCTGTCAATAGTACCATCAGACTTTCTTTTGACTTTGTACACCCACTTTGTGCCAATTACATGCTTGCCTTTAGGCAATTCCACAAGATCCCATGTATTATTCTTCATGATAGAAGAAATTTCAGCTTGCATAGCTTGCAACCAATGCTCATTCTCATGTGCTTCTTCATAAGAAGAAGGCTCTTCTGAATCAAAGAGACCACCCATTGCGAATGCAGACTCCTCACGATGTACATTCAAGGCATGGCTGGAACTAGCCCTTGTTCTACCTGTGAGTGGAGCTGCAAGTTTGCTTTCTTGCAAAGTTTTCAGCAACCATCTTGGCACTGACTTGGCTGTGTCTATGGCTGTTTGCTCTTCCCTGACAAGATCTTCCACTTTTCACCACTAGAAGAGGGCTGTCCATGACCAGCCTTGCTAGACTGTTGTCCCCCATGCTTAAAGCTCTTTGCTTTACCCTTATCCTTGGCTATAAATGCCTTTTCTCCACCACGGTTGCTCGATATGTTTGCTCTTGTTTGCTCTTCCTGCAAGAGTAAACCCACGAGCTCTTTAAAAGTGACGGGATCACCACCTCCTCTCATCGAGAGGTTGAGAGAGGTATGAAAGCCCAAGTAGGAAGGCGGTAAAGAATGAAGAGTGTTGGTGACCATCTGTCTGTCTGGGATAACCTCATCAATGTTGAGCAATTGTTCCTGCAAATCTTTCACTTTGGTGAGATGATCTGCCATAGAGTCACCCTCATCCATAGAAAGAAGATCCAATTGCCTCTTCAAGTAGGCAACCCTTGCCTCGTTGCGTACCTGATACATTGCTTCCAATGTGTCCCATGCAAGCTTCGATGTCTTGCATGAACGAATGTGCGGAATAATAGTCCTTTTCACTGAAAGGGCTATCAATGACATGGCCTGTGCATCTCTAGAGTCCCATCTCTTCTGCTCTTGTGTGGGAGCAGGATCTACATCAGGAGCTCTTTGAGCACCTCCCCTTTGAGGCGTGGCTGGCTGAATGGTATGTGGGCGTGTGTCATCACCACACACGATGCCCCAAAGCCCTTTGGCTACCAGCAAATTACGGATCATAAAACTCCAGAGGGAGTAGTTAGATCCATCCAGCTTGTCCTCCTGGGTGAGCACACCAAATACATCCGTAGCATTTTGTGCCATGTCAACAAAATATAACTGCAAGCAAACCAAGCACCAATGTGCACTGCCAGGCAACCAAATGTCCTGCGCAAATGTATGCCTGCAAACCAAAGCAAGTGTAAACCTGCACCAAATTGTCCAATTACACTCAATGTGTATACATACGCGACAAATCGCAGCTGTAATGCTCAATTACATGCTCCAATCAGAAAATCCCCAATTTTTATGCACTCCAATCGCTTCAATGTGCATCTAATTTGCCAATTTCCTCAAAAGCCCCAAATTTCTGCAAATGTATGAGCTTCAATTTTGCCAATTTTGACCTCAATTTTGAAAAACCCCCAAATTTCTGCAAATAAGAGAGGTTCAATTTGCTGATTTTGACCTCAATTTCAAAACCCCCCAAATTTCTGCAAATAAGAGAGGTTCAATTTGCTGATTTTGACCTCAATTTCAAAAACCCCCAAATTGCAGGCAAAGCAGCATGCCCAATTTTCAATTTGTCCTGAAATTGGTAAATTCCCCAAATTCCACCTGCAATTTCTTTTCAATCTGATTGCACAGTATTTATTGTCTGCAAAATCGGCATATGTCCTGCACTGCAATGGCTGCAGATTTTGTATTTGGATTTGATAAAAAATTTTGACAGAGAAATACCTCCAGGCAAGGGCAGCAGGCTTGGAGCAGACAAAATAGGAGGAAGTCGTTGCAGGTGGCGAGCAGGCGGAATGTTGAGTCAAGCAATGTTGGGTAGTCGAGGTGGTTTGCAGGTGTCGTGCGGGCAGAACGGTGGAAGCAGCACGGCACTTAGGCGACGGGAAATCAGCACGACGTTGATGGTGACGGGGCCCAGCTGCAGGTGTCGAGCGAGCAAACACCCGCCTGCAGCTTGTCAAGGCTGGTGCGAACAGCAGAGTCGACTGGAGTCGGGCAGGGTGTGCCGGCTAGCTGGGACCAGCGCGGATGCCTGAAGTCGACTGTTGGAGGATGGACGGCGGCCGGAGCAGAAACGTCGAGCGCTGGGGAAACGCCGGTGCCTTGAGTCGACGATGGAGCAGACGGGCGCTGAAACGGAGTCGGCCTAGACGAGACGTCGGACGGAAGCAGACAGCGACTGGAACGGAGTCGGTGTCGGACGGAAGCAGACGGCGACTGGAACGGAGTCGGCGTCGGACGGAATAGAACGCCAGGTTGGGACGACGTTGGCCGACGGGTGGAGCGCTGACAGGGAGACGGAGGGCACCGTGGACGGAGCAGCTGTCGGACGTCGCTGTGGACAGTACAGCCGCCGACTGGGAAGGGCGGTGCCGCCCGTCAGCTGGGCGGTGGTGGTGGGCTCCCCACTAGTGCCGCCCGATTGTGGTGGCTGGAGGGAGGAGCGTCGACGGAAACCTCTGACGGACGGCGACGGAAATTTGCAGTCGACGGAAAAACACAGCGTCGACGGAATTTTGCAGTTTTTTCTGCAGTTTCTGCACAGCCACCACTCCAGGGCCAGCTCCCAGCTCTGATACCAAATGTTGGGTGTTGGACTCACACACTCACACACACAAACCTGCACATTAGGGTTAGGTGCAGGGTAGAGAAGCTCACACACAGAAATGAGAGAGAGAGAGAGAGAGAGAGCCAAAAGTG
The DNA here is from genome assembly GCF_041138505.1 of Cibotium barometz. Classification (NCBI taxonomy): domain Eukaryota; kingdom Viridiplantae; phylum Streptophyta; class Polypodiopsida; order Cyatheales; family Cibotiaceae; genus Cibotium; species Cibotium barometz. The sequence continues at coordinate 1,598,638 of NW_028229435.1, read as the reverse complement.
TGGTATCCACAAAATGCAAGTCAACCCTTGCATGTGTGCCACATCCATATAATATAGAACTACAAAATATTATATGTGTCCTTTCACACTTGATGTCCAAGGGGAAAAACCACATGGGAAAAAGTGCCCTTGGTTAAGCCCTGTTCACACATAGCACTACCATAAGTGAGCATATGCCTACACTCCTCACTAGTGTGTGTAATCCCTATATCAGCCTTTTGATCATGTAGACTTTGGATCCATGAGATAAATGCTTCAACAACTTCTCCTTTTAGCAAACTTTTCAGTAGTAAGCTGATTCTCTAGGTTTTAAATCATGGTTTAATTCCGAGTCTCATACTAATTTCTCAGTATGATCCAAGCCTTTTTTGTGTTAGTAGTATGTTGAATTCGAGTGAGAAGAGAATAACTTAAGCTGGTGAGAAGATGGCACAAAGTGCTTTAGCATTGCACCTTCTCCATTCCCGAGGAAGTGTAGCATCTGGTGGAAGCATGTTTGCAAAGTTGTGGGTTAGGACTTCCCACTTGCTCTTTATCCATTTCCACTACAATTTTTAGGAGCTCATAAGAATCTAGAATGGCATTTATTATAGAGATTGTAGTTTGTCCCATCTGCCTTCGATGAAGGTAGGTGGACAAATGCACAAGATTGGTGCAGCAGCAACAACAAGAGAGATAGAAGCCATCACTCCTAGGATTCTATGCAAAGAATAGACTAAACTTTATGCACTTTTCTTGCTAAGAGCACCTAAGCTCGAATACCATATAAGAATATGGCACATCGGAGAGAGAGAGCAAGAAAAAGCACAATAGACAATGAAATAGATACACAATGGACATAATTTAAAAAATTTTGATTATACCAATGAGGTAGAAGTGATGGTGCTATATCCACCCATGAGCTCTCAAGTACATCTTAGATGGTGATCTAGACAAACTCTGGATTGAGGATGTACAAAGTGTATAAGGGAGTAGATAGTCACAGGCATTGGATGCCTTAGCTCATGGCAACCATGTCCATATATAGTATTGTAGGTAGTATGGTAGACGCGTATACAAAGAGGGCGGTTACAATCCATAGATACGGTCGCCACCACTTGCATATCAAGAATCTGGCCCACTGACCACCAACCAACGACCACCACTAATGATGTACCTAGTATCTGAGCACTGCCCTGGCCCCCGCTAATGCTTGTACCCCTTACCATCTCCTAACTATCATCAATGGTCACAATAATGACCCCATCGGCATACAACCCAGGGATCCCACTACAGATATACATAAGGGAAAATTTTGGACTATGAAATGTGCCCTGTACAAATCCTAATTTTGACTAATCTTTTGATTAAAAATGCTAATTTTGACCTCTATGATTTATAGACTTTTTAGGTCCTACCATCTACATTTTATCCACTATCTCACTAGTTTTCATACTTTTATTTAATATAAAAATATATATTTTATGCATATGTTTATGCATACAAATCATTTATGATAAAAATCATTTTTTTAATATTAAAGAATTTCTTTTATGCATCCATTTATGCATAAAAATAATTTATGATGAAAATCACTCTTTTAATATTAAAAAAATCTTTTATGCATATATTTATGCATAGAAATCATTTATGATGAAAATAACACTTTTGTAATCAAAATAAAAATTTCAATATGCTCCCTTCTATGCATAGAATTTAATTCTAAATAAAGTAACATTTTTTTAATAAAATATTTTTAGTATACATTTTTCTATACTTAGGATGAAAAACAACACTTTAAGAATACATATACGATGGGAATTACTCTTTTTGAATAAAAAAAAGTAAACTTTTTTTTCACAATTTTAAAAAATTTTGCCATAACCTCCTTTGTATGGCTGACCATTTTTCAAATTTTAACTCTCTAAAATTAATTAGAAGTTCACCAAGAGTATTTAAATCATTCTAATGTAAACATTTTCTACTTATCAAAGAGAAACATTATGAAAAACTTGATTTTATCCATTAATCATTCATCTAGGATAAAGAATGGTTGGATTTACTAGAGAAGAGAGGGGAATGCCTTTTTTTAATGAGGCATAACATCATATTCAATTTAGAGAAGACAAAAATCATTAAAAAACCATAAAAAACCATAAAATGAATAGAAAAGAGAAGAATCTCCAACTTACGAAGGAATTTGAGAGCTTTCCTTTGGCTTGATGGTTTGAGGGTTCTACTCTTGTTTGAAACAAGAGTGGCTACCAGTCTTTAGAAGAGGGAAGGTCAAAAAACTAATGAATTATGAGTAAATTCACAGTTTTCTGGCTCTTGCGAGAAGTAGGGTAACAGTGCCAAAACACTATTAAGCTTCAACAAAGGGGAAGGCGTCTATTTATAGGAAAAAGTGAGCTTCTAACCAAGCCAACTGATTCTAGATTTTTCTAGATCAGTTTGGTCAATTTTTGACCATTTTTGGGTCAGTTTAGTCCACTTTTTGGATCTAGTTGAAATAGGAGGGAGGAGAGATAAAAATATCTCATTATTTGGGAGTTTAAAACTCTCCCACACATGTAAAATAGGCACCTCCTTCATGAGGGGAATTTCCCCATACTGAGGTGTCAAAAATGCATCATTTCATCTAAATATCTCTCTTTTTTAACTATTAACCTTGTCCTTAGTCAACTCTTCATCTTATGTGAGAATTTACTCATTTTTGGGAGATTTTCCTTTTATTTCTCCATTTATCTCCTCCCTACATTTGGATGAATCTTATTGGTCCATGGGAACCTTAATTTAAAATTTTAAAAAAATCTTGACCCCTAAGATAATGCCTCTTGAACAGATTATACTTAATTTCTAATGCACCTTCTTAAAATCTTTTTGAACTTCTATTTCAGGGGAACTTATTTTAATAAGATGAGATATTTTTCCATCCAAAAATATTTAAAAACTGAATTACCACTCTCTAGAAGATTTTCTCTCTCTAGGCCAAAACTTGTAGAAACAAGATCTGTTATATTTTTGAAGAGGGATTTGATTACAGGACAAGATGCTGGACATCTTGAGAGGCTGGGGAGGAATCTTACATTCTCTCCCACTTGAAAAACGTGAGATGCCCTCATCTCGCAAACTGGGGGTAATCCCGTAATAACAGATCGGCTTCATTCTCCCAGGTGGCATCTTCAAAAGGATAGAACTTCCATTTTATCAATAACTCTCTGAGAATTTTGTTCCTGAGAATCTTTTCTCGAACATCAGGAATTTCTTCATTTTGGAGTTCCATCTGCCCTTGGGTTGAAGAGGTTAGGATTTCATCATCAAGTACATGATTTGGGCTTGGCACATATTTCTTTAAAAGGCTTACATGAAATACATTATCAACTTTGAGATGAGTCTGCCCCACAGCATGACTAAAGTATATCTTTGATTGCTTGGTTTACCCTTTCAGTTTGACCATCGGTCTCAGGGTGATAAGCTGTGCTGAGATCTAAGAAAGTTCCCACTGCTTCGAAAAATGCAGTCGAGAACCTTGAAGTAAACTTGGGATCTCGATCACTTACTATTCTCCTGGGTAGGCCATGCCATCTGAAGATTTCTTTGAGGAACACTCTGGCCACATCCACTGCAGTGTAGGTTTCTTTTACTAGGATCAGATGGGCAACTTTGGTTAGTCTGTCAACTACCACAAAAATGGAGTTGTAACCTGATTGCACTGAAGGAGGTAAGCCAGTAATAAAGTCCATACTGATACATTCCCACTTCATCTGGGGGATGTCCAATGGATGTAACTTCCCAGGCATTTTTACTCTCTTAGCTTTGATATTCTGGCATGTCAGACATTGACGTACATGATTCAGTACATCCTTTTTCAAACCATGCCAAAAGAAGCTTTTCTTTACAGACATGTAGGTTTTGATGAAACCTGGATGTCCTGCTACTATAAGGCTATCATGGGCTTCATTCAAAATTTGACCCTTGGTTTACTCATCATTGGGAATGCATAGCCTGTGATTATAATACATAATGCCATCATCCAGGCTATACCCTTGAACTCTGTTCAACTCGTGTGGAGTTTTGATTTCCTACATAAGTAGGGCAGCAATAGGACCAAAGAATCTATCCTATATGATCTTCTCTCTTGCTTCAATAATCAAAGCATTTGATACTACAGTAATTGCAAGGCAAGGAGGCTTTTCTGCTCTAAGGGCATCTGCTACCACATTTTCTTTGCTTGGGCGGTACTTGATTTCAAAATCAAACTCCTGTAAGGTCTGCATCCACCTTCTTTGGCGCATGTTGATGTCCTTCTGAGTGAAGATCATTTTTAAGCTCTGATGATCTGTCATCAAAGTGAATCTTTTTCCCAGTAGGTAATGTGTCCATAACTTTAAGGTTTAGACTACTAAAAGTAATTCCAGGTCCTGGGATAGCATAATTCCTCTCATGCGTTCTGAGCTTTTGGGATTCATAGGCAACTGCATGACCTTCCTGCATGAATGCACCTCCCAGGGCAAAACCACTTGCATCAAGGGTAGAGAGAAATCTGGCAGCTTCAGAACGGGACTGGTTACCGAGGCGGTCTTCAGCTTATCAAAAGCACTTTGGCACCTGGTAGACCATTGAAATGGGGTATTCTTTTTGAGAAGGTTAGTCAGGGGGAGGCTATGAGAGCATACTTTGGTATAAAAATTCTATACCAACTACTCAATCCCAAGAATCCTATGACTTCTTTCACTGTCTTTGGTTCAGGCCAATCTATGACTGCTTGGACTTTTGTGAAATCCGGAGAAATTCCATCTTTGGATACCAGAAAGCCCAAGTATTCAATGTAGTCAGCAGAGAAAGTGCATTTGCTCTTTTTGGCAAAGAGTTGGTGCTTCCTTAGAATCTCAAGAACTTTTCGGACATGAGTCTCATGGTCAGCTGCATTCTTTGAGTAAATCAGAATGTCATCAAAGAAAACTAGAACAAAATCATCCAAGTATTCTCTGAGGATGTCCTACATTAGACGATTGAATGTAGCTGGGGCATTAGTTAATCCGAACGGCATGACAGTAAATTCATAATGCCCATAGCGAATATTGATGGTTGTTTTTGGTATATCTTGATCATTGATCCTGATCTCGTAATACTCAGATTTGAGATCTATCTTTGTGAAGATCTGGGCTCCATTTAGCTTGTCCAGAAGCTCATCAATTCTTGGGATAGGATACTTATTCTTCACTGTGTCACGCTGATTTAGACCTCTGTAGTCCACACAGAGTCTAAGCGTTCCATCTTTCTTTATCTGAAAGAGAACTGGCGCACCCCAAGGTGAAACATTGGGTCTTACAAACCCTTGTTAAGAGCTGTCTAAGCTGTTCCTTGAGTTTGATGGCTTCAGGAACTGGCATTTTGATCTACTTCCCAGATTGGAGGCATTTTGGTTAGCTCTGCTGGGAATAGATCATCAAATTCATTTTACCATTCTGGTTCTTTAACCTTAAGCTTTGAATCTACTAGGTTGATTTTGACAACATAAATTTGCTGCTTCTTTCTAAGTCCTTTCAACAACCTAGAAGCTTTTACTAACTAAAGGTCTGGGGATCCGAAAACTCTAGTTCCTTGAACTTTGTTCCCGTGAAGGTCATGGAAGGAAATGGTTCCATTATGACAGTGTATGTCAGCTTGATTTTTATGGAGCTAATCCATTCCAAGGAGTATGGATGACTGAGAACTGACGGTTAGGTCCTTGGTTTTCAATTGCAGCAAAGATCTGCCCTCTTTCCTCTTCTACTACATCTGAAACTGTGACTATTCTGGCTGGTGCAGTCTGTGGTGGAACTCTTTCTCTTTGGTTGCCCTAGTTCTGGGAAGGAGTTCTGAGGTTACTGTGGACAGAGTCAGATGCCTGAGCTGGAGTTCTTTTGGGGTTTCCCTGGCTTGGGCGAGGCTGGTATGAAGGGGCTGGTCTCTGAACTCGGGGTCCGTGACTTCCCTGTCCCCTTGACATGGCAGGAGTCGGGTAGTCTTTCAGCTGGTGACCAGAACCTTGGCATCCAAAACATCGGTTTTCAATTTTGAGCTCATCCCTCTGATTTCTTGAAAGCGGTGGGGCTCTTGAGAAAGTATTCTGGGGAAAGGGTATTCCTTCAACTTCCCTGGGCTTGGAATCTTTTAAAGTTAGAGGGTGTAGGCTTTGGCGGGACCTTTACTACAAAGGCTTTGGCAAAATCCTTTGCCATTCTTACTGCTTCAGCCATGGACACTGGTTTGGCATTTTTGACCAATGTGTCCAAGGGTTCGTTCATTCCCCGAATGAACCTGGCCATGAGTTGTTCTTCATCTAGACGTGGTGAATATTTGAGTAGAAGAGCAAAGGCCTGGTGATATTCCTCGATGGTTTTGCTCCCCGGCTTTAGCTCTAAGAATTCATTCATTTCGATTTCCAAAAATCTAGGGGGACAAAATCTCTTTCTTAGATAGGTTTTTAGGTCATTCCAGGATTGAGTATTTATGTCCAGACTGTTGGTGTCACAGTGGTTTCTCCATGCTACCCTGGCTGTTTCCACTATTTTCAGCCGGGCAAGAGCCATTTTGCTCCGCTCATTGTAGCCTGTGACGTCAAAATATTAATCACTGCCTCAGTCGTAATCGTATAAAGAAGCAAAACTGCGAAGAAGACATACCATGGTACACACGATACATTACACAAAGAGGTGCTGTAATTCTATTCCTAGGGATAAAGCAGCTAAGAAGTCTAAAAAGTCGACATGAAGTTCTGAAGTTCCTGGGTGAATGATCAAAGAGTTGAACATGTTGGACGAGAGCCCTAGTCTTATCAAAATCAAAGAGTTGAACATGTTGGACGAGAGCCCTAGTCTTATCAAAATCATGGCCAAGGAAATATTTTGCCTGAGCCTCTGACGCTGGCTGATACTGACATTAATGCACCGCCCTCCATTGAACCACATATACCGACGTTGCTCAAGAGGATCAGGAAAGTAGAGACTCTCAAAATGGCGAGCGAGTCTCACTCTGCTCATCCGGGATGTAGCAGAGTTGATGAGGTGATCAAATGCAAAAGCTATCATATCCTGACTCTCAGAGAGTCCAGGAATTCCAGATAGGTTCGGGGTGTCCATCTATAAATTTCTAATTCAATTTATAAGTTTTCAATTTTTGAAGTTCATTCACATAGTATTAACAAGTGAAAAACATTTCTTTCCTAGATTTCTATTAAAAATTTAGGCAATTTTTGCTCTGATACCAACTGTGAGATCCCTCAACCGCCTCCACGCAGGGGGGTAGGGTTTCTCACTCGGGGCCTCGCCCATGAATGTCCGGGCACGAGACTAGGCTGGTGGTCCCTCCGAAAACCGAAATCGGGAAACTTTCCCATGCCCGAAAAGCGGGGACGATTTCACCTTTTTGAATTTTCTTAACGAATTTTTCTAACAAGATCAAATCTAAACTATCCTTCACTTGAATAAACCAGATAGAAGGAAACTATGACCGATATAATTTGATCATCTGAGCCATTCAACGCTTTTTTCCTAATCAAGATCAGGTACAGCCGTTGATCCACTCAATTGAGAAATTTATCAGGAAATTAACTAACTACTCGAATCCTAGCGTATTCCTAAGATTTTTCACTTTGATTATTAAAACTCCACTGATTCCAGCCTAACCCCATCCGGCACATGGGTTAGCCACCACCCTACCACTCGAATCAGTAGAACCAAACAAGTACTCACCCACCCATAATTGAAATGCCTTTCTTAACTTTAGCTTTAGAAAACAGATATGCACACACTCCTCTTTAAAACTTTATTATAAAAATAATCCATTGACAAAACAGATATGGTCGCAGATTTCATAATTAAAAATTTTCATTCAATCCCTTGTTTCACCAAAACAGTACCACTCTGGACTCTCCGTTGGGATCAGCTGGTCAGCACAACGAGATCCACTAAACAGATTACAATAATCATTTCGTCAACATATATATATATATATCTTCCATGACATACGCATGGGTGTCCTAAGCACCGCGAGCCCATGCATCGTGTGGTCAGAACCTACCAAGATCCTCCTTAGGTGTCCTGGTACTTCACTCAGGGACCACATCGTTGGCCCTCGCCCATCGTACCGGAAGCACACCATTTTTCACCATACCCAGGCTGGTCAAGGCCTAGGCAGGTTTTTGCTGCATGAGCTATCCCTAGAACACTTCCCGCCAACTGTTGTTGCAACCGAACTTCCCTTCGATAAACATATATGCCAAATGCTCCCTCCCCAGCATTATTTTGGCGTAAGACAGTCCTTTAAGAAAACAGGGTTTGATTTTCAGTTTTGATTTTATTTGAATACCATGAATAAATCTTAAATCCGTATCCCAATACTTCTAGATCCTGGTCTCAATTTCAAACAAAATTCCTTGAATTCTGTTAACTTGATCCTCAGATCAAAATCAAAAGTCTTAACTTAGTTTCAAATTTGATGGGGGATTTGAGTGCATTTTTCTTGAATTGGCCACATCGTTTGATTGAAACTGACCAAGGAATTAGGTCTTGGTCAATAGTCTGAATCAGAGTTTGCGTCTGTAAAGGTTCTTCCTAAACTATCTTTCTTGAATGGTACTATTTCAATTTCTCTTTTTCTAAATTTCGTTCGTCAAATATTCGCTTACAGATTTCTAAAACATGAATTTCCTATGAGGAATAAAATAATCATTTATCTTGATTCCCGACTTCGATAGTTTAATTGAATTTTCTCATTACCATCTTAGTGAATATGAAACGGTAGCATTTCTTCTCACAGATTATCTACTTATTCATTTTTCCAATTTTTACGAAAATTAAACAGAGGATTAAGAGAACCCTTATTTAAATATAAAAATTCTATATGCATCTATTTATGCATAAAATCTAATTCTGATGAAGGGTCACACTTTTATCGTCATAAAAATCATTTATGATGAACATCACACTTTTCATATTAAAAAAAATATCTTTTATGCATATGTTTAAGCATACCAATCATTTATGATGAAAATCACTGTTTTAATATAATAGAATTTCTTTTATGCATCCATTTAGGCATAAAAATCATTTATGATGACAATCACACTTTTACTATAAAAAAATATCTTTTATGCATATGTTTATGCATACAAATCAATTATGACGAAAATCACTCTTTTAATATAAAAGAATTTTTTTTATGCATCCATTTATGCATAAAAATCATTTATGATGACAATCACACTTTTACTATAAAAAAATATCTTTTATGCATATGTTTCTGCATACAAATCATTTATGATGAAAATCACTCTTTTAATATAAAAGAATTGCTTTTATGCATTCATTTATGCATAAAATCATTTATGATGAAAATCACACTTTTAATATAAAAACATATCTTTTATGTATATGTTTATGCATACAAATCAATTATGATGAAAATCACTCTTTTATTATGAAATAATTTCTTGTATGCATCCATTTATGCATAAAAATCATTTATGATGAAAATCACACTTTTAATATAAAAAAATATCTTTTATGCATACAAATCATTTATGATGAAAATTACTCTTTTAATATAAAAGAAATTCTTTAATGCATCCATTTATGTGCATAAAAATTATTTATGATGAAAATCACACTTTTAATATAAAAAAATATCTTTCATGCATACAAATCATTTATGATGAAAATCACTCTTTTAATATAAAAGAATTTCTTTTATGCATTCATTTAAGCATAAAAATCATTTATGATGAAAATCACACTTTTAATTAAAAAAAATATATTTTATGCATATAAATCATTTATGATGAAAATCACTCTTTTAATATAAAAGAATTTCTTTTATGCATCCATAAAAGAATTTCTTTTGATGCATCCATTTATGCATAAAAATCATTTATGATAAAAATCACACTTTTAATATAAAAAAATATCTTTTATGCATATGTTTATGCATACAAATCATTTATGATGAAAATCACTCTTTTAATATAAAAGAATTTCTTTTATGCATCCATTTAAGCATAAAAATCATTTATGATGAAAATCACACTTTTAATATAAAAAAATATCTTTTATGTATACACATCATTTATGAAATGAAAATCACTCTTTTAATATAAAAGAATTTCTTTTATGCATTCATTTATGCCTAAAAATCATTTATGATGAAAATCACACTTTTAATATAAAAAAGTATCTTTTATGCATATGTTTATGCATATAAATCATTTATGATTAAAATCACTCTTTTAATATAAAAGAATTTCTTTTATGCATCCATTTATGCATAAAAATTATTTATGATAAAAATCACACTTTTAATATAAAAAAAATCTTTTATTCATATGTTTATGCATACAAATCATTTATGATGAAAATCACTCTTTTAATATAAAAGAAATTTTTTTATGCATCCATTTATGCATAAAAATGATTTATGAGATGAAAATCACTCTTTTAATATATATAAAAAATCTTTTATGCATAGAAATCATTTATGATGAAAATAACACTTTTATAATCAAAATAAAAATTTCAATATGCTCCCTTCTATGCATAGAATTTAATTCTAAAGAAAGTATAATTTTTTTAATAAAATATTTTTAGTATACATTTTTCTATACTTAGGATAGAAAATAATACTTTAAGAATACATATACGATGGGAATTACTCTTTTTGAATTAAAAAAAGTAAAACTTATTTTTCACAATTTTAGAAAATTTTTCCATAACCTCCTTTGTATGGCTGACCATTTTTAAAATTTTAACTCTCTAAAATTAGTTAGAAGTTCACCAAGAGTATTCTGAATCATTCTAATGTAAACATTTTCTACTTATCAAAGAGAAACATTATGAAAAACTTGATTTTATCCATTAATCATTCATCTAGGATGAAGAATGGTTGAATTTACTAAAGAAGAGAGGGGAATGCCTTTTTTTAATGAGGCATAACATCATATTCAATTTAGAGAAGACAAAAATCATTTAAAAAATCATTAAAAAATCATAAAATGAATAGAAAAGAGAAGAATCTCCAACTTATGAAGGAATTTGAGAGCTTTCCTTTGGCTTGATGGTTTGAGGATTCTACTCTTGTTTGAAACAAGAGTGGCCACCAGTCTTTAGAAGAAGGAAGGTCAAAAAACTAATGAATTATGAGTAAATTCACAGTTTTCTGGCTCGTGCGAGAAGTAGGGTAATAGTGCAAAAACACTATTAAGCTTCAACAAAGGGGAAGGCTTCTATTTATAGGAAAAAGTGAGCTTCTAACCAAGCCAACTGATTGTAGAAATTTCTAACCAAGCCAACTGATTCTAGAAATTTCCAGATCAGTTTGGTCAATTTTTGACCATTTTTGGGTCACTTTAGTCCACTTTTGGGATCTAGTTGAAACAGGAGAGAGGAGATATAAAAATATCTCATTATTTGGGAGTTTAAAACTCTCCCACACGTGTGAAATAGGTGCCTCCTTCATGAGCGGAATTCTTGTTGGAATTAGGGTTGTAGGAAAGCACACAAAGCTTGGAGAAGAAGAAGCAAGAATGCACACAATACAATTAGATTGTGTGGGCGTATATACAAGCCGGGGAAAAAAACCTCCTAAAGAGGAAAAAAGTACCCCGGTGGTCCTAAGTGTGTTCACACACATCACTGCCTATATATATGGCAACAAATCCCCCCTGGGAGTGATGGTGTGAACGAGAGCTGGCACTCGTGTATAGGGGAGTTCCATGCCCGAAGTAGATCAATCCACAAAGGGGAGCAAGCCCAAAGCTTTGCGGAAAGCTTCGAACTTCTCACGAGGAAGCGCCTTTGTGAAAAGATCGGCGAGGTTGTCCTGTGTTGGCACATAGGCCAAGCTGATCTCTCCTGCTGAGAGTCTCTCCCTGACATAGTGATAATGCACCTCAATGTGCTTTGTGCGAGCATGAAAAACTGGGTTTCTCGTAACTGCCCCCAATGCGCTCTGACTGTCAGTGAAGATAGAGGTGGCAGACTCCTGTCCAACACCCAAGTTAGCCATAAGCCATCTGAGCCACACACACTCAACCGTAGCTGTGAAAGCTGTCCTATACTCAGTTTCACAACTAGAAGTGGCCACAGTAGGTTGCTTCTTGCTCAACCAAGATATGCATGAGCTACCGAGCATGAAACAAAAACCACTTGTGGACGCTCTTGTGTCATGGAGCAACCAGCCCAATCTGAGTCCGAAAAAGCATGTAAATCTGGCGGCAATGATCCCCCCTTGGGATAAAACAACCCAAGATGTATGGTGCCACTCAAGTAGCGAAAGATGCGTTTAACTGCCTTCTTCCAATGCTGAGACCCTGGGCTATGCATAAACCTGATCACCTGTGAGACTGCAAACTCAATGTCCGGCCTCGTAATGCATACATAAACCTGCTCACCTGTGAGGCAACCAACAACTGTCTGATAGAGTGTGACATCAAAGTGATCTCCAGCATCATGAAGACTCAACTTCAAACCTATGTCCATTGGAGTAGCAATAGGCTTGCAGTCTTCAAGGCCAAATCTCCGCAACAATGTCTCAATATACTTTGTCTGACACAAAGCAATACCTCCATCGCACTGCTTAAATTGTATCCCCAAACAATGATGCAAATGCCCCAAATCTGACATCTCAAAAGAGGCATTCAAATCAGCCTTAAAATCAGCAATATGACTCTCATTTGGTCCTGTGAGCAGCATGTCATCGACATAGAGAGCAATGATTAGATGTACACCATCCACACGTTTAACATACAAAGTGCTTTCTGTTGGACTATTTTGAAACCCATGTGCAGTCAAATATGCATGTATCTTTTCATACCAAGCTCGTGGAGCTTGCTTTAAACCATATAAAGCCTTTTTCAACCTGCACACTTTGTTTTCCTGCCCTCTTTGAACAAAACCACGAGGCTGCGATACCTACACCTCCTCATGCAAATCTCCATTCAAGAACGCAGTCTTTATGTCTAGCTGATGTACATTCCAACCATTATGAGCTGCCAATGCACAAATGCTACGAATGGTAGTCGTACGACAAGTGGGAGCAAAGGTCTCATCAAAATCAATGCCCTTTTCTTGAGCATAACCCTTTGCAACAAGTCTAGCCTTATAGCGATCAACACTGCCATCTGGCTTTTGTTTCAACTTAAAAACCCACTTACATCCAATGGCCTTTTTACCAATAGGCAAATCACACAAAGACCATGTACCATTCTTCATTATAGCATCATATTCACTTTGCATTGCAGCCAACCAATTTTCTGAATTTTGTGCCTCATCAAATGAAAGAGGTTCTTCCTCTTCACACATACTAGACACAGCCAAAGCATAACAATCTGATGTATAAGAGGCATGCTGAAAACCTAAACGAGTATGACTAGTCATAGGTGCATCAATCTTACTATCACGCAAGGTTTGCACTAGCCATTTAGGCATATCTCTAGCCTACTCATTTTCAGCCCTATCCTCATGAATTACATCCTGTAAATCTGCATCAGAAATAGGCTGATCTATGATGTCGTTTGAAATCTGCATAGGCTGAATATCTGCCTCATTAGGACTTACATTTGAATTCCCACCTGTAAAGAGAGGCAACAACGTATCAAATACATCCCGTGAGCTCACTCCTTTCTCTTTGGTACATGATAACAAGGGCTGCACAGCATCTTCCACAAAAACAACATCTCGACTAATCAAGATACGCTTTGACTGAGCGGATGATACAATCTGTAACCCTTGCTTTTAGCACTATAACCAACAAAAATGCATTTGACAGCCTTGTCATCCAATTTTCTGCGTTGTTGCACAGGCACTAAAGCATAGGCCAAGCAACCAAAGACACACAAGTGACCAATAGAAGGTTTCTTGCCATGCCAAGCTTCGTATGGAGTAATAGACTGCAAGGCCTTAGTGGGACACCTGTTGAGTACATATGTAGCACACATGACAGCCTTAAGCCAAAACGCATGTGCAAAGCTTGGCTCTTGACCATACATCGTGCCATCTCCATAAGTGACCTGTTCTTCCTCTCAGCAACACCATTTTGCTGAGGGGTATACGGCACTGTACATTGGTGTTTTATCCCACGACTAGCCAGAAATGCATCAAACTCTTTAGACATGTACTCCCTCCCTCGATCAGAACAGAGGGTGCCCACAGTACAATTGGATACATTTTCAACCATAAGCATAAACTGTTTGAAGCACAAAAACACTTCGGACTTTGCCTTCAATGGATATACCCATGCATGCCTTGAGTAATCATCAATGAAAGTCACGAAGTGCAAGTGTTTACCAAATGATGGAGTTTGCATAGGCCCACATACATCACTATGTACAAGCTGCAATTTGCGCGAGTGGCCCGCACAGAACCATCCTTTAGAAACGCAGAACGCTGCATTTTGCCCAAAATACAGCCTTCACAAACATGTTTCAATGGTGCCTCAAGAGGGGGCAATGAAGCAACCATATCAAATTTCTGCAAACGCAGCAAACTAGCAAAGTTCAGATGACCAAAACGAGCATGCCATAGTTTTGCATCTGAAACTGCCTTTTCATCAGAAACTGCATTTGCTAAATCTTCCACACACTTGTCATAAGGTCTGAAATCTATTCATTTAGCCAGAGAACTAGTATGCAAAGTTTTCTTTATCAAGTCACATGTTGATAAGGACTATCTAAAATGACTACAAAATGCATATGGCACTGTGGCATAGGTTATTTATAGATTTATAGTAAATTGTTTTGATTATTAGCATGTTTTTAAACAACTAAAAGATTTTTGAAACGAGTAGTTTATTTAGTACAAATGCTAATTGAATCATCTTGACTAAAAGATTTTTGCAACGGTTATTTAGGAAAACAAATACTACTTGAATCGTCTCGATTCTCGGGTACTAGAGTTTCATGTTTTTTATCTACTCACGAAGTTTCATGTTTTTTATCTACTCACGAAGTTTCATGTTTTTTTCAAGTTACGGTGTTTATGAACATTGCCAAGGTTCACGAGATGATGGTCACTCAATTGAGTTTGGGAGTTGGTATAACTCTCCCTCAGATATGAGCCTCAAAGTAATTGGTGCAAATTGCCTTAAATCCATGATTATATTTATTGTGAAAACCTTTGTAAATATAAATTTTTCATAGTTTAATGAATGAGAATGTAGTTTATTTTCCCTATTTCTCTTGTTATTTAATGGAAAAAGGCCACAATTTCTCCTAACAAGGTCATTCTAGGAATTGGGATTTTCCTGAATTATCTAACATTGTCTTGCTTTTACTTGACATGATTTTTGTGCTATTTTTCACCACACTTATAGCATAGTCTTCTATTCCTCAACTTATTTATGCAATTTTCTCTTTAAAAACTCTATTCTTGTTAGCACCCTGGGAGGCTTTCAACCATCACCACTAGAAGGCTTATGAGAAGCACTACCAAATCTAAAATTTGACTTCCCTCATAACTATCATAAACCATAGGAAACTTGGGTATGGTAGGGGTAGATCTCACATTTCTTGTAGACTTCCCATAAGCATTAGAGGGAAAATTAGTTCGATAACTACCTGTGTTTGGCCATATGTGTGCATACATGGCCTCTTTGTGAGAGTAGTTGGCCTTTGTGCTTTCACATTAGCCCCAATGGTCAATCTCAGCCTTTGATGTACTTAACATTCTTGAAGCTCTCACTAAACCCATCATGTTGCATGAATTTTAAAACTTTTTATGTGTGTGCAATCATAGTCCTAAAAACTATTTTACCTTGGCCCTTTATTCTAAACCATCCCAATTGCATAGTAGCTTGTCCTTATGCAATCTGAGAGATAAAATCCTCTCTCATTTCATATTTAAAGGCATTCCAAGTTGTAATGTCATATTCTTGAGATTGTAGATTCCTCTAGATATTCCTCCAAATGTAAAGTACCAAAGTAGACCTTTGCTTTTTCACTTCTTGGATTCATTTCAAAGTAGAAATCCAATTTATTTACCCACTCTTCAAATTCCTCATTTCGGGTGGTTTCACCCTCGAACTTTGGAAAAACAACTTTGTCCTTTACTCCTTTAAGCTCATCTCTTCTGTCACGTGCGTTTTCCTCAAACAATCTATCATCATATACACCATCCCCATGAAACCTTTAGAAATGTGCTTTTTGACCTTACTTGCCATGGTAAGGAAGGAGCATCAAAGGTAATACCTTTGTCCTTAGCATAGCCTAGAGATGAACAATACATTTGTGGTGATGTAAATTTCCCATGTATGACAACAAATGTGTTAGTTTTCCTTACCGTCTCGTAAATCAACTCATACATGTCTCCAAACACTAAGCTTTTTGATGGCTTTTATTTATTGCCATAACCAACCTCATGCATTCATGCTATGGACTTTTGAAACGTTTTCAAGAAATCATCACATAGCATCAAATCTAATGCTAATCAAGAAATTGGAGCTTAATCTTGCAAGATATAACCATTAATCATAGCCAATAATCTTATAAAATCTCTTTGATTAAACTCTCCAAATGACCATAGCCATAAATCTTTGCAAGAACTTCATGCATTTTTTAAAATCCCCTTCCTAATAGTTTCATACATAATGCATAGGTAGGGTTTGTGCAAGAGATATCAAGGCAAGAAATAAATAAGTGAATCTTGGCCAAATATTTAAAGAATCACATGGCTTAATCTCCCAATCTTGCAAGGGAGACTCACATGGCTGGGGTTTATAAGAAGTAGAGAGAAACCTCAATAAAATTACAAAGGTTCTTCAAATGCCTTTAGATCACTTACCAATGATTAGTCAAGCCTTGACTAGTAGTTCCTTCTGCTCATCTTGTACGTGACCAAAAATAGACTTTCCTTGATTTTGAAAATCACTACCTAAGGCTATCCATTGTTGCCCTCTTGATTTCTTGGTTGTTGGATATCATATATAGCTTAACAATGATCTAAAATTCACACTACTTCATGTCCAAGCTTGTGGGAAGCCTATGGTTTGTGAAAGGTCCTAAAATATGCATAAAAATTTTAACAATTTAGGGAAAGAAGAGAGAATCATTTTTGACTAATATAGGTAAAAATAGGCTCAATAGTGCTCATAAGAAATATCTACTAAGCTTGTGGAGAGATAGGGCTAGCAAATCATTCAAAAAAATCTCAAAAATTAGGTAAAATCTAAAAATTCCAAAATTTGGGTTTAATGTGTGTGGAATGGATCAAGAACCATGTTCTGATACCACTGCAAGAAAGGGGATTGGGAAATAACTTACATGGAGTTAGAGATGGGTGAAGATCACATTAAATCTTGCTTGAGCAAGATAATTGATTACTAAAAATGTTTAGTCATAATTTGGTAATTATAATTAAACCTATGTCCCCAAAGTGATAGCCTAGTGGATAAGACCTTGGAATTTCTACGGGAGGTCTTGGGTTCAAATCCTCTTGGGGACATCTTATACTAAGGGTGTGTTCACATGAAGGTGGGCATGTAGGTAGCCATCCACACTCCTTAGGCCGTCATCATTCAATCGTCATGGTGCTTGCTTCCACCTTCCTCTTTGGTGATCTTACAACGAAAAAAGTGTGCAATGCTTGCCCTTCAATATCACGCTCTGAATCAGGGACGATGGTTGCCATTGACATCCAAGATCGTGGTGACTGTTAACAAGAGATACCGCCATTATCTGACATCAAGGAGTCATGGTAGATACACTAAAGGGTCATACATTCAAGATATGAAGCAATGGTGTGCAAAGTTGTAACTTAGACGGGCACCCGTAATGGTCCGTGGAATACTTAAGGCGATTCTTGCTTCAAGAGCACGTGGTATGAAGCTAGAATGAATTTCCAAAGTGATGTACTTCATGGATATATTATGAGAGTAGTCACTGTAATAGCATAAGGTCTCTTATGAGCCTAAAGTACTTGATCAGCCATAGTTTAAGTGAGTGTGAACACTTATGGCCATGTATATAAGTGAATATCTCTCATAATACAAGGGACTCTCCCATTGTGGAAATGAGTCTTACTCTTGCTGATCCTCTTACTAATGTCTCTCCCTAATGCATGCTAGTGAGTGTGTATGAGTGAAGTGAGGTGAGAGGAGGGACGAGCACCCATAGTGCAACACGACGGTGTGACAATGCTTTGCTAGAGGCACGGTGAAATTGCTTCTCAAGGAGTTGTAGAGCTTGGAGACCTCAAGGGTTATGAGCTTGGCCATTGGAAAGATCCTCATGACAATTGTAGCTCACCAGGTAATCTCTTGTTGGATGTGTTTCAAGAGGGGTTATGGTGAGCCATAACATTTTTGGCGTTGCTGGTCGAGGAGACATCCCTTGACTTTTGCCATTTTTCCTCTAGTCTACGCATTACCCTTTGCTCATTATCTTGATTAATGGTTTCCCATGAAAAAGATGTGGATTTAATGGTGATATGTGTGTGATTTGGTGTAGAATAGTGCTCTTATTTGTTTTTGTAAAGAATGCTTTTTGCTTAATTTTTAGCTTAATTTGTTGTTTTTATCGCTGCCTTCAAAAAAATTCTTAAAACCATTAAAAACCCTTGAATTTGACTAATTTCTCTTAATGGAATGGTTTTTGTCATTAAGGGTGATTAATCTTGTTCAAGAGGTAAAAATTTTAGAAAATGTATTAATTGGAGTCTAAATTGATCAATGTGAGTAGTCAAAATTAGTGTTTTTGAGTGTTGATGCACATAGATTAGCATTCCTTTGCTCTATCGAATGATGTACTCAACTGTGTGAATTAATTAGGGATTAGTGGTTAATTGTGTAAACCATTTTTTGCACTTTCACGTCTTAAGGTTTCACGGCCTAAAGGTTCACGCCTAAAAATAAATAAATCATGAAGTCCGGTTCACGACGTTAAACACTATGTTTCACGATGTGAAACACGAGCCATTTCAAGATGTGAAAAAAAACAAATTTAATTTTTTCGTGAAGTCCACTCCACGAGTGAAACACTTGCCATTTCACAACATGAAAAAAAAAATCAAAATTGATAAAATTTGTGAAGTCGGCCTCAAGTCGTGAACTGCACGGATAGCTTGCTGAAGCTCCTGCCATCCCCCTGCTGCCTGCACGCCATTCACCCTCGCATCCTCTCCCTCCTGCCTGCCCTTGTTTATGCGCCCCCATCCGCCTTGCTCTCTTGCATTGAAGCGCCTCGCCTTCGCCCCCCCCCATTTCAGTGCCCCCTTCTCCTCGCCTTCGCACCCCCCCACTTCAGCGCCCCGTCCCCCCCCTTCGCCTCTTTTTCCCCTGCCCCTCTTTCGCGCTGCTTCCGCCCTCCTCCCCCTAGGGTTTGCTTCACCACCTATCCACCTCCCCCCCAAGGGTTTGCTTTGCCGCCTTTCCCTTCCCTCCCCCGTTTTTTTTTTAAAAAAAAAATCCTTCCGCCTTCTCCCTCCGCCCTCCGTGTGCAGCTCGGCTTCCTGCAGGTCTCTCCGCATTTGCTCCGCCTTCGCCATCGCTTTAGACTCCGATGGAGGCTCCTCCCGCCCCACCTCAGAGGGAATCTTCCGTAGCCCCCTCGCCCGAGGATACCCCCATCAGGCTTTCTCTTTCACCAGAAGAGGAAGCGAGCCTCGCCGCTGCAGAGGTGGAACACCTCCAGGCACATTCCACCATCTGCCGTATAGTCGGCACTCGCCCTAGCAGAGGGGAGATCCGGGGTCTTCTTCCGGCCTGCCTGCTTTTGCAGATGTGGGCAAGATCATGGACGTTCACCTACTAGGCCGTGGACACTATCAGATCGAGTTTGAGATAGCCTAGAGCGTGGCCCATGTCCTTGCCATGAGCCCCCTCGACATCAAGGGCGCTCGGGCATTCTTCAGACCTTGGTAGCATGGCTTTGACCCAGCAGTGGGGCTGAGCAGGGAGAGCGGCTTTTCCATGTTACAGTTTGCTTCCCTGGACTCTACCGCGAGTACCTGCCGTTCCGCTCGAGGCTAGGAGCACTAGTGGGCTCGGTGGGGTCGAGACTGGCCCCACAGCAGCTTTAGTGGTGGCTAGAGCAGCAGGGCTACCTTTAGTCAGAGTTTTGGTTTCTGACATCTCCTCCCTTCCAAAGGGGTCATTCAGCTACCTAGGATAGGGGGGGATGGATTGATCAGAGAGTGGAGTTCTTGGGGCTCTCGAACCAGTGCTTTATTTGTAGGCAGGTCGGCCACTTGGCCAAGGCCTGCTGCACTTGTAGGAGACCTCGACCTTCACCGCAGCAGCAGCAGGCCCCTGATGGCCCGGCCGCCCACCACAGACGTGGCTCGGCAGGCAGCCTCGAGGACACCTGCTCAGCCCACAGAGACCTCAGAGTGGTAGCCTGGGCAGGGGCGCCGTCGAGGGAGACAGTCACAACAGCATGCCCATAGACCGATGCAATAGCAACCACAGTCTCAGCACCACTCGGTTCCTGTGTGACGAACAGCTTTGCTCCCCTCCAGGAGGAGACCCCAGCGCCGACTGAGGACCAGGAGATGCCAGCACCCCCTCCTTCGCCCCCACCCCCTCCTCCCCCGTCCTCCCCTCCCACCTCGCTTCCAGCTTCGCCTCCTCCCGTCCCCGCTCCGGTTTCGGCAGCAGCTCCTTCTCCACCCCCTTCTCCCCCCTCCTCCCCCCCGCCCGCCTTCAGCTCCCTGGGAGGCCCTGGCAGTCCCCTGGCGTTCACCTGCAGTCCGGAGGGCTCTGAGCACCGACCTTGCTCGAGCACCGTAGAGGAGACTCACCATGCCGATTCGGGCTTCACGGATATCATCTATCCGCAGTCGGCTGAGTCGTCTCAGCACTAGACAGTGCTCGGAGGCTTTTGATTACTCCTTCACTCCGCTTTTTGGAGCAGAGTGCCCCCATCAGCCAGCACCCCCATCAGAGTGCATGTAGTGATACCTCCGGCCCGCGGGGAGGAGGCACTTGATTCAGTAGTGGCCTTCTCTTTCCCTCTCTGTGGCCCATGCGATCAGGAGTGGACTCTGGAGCTCGCTCTTAGTACTTTGAAGACTCAAGCAGTTGAGTTTTCTCACCATGTGAGCGATCTGGAGGTGACAGATGTGATAGGCCGACTATGGGAGTTGGCTCATTTTTTCTTGGATTCCGGGAGTGTGGACGCCTCAAGGATTTGTCATTTGGTCATTCGCATAGTGGCAGACTTAGTGCGCGACCCTAGATATGTATGCATTCACAAGGTTGCTCTGGCTGAGCGGCAGGTAGTCGCCATGGGACAGCCACACAGGTGCCTGATCCGTGATTCTTGCAGCACACCGGGTGGGCAAATTCGTAGCCGCTCGAATGGGGACTATTCTCCATCCAAGCCGCTAGCAAAGGCCCGTCGTACGGCTGAGACAGCATCCACATCAGCAGGTCGTCCATGAGGATCATCTCATGGAATGTACACGGCCTTGGCGGAGCACATTATATACGTTATCGTGGTTGCTTGAGGCAGGAGCCTCAAAGATGCCTGGTTGGGGGTAGCATTCATATTTTGATGATGCAGGAGCACCACTTGGGTGAGCAGGATCCGAAGATATGGTTCGGTGATGCCTGGTAGATGGGACACCTTTTGGTCTGCAGGGTTTGGCCCTTTGGGTGGGCAGGGAGGAGTATGTATGGTCATTTTGCGGATGTATGCAACAGGCCATTGTTGATCACGGGATCATTGTGCCTGGTAGAGCATAGTATGTCATTCTGAGGACGCATGATGAGCTCTTTGGCGTGCTCAATGTCTATGCGCCCAACCATGCTAGTGCCAGAGCAGAGTTCTGGACCCACCAGGTTACGGCGGATGCATTGCCAGAGGCCGCACATTGGCATGTCGGGGGAGACTTCAACATGCTTGAGGACCCGGCCGATAGGGTGGGAGGTAGTCATGTTACAGTGCACGGCACAGAGCTTGTAGCTTGGGAGCGATTTTGCATGTCACACTGAGGATCACTTATGCATGGCAGCATGGGGCCTTCTCCCGCTCTTAGGACAGTCTTAGTTTCTCTCGGTCAGATCGCTGGCAGGGAGGGACTAATCTATCACGGATCGATCGCTTCTATGTGGGCGACTGGTTAGGGGAGCAAGGGGGCTCCGTTGGCATTCTCGCTGGCACCTCTTTTTCAGACCATGCGCCAGTTATTTTGACACTTGAGGAGAGGACACGAGAGACCAGCTTGTAGTTGAGGATCCCAGAGAGGGTTCTTATAGATCCTAGTCTCGCTGAGGACATTGAGAGGATATGGCATGATAGAGTTAGAGCTCTAACCAAGATGCAGCAAGCCAGTGTGCCCAGGGACTCATCGAGCTTAGCTCTTTTCTGCACGCAACAGCCTTGACACGGCTGGGAGAGACTCGCGAGCGACGAGCGGGAGCATCGGCTGAGACGTAGCCTTGCTTCGCTTCTGTGCCTCCAGGAGCAGCAGCCTGCATGTGAGTGGGTGGCGTCCCAGCTGAGCCAGGCACGCCAGAAGGTTAGAGAGGCAGAGGAGCAGAGACATGAGTTTTACTATCGTCGCCAGGCCTCTCAGTGGACGCAGCTTGGTGATAGAGTGACTGGGGAGTTTTTTGAGATTATTGGACCCCGCCATGCTCGAGCAGGAGTCCGCCAGCTTGGGAGGCCGGACGGATCGGTAGCTACTGAGCCCGAGGAGATCAAAGCCATTACCACTGAGTTCTATAGAGACCTGCTTTCAGCAGAGCCAGCCACCCACTGAGGCTCGGGATGCTTGGGGACAGACTGTGTGGGCCCATGTGCAGAGGAGAGTCATAGATTGTATGCGTACAGTTCTGGGAGGGCCTCTTTCAGAGGTTGAGCTTGCTGAGGCCTTGAGGGTCCTTCCGTGTCATAGTTGCCCAGGAGAGGACGGATTGACGCCTGCCTTTTTTATGCGCTATTGGGACCTTTTGGGGCCAGGCCTCCGCAAGGGCTTCCAATATGTTTTGGACACTGGGGTGATGCCACAAAGCTTTTCAGAGGGCTTGATCTTTCTTATCCCCAAGGGGGAGGGAGTATCAGATGATATTCGGCATTGGAGACCTATTACGATCCTCAATACTGTCTACAAGGTCTTAGCAAAGGCCTTGAGTTTAAGGATCCAGCCCTTCCTGGGAGAGTTGATTCATGCTACCCAGACAGGATTCATCAAGGAGCGTAGTATCCTTGACAATATCTTCACCTTCTAGGAGGCGACGGCCCGAGCTAGATTTCTTGGAGAGGACTTGGTCGTGATGCTTCTCGATTTTGAGAAGGCATACGATAGAGTCGATTGGGGATTCTTAGAGGGCACTATGCTTCGCCTGGGCTTTGAGCCAGGTTGGCATTAGGAAGTGAATGGAGTCTTCTTGGGCCCTTTAATTTGCCCAAGCCTAATCAAGGTGATTAAGGAATAGCCAAATGGGGGGTTGCCATGTGGACTGAAATGTTGGGTTTGTAAGAGAGGTGTAAGAGTGGTCAAAGGGTGCACTTTTCCCCCCAAAAAGGGGGGAGGCAATTTTACAATTTTTGGACCTCCATAACTTCTACATACAAGCTCTGATTTGAGCGGAGATTATAGATCTGTGATCTATGCATCAAGAGCTTTCCATAGATATGCTACATGATATGGTTTTGTCCGCTAGATTTTAAATTCCATTTTCCCTCCAAAATTCAAATTCGAATAAAGTAGCCATTTTGAAGCTTCTAATTAGAAAATGTTTCTTCTTAAGAGAAAAGGTTTGACTCCTTAAACTGCCAAATAAAAGGGCCCAAGAAGCCTTCCATTGAGGTCCTAATGGATTCGAGGGGTGGCGGCTCTGTATTCCATAGCTCGGAGCCAGGTGCTGATTGTAGGAGGACGGGGGCCGAGTTTTGAGCTGACCAGATCAGTCCGTCAGGGGTGTCCTCTCGCCCCGTTTCTTTTTCTCTTCTTTGCTAAGGCTATGAGCATGTATATGACGGCAGAGGAGGTTGGTTTGAGAGGACTCTAGCTCCCAGTGTCTGGGGGGAGGACTTGCTCGATGCTGAGTTTTCTGATGACATGGGCTTATTTTTGCATGGCGAGGAGGCCAATCTTCATTGGGCAGAGTAGTTGCTTCAGGTTTTTAGTGCAGCTTCGGGAGCATTGATCAATTGGCGCAAGACAGTGGCCTTTTGGATCAGTAGCGCTCCCACTCCGGCATGGAGCCCAGACCCGGGATTTAGATGGATTCCTCCTGGCACAGCAGTGCGATATTTGGGATGCCAGATTGGACTAGATTTGTCACCTGAGCAGTAGATCGCCCCGCTTCTTTTGAGCATTCGGAAGAAGCTTTTGTATTGGAGTACAGCTTGGCTATCCTTGGCGGGGAGGGTAGTGGTGGCAAATCAGGTGCTTTTAGCGACCATGTGGTATATTATGTCTTGCTGGATCTTCTCGAGCTCTTGCATTAGCCAGGTAGTACAGAGGCTGATCAGGAACTTTCTTTGGTCTGGGCGCGATGGTCAGCCAGCCCAGGCAAAGGTTGCTTGGGTAGTCATTACACTTCCGCTGGCCCAGGGAGGCTTGGGCATTATAGATCCAGTTGATCAGAGTAGAGCCTTATTGGGGAAGTTTATTGTTCGGGGGCTGCTTTCGGGTACTGAGCCTTGGAAAGAGCTTCTTTTGCAGCGGCTGCTGCAGGCTCAGGCTCCCCCAGCAGGGGGCACTTGGGCACCAGAGATACAATGGATCTTCATAGAGATGAGGAGGACAGGCCTCAGTAGAGGATGGGAGGACAGATTTGCCTTGAGTATCCCTGAGAGCTTGGGAGTTGCTGAGATCGGGGCTCTCTCATAGACCTCGTGCTTGTGTTGAGGAGCGGACCAGACAGCCGCTCATCTGGAGCCCAGCGGTTCGTACAGATCAGGGTCATATGTTGGGTTCTCGGCCTCGTCTAGCCTGGGGACCATTAGTGGCAGGCCCAGCACGTAGTTTTGGAGATTGGTAGGCCTTTTGCAGCCTCCCAGACGAGATCTAGGTGGAGAGGCTGAGTCACTTCAGAGGGGGGTGGATTATGAGGGATGACATTCAGGCGGCACTCACAGAGGAGTGGTTCACGCCTCTCAAGCTAGTGGGCCCATGGTGGGTGGGAGCCTTTACACAGAAGTGTTTGACTTGCATGAGTCATAACCATGCAACAAATGAATGCTCATACATGTGTGAGCCATGTTCAAAAGGAGATCAATGCATGAAATTTCGCATGGTTGGTTTGAGCGCGCCAAACTTCACAAAATCATTTCAAAGTTCAAATATGCATCCAAAAATGAGTCTTGTGAGAAGATAGAGAGAGCTAGAGAGAAGCTAGAAGCCTTTGAAGAGGTTCTTCATGATGCATATGTATATTGTGAAAAGCATGAGGGTGTAGGAAGAAGAGAACTTGTTCAAGCCTTAAGTGGGTAGCTAGATTGCAAAAAACATGTGAAGCATTGCATGAGAGTTATGAAGATGAGTTTGAGAGTGAATCAAGTGATGACGATGATGAGTGGGGATACCCAATGGGAGTGTCGATGATTGAGGGAAAGGGAGTACAAGTGGGAGTGAGCCACCAAGAACCCATAGATACCCCCAAGCCAACATCAGGCATTCAACCAAATGGGGAAAGTCTTCACCACACACATCCTAACAACCAAGATGATGATGAAATCATGTGCATGAGCAATGTTTTTGCATCACAAAACTCTAACTCTGAATTTTCAAAACTGGAATCAAATCAGATTTCAGTTCAAAGGTCTCAAAGAGAGTACTTTGAATTTTAGAATTCCATGTTTTCTGCAAGTTTCCTTCACCTAGTGCTGCAAGGTGAAGGGCAGGTCTCAAATGCTGCCCAAGATCATGATGGGGCTGAAATGCATCAAATTTAAAATCAGAGAAGTAACTCATAATGTCCCAGAATTCAAATTTTATGCAAATCAGTAGATCATGACAAGGTGGATGTGCATGTTGATGAAGTGTTTGATGTTGTTTTTGATGTTCATGATGAAGATGATGTCATGCATAGTTTTCTTCGTGATGATGTTGATACCAAAAGTGGGTATCTTGTTCATGATAATAATCATATGCATCAAATGCATGATTGTGATGAGCATGATGCATGATTGTGATGAGCATGATGACATTGAGAAGTTTTTACTTTCAATTGATGAGGAATGGTGTGAGGAGAAGCAGATCATACAAAGCAATGATGTTGATCATGTCATTTAAAGCGCTTTTGAAGAGGCGGATACCAAGTTGAATGAAGAGGAGGATGTGATTCAGTTGTTTCTAGGTTTAATGGATGATGTGTGTGGAATTACAAATAAAGAATCAACTCAGGAGGAATTCCCTAAAATCAGATTTGCTGAAGAGGAAGTCAGATCCGACTCACCAGAAGTGAACATAGCATAGCGATGGATGTTCGTAAGGCAGAACATAGATGTTGAGATGATGGCAAGAAGCTTAATTGATGGCACAGGGTGTTTTGATCAGTTGTTGCAGAGCTTGAAATTTGCTGAAGCTTTTGTCAGGGTTTGTTTGACTGAATTATGTTGTGTTGGAAGTTGCTTGATTTGACTTTACTGGCTCGGAGTTTTTAAGTTGGGGACTGCATGCCCACTAAGAGTAATGATTACTTTATAGAGAGCACCTTCAATGCAGAAAGTGCAGGACTTGGAGAAGAACCAAAGTTTCAAGACACAAGTTGCTGGTTGCTGAGCAGTTCAAGGAACCAGTTTCATTACAAAGTGTGGATGTAGCAGCAAACAGACAAGGAGGATGTTCAGGTTGTTGAACCTGATTTTATGAACAAGGTGGACCAGTTTCATTACAAAGTGTGGATGTATCAGCAACATACAAGGAGGATGTTCAGGTTGCTGAGCAGTTCAAGGAACCAGTTTCATTACAAAGTGTGAATGTAGCAGCAACAGACAAGGAGGATGTTCAGGTTGTTGAACCTGATTTTATGAACGAGGTGGACGAGACTATTTGATGAAGCAGCATGATTTTACTTTTGTCTGACATTTTGATCTGATCAAGGGATATGTGGATCCGGGTCAGATTTCTTTACCGGGACGTGCCATGTGTTGAAGGCATAGTTCTCTAAGGTTGAATGTTGCTAAGTTGGATATGTGCTGAGTCGGATATGTGCTAAGTTGGATATTTGCTGAGTCAGATATTTAGTAAGTTGGAATTATAAGGTGGTAGGAATGTATGATGAATTTCTTGGGATCTTGGAAGTTACAATATGTAACGGTTATTCAAGAATAATGTTTTGGGGAAAGAGAAACGTTTTTTGAGCAACGTAGAAAAGAAGGGGGAAGAGAGAGAGAGAGGAGAAAAAAGAGGAGAATGAAGCAGATTTTTAGGGTTTTATCTCTTGTTTGACCTTGCTCTGTCAAAGTTCTATCTGTGCATTACGTTTCTGCTGTGTCTGAATCTCTGTTTTCACCTAATCAACATGTTTCTTGTGGAGATATTGTATCTGCTTAAGTGCTTGGTTGTGTAACCATTAAACAAGTATACATGTATTTCTTTGATTGAATATTCTCAATGTCATGATCTCATCAGACGTCGGTAACTCATGAAACGGTCATGATTGCCCAAGAGTACACACAATCAGAAACAGCCTTTGCTGTCTGGAGACGTCCATTTTAGCAATGCCCTTCTTCCTCCTCCCACTCGTGGCTTCCAAAGAGGAGGTAATTCTTCTCGTTTGAGATTTCCTCAAAAGTGTTGTTCTTATTGTGACAAAACTAGTCACTTGGTATCTAAATGTTGGACACGAGAGTACGATGAAGAACACGGTATTACAAATAAGCAACCTCGTTTATCAAGGGGTTCTTTCTCTTCTACAACCTATGAATATTGTGGGAGCACAAGGCATTCATCCAGTCGATGAATGCCTTGTGGGAGCACAAGGCATTCATCTAGTCGATGCTTCAAGAGGTGTTATGATGAAGCTCGAAATCAAGCTTATGCTACTCAACAAAATCCTCATGTGATGAAGACAATGTTCATCAAGAGGCTAATTTGGTTCGTTATATTGTCTCTCCAGAAAAGGTACTACATGTTCGTGATGATCCTCTCTTTATTGTTGATTTTGGTGCTACTAGCAACATGACATATCAATTGCAATGGTTACACAATTATCATCCAATTCCTATAAAGAAAGTAGTTTATCTTGCTGATAATACAACTTGCCAAGTAATGGGGATTGGCGACTTGTATTTGGGAGCTTCTTCCTCAACCAAAATACTGCGAGGAGTTTTATATGTTCCCGATTTACAAAGAAACTTACTTTCTGCTATGCGGCTTGTGGATCTTGGTCTATTTGTTGGATTTGATAATACAGAGTGTCACATAAAAAAGGATGGCACCACTATTGTGGTTGCTCCTCAACATGGTAATCTCTTTGAACTTTCATTGAATGAGGATGTTGCAAATGTTGTTACAGCTCTAGGAGATCTGGATTGTAAGCTATGGCATCATCGGTTTGCTCACTCAAATTTCTCAAAGCTTCTTGATATTCATCGTCGTGATCTTGTGAGAGGTATGGATCTCAAATCTCACCCGCATATGGGGATATGTGAATATTGTGCTCTAAGCAAACATCTTCTTAAGCCATTTCCAATGTCTACAAATATTCATTCAAATAATCTTTTGGATCTCATTCATACTGATATTTGTGGACACTTTCCTCCATCCAAGTCTTGCTACCATTACTTCATTACTTTTATTGATGACTATTCACAGTATACAAATGTCTTTTTGCTACGACATAAATTAGAAGCATTGGACACATTTAAGAGGTACCAAATATCTGTGGAGAATCACACTGGTTGAAGAGTCAAAATTCTTCGAAGTGATAATGGTGGTGTATATTTCCAACTTATTTCATGATCATTGCATCAACCATGAGTATGCCATTCCATATTCTCCCCACAGAATGGAGTTGCAAAGGGAAAGAATTGTACAATTTTGAATGCAATCAGATTATTCATTCTAGATTATCTCACTCTTTTTGGGTAGTCGTAGTATTGACAGCCATTTTTGTTCAAAATCATCTTCCAACTACTGCACCTTCTAGTAAGATTCCAATGATAGCTTGGATAGGCCAAACTCCTTCTGTTGCACATCTCAAAGTCTTTGGGTGTATTGCTTATATTCATGTCCCAAAAGAGACACGACACAAGCTAGAACCTTCAGGCTTGAAGGTTATTTTTATTGGTCATTCTTACAACTCAAAGGGTTACAAGTTTTACGATCCAAGTTCTCAAAAGGCAATTGTTAGTCGAGATGCTATATTCAATGAGCAATTGATGTGAGGTTCGTGGTCCACAGATGATGCTGATGATACAAAAACATTACTCACTTATTTTCCTTTTCTACTTTCCGACAATGATTTGCATGATTACAACACTCTTTTGATGGATATTGGAGACAAGTCTATTGATGTTCATCCTACGGTTTCAAAGGAGACTGCTACAGATCTTGATATATATGTTGATCTTCCTATTGAACTTGAGCACAGTGCAAATCATGTATATGATGATGATCTTGAAACCTTTGATCATGTATTGGTTGTTTGTAAAGATCCTTCAACTTATGCAGAAGCTATGTCCTCTCCATAAAAGGAACAATGGAAGGAAGCCATGGAAGTTGAATATGAGTCTTTGATCTTGAAAGGTACATGGGTTCTTATCAATCTACTTTCTGATCAAACTCCTATCAAATGTAAGAGGGTTTACAAGACTAAAACAAAGGCAGATGGATCCTTTAATAAATTCAAAGCTCGTTTAGTTGCAAAGGGATACTCACAAATTACAGGGATTGACTATCATGACACTTTTTCACTCGTAGTTCGTAGTACCAGCATTCGAGTACTACTAGCTTTTGCAACTCAGTTTGATTTGGAAATACATCAAATGGATGTTAAGACGGCTTTTCTTAATGGAGACTTAAAGGAGGAAATATATATGGAGAAACCTAAAGGATTTACAATTCTCGGAAAGGAACATCTTGTATGCAAACACGTCCGTGCTTTGTATGGACTAAAACAAGCTTCACGATCATGGTACATCAAGATGGATCAATTTCTCACATCTCAGGGGTTTGTTTCTTGCTTCTCTGATCCAAATCTTTATATCAAGTGCAATGTGGATAACCATTTTGTGATATTGGCCCTTTATGTTGATTACACTATACTTGTGTCTAATAATCTATCTTTCATGCAACAAGTAAAAAAGGTTTTATCCTCAGCCTTTGATATGGTGGATCTTGGCGACATCCATTCATGCCTTGGTATTTAAGTTCAAAGGTATCATCACAATGGTATTTTGCTTCTTCGTCAAACAAAGTTTATCCAAGATATTGTTCAAAAGTTTGGATTGGTTACTGCACATTCGGCAAACACTCCTTGTCTTGCAAGCTCTACTAAGAGTACTTCTGAAAATATTGAGGCTGAATCATTAGCTTTAAATCAACCCTATGCTAATCTTGTTGGTTGTCTTCAATTTGTGCGCATGAGCACTCGTCTTGATATTCTGTTTGTAGCAAATCTCTTTTGACAATACTTGTCCTCTCCATCTACAAGACATTGGTCTCAAGCTAAACGTGTTTTGAAGTACTTGAAGGGCACTGCAGATTTTGGACTTGTATATCACCATCAAGAAGACATATCTTCATTAACTTCTCTTAATATTTTGGGTTATTCAGATGCTGATTGGGCAAGCTCTAACTTGTCCATGCGATCCACCCCAGTGCTCATGAATTGGTTTGGCTTCCACAATTGCTTGCTGATATTGGTCATTCTTGTGAGATCCCACTACCCCCTCTGCGCACCGGATTCTCGGATGGTAGCAGCGGAAGCAGCTCCCTCTTTTGCGGGCTCGCCTTCGAATGTCCGGGCACGAGACTAAGCTGGTGTTCATTCCAAAAACCGAAACCGGGAAAATTTTCCATGCCCGAAAAGCGGGGACGATTCCATCAATTTGAATTTCTTAACGATTTTTTCTAACGAAGTCAAGGCTGATCTAACCTTTATCTGAATAAACCAGATAGAAGGGAAACTATAATAGACATCACTTGAAGGAATCAACGTTTTTTTCCTAATTGAACTAGGCACAACCGTTGATCTATTCATTTGAGAAGTCTTTAGGCTTTTAATTAACTAGTCGAGTTCTAAGCATAATCCTATTAATCAATTTTATTATTAAAACTCTATTGATTCCAGCCTAACCCCATCCGGCCCATGGGTTAGCCACCGCCCAACCACTGGAATAGTAGAACCAGACAAGTACTCACCTACCCATAATTGAAAGCCTTTCTTAACTTTTGCTGTAGAAAACAGATACTCACACACTCCTCTTTAAACTTTAATTTATAAAATAATCCATTGACAACAATTACTGGATACAGATGTCACAACTCAAAATTTCCATTCAATCCTTGTTTCTCACAAAACAGTATCACTCTGGACTCTCCATTGAGACTAGCAGGTCAACAACGAGATCCAATAACAGATTACAATAAGTTTCTCATCACCATACATATATATCTTCCACGACATCTGTGTCCTCGGCACCGCGAGCCCGTGCATCGCCTAGTCAGAACCCTCTAGGATCCTCCCTAGGTGTCCTGGTACTTCACTCAGAGACCGCTACGTCCGCCCTTGTCCATCGTACCACCGGAAGCGCACCATTTTAACCATACCGAGGCAGGTCAAGATCTGGCTTTGTCGCGTGAGCCGTCCTTTGAACACTCCTCGCCAGCTGTTGCAACCGAACTTCCCTTAGAACATACATATACCAAATGCTCCCTCTAGCATTCTGGCGTAAGACAGTCCTTTAAGAAAACAAGGTTTCTATGCAAGTTTTCAGTTTTGATTTTCTATTGAATACAATGAGTATATCTTAATTCCGTATCCCAAGACTTCTAGATCACAGGTCTGGATTCCGAAGCAGAATTCCTCGAACTCTCAATTTTTGATCCTCAAATCAAAATCAAAGGTCTCAACTTAATTTCAATTTTTGGTGGGTGATCTTAGTGTAGATTACTGAACTGCTCACATCGTCATTTCTTGAAACTGACGAAGGAGTTACATCTTGGTCATAGTTTGATTCACGGTTTGAGTCTGGAAAGGTTCCCTTGAACTATCTTTCTCAAAGGTAATATTTCAATTACTACTTTACTGAATTCATAACTAAACACGAATTCCTATGAGAAATAAATTAGTCATTTTTCTAAAATTCCAACTTCGATAGTTTTTTTTTGGATTTTTTTTTCATTACTATCCTGTAGAATATGAAACGGTATAATTTTCCTTCATTGAGTATTTACTTATTCATTTTTCCAATATTCATGGGATTTAAACATAGGATTAAAGTGAACTTTTATTTTGATAAAAAATTCTTTTATGCATCATTTCATGCATAAAAATCAATATTGGTGAAAG
This sequence comes from Cibotium barometz, assembly GCF_041138505.1. Classification (NCBI taxonomy): domain Eukaryota; kingdom Viridiplantae; phylum Streptophyta; class Polypodiopsida; order Cyatheales; family Cibotiaceae; genus Cibotium; species Cibotium barometz. The sequence goes on along the minus strand of NW_028229435.1, from coordinate 1,566,217 downwards.
CAACACTTTTGTAATTTAAAAAAAATTCTTTTATATATCATTTTATGCATAAAAATCCATAATGATAAAAGTAACACTTTTATAATAATAAAAAATATTCTTTTATGCAACTATTTATGCATAAAAATCCATAATGATAAAAGTAACACCTTTATAATAATAAAAATTCTTCTATGCAACTATTTATGCATAAAAATCCATAACAATAAAAGTAACACTTTTATAATAAAAAAAATATTCTTCTATGCAACTATTTATGCATAAAAATCCATAATGATAAAAGTAACACTTTTATAATAAAAACATATTCTTTTATGCAACTATTTATGCATAAAAATCCATAATGATAAAAGTAACACTTTTATAATAAAAAAAAATTCTTTTATGCAACTATTTATGCATAAAAATCCATAATGATAAAAGTAATACTTTTATAATTAAAAAAATATTCTTTTATGCAACTATTTAGGCATAAAAATCCATTATGATAAAAGTAACACTTTTATAATAAAAAAATATTCTTTTATGCAACTATTTATGCATAAAAATCCATAATGATAAAAGTAACACTTTTATAATAAAAAAAATTCTTTTATGCAACTATTTATGCATAAAAATCAATATTGATAAAAGTAACACTTTAATAATAAAAAATTATTCTTATATGCATCTATTTATGCATAAAAATCAATATTGATGAAAGTAACACTTTTATAATAAAAATATATTCTTTTATGCATCTATTTATGCATAAAAATCAATATTGATGAAAGTAACACTTTTATAATAAAAAAATATCCTTTTGTGCATTTATTTGTGCATAAAAATCAATATTGCTGAAAGTAACACTTTTATAAATAAAAATATATTTTTTTATGCATCTATTTATGCATAAAAATCAATATTAATGAAAGTCACTCTTTTAAAATAAAATTAAAAATCAATATGCATCTTTCTATTCATAGATATTAAATCTAATAAAAATCATGCTTTTATAACAAAATAATCAATATGCATCTTTCTATGCATAGAAATTAATTCTATGAAAAATCACTCTTTTATAAAAAAAAATAATCAATATGCATCTTTCTATGCATAGAACTTAATTCTATTAAAAATCACTCTTTTATAAAAAAAACAATCAATATGCATCTTTCTATGCATGAATGAAAATGACACTTTTAGAATACACAAATAATGGAGATTACTATTTTTTATTAACAAAAGATGAAATTTATTTCACAAATTTGTAAAAAATTTTACCATAACCTCCTTTTTAGGGCTCACTATTTTTTAAATTTTCTAATCTTAATTTACTTAGGAATTATCCCCAAGGCATTCTAAACTAATCAATTTTCACTTTTAAGAGAGAAATAATATGAAAAGTTTAATTCTAATTATTAGATCACCTAACTAGGATAAAGAAGGGCTGATTTTAAGAATGAGAGAGGGGGAAAGCCTTTCCAAGAAGGCATAGCATCAGATTATCATTTCAACAAAATAAAAATTAGAAAACCATTAAAAGAGTAAAGAAAAATATAAGATTTCTAACTTACATGAATTCTGGGAGCTTTCCTTTGGCTTGATGGTTTGAGGGTTCTACTCTTGTTTGCAACAAGAGTGGCCACCAAATCTTTAGAAGAGGGAATGGTCAAAAACTAGTGAATAAGAAATTCACAGTTCTTCGCTCTTGGGAGGAGTAGAGTAACATTGCATAAAACACTATTAAGCTTCAACAAAGGGGGAGGCTTCTATTTGTAGGAAAAAGTGAGCTCCTAACCAAGCAAACTGATTCTAGAATTTTCCAGTTTAGTTTGGTCAATTTTTGACCATTTTTAGGTCAGTTTAGCTTACTTTTTGGAGCGAGACTTGAATTAGGAGAGAGAAGAGATGAAATATCTCAATTTTTTATTATTTAAAACTCCACCACATGCGTGAAGTAGGCGCCTCATTGATGAGGGGGGGATCCCTATTGTGAGGTGTCAAAAATCCATTTTTTTAGACTTCCTTTGGTCCTCCTTAGTCCACTCTTCATCTTATGTGAGCATTTACTCTCATCTTTGGGGGGGATTTTCTTTATTTCTTCTATTTATCTTCTCCACACATTTGGATGAATTCGATTGGCCCCCCAAAACCTTAATTTAATTTTTTTTGAAAATCTAGACCCCTAGGGTAAGGCCTCTTGAACAGATTATACTTGATTTCTAATACGCCTTCTGAAAATCTTTTTGAACTTCTGGTTCGGGGGAACTTATTTTAATAAGAAGAGATATTTTCTATCCAAAAATATTCAAAATCTGAATAACTTGTCTCTAGAACATTTTCTCTCTCTAGGCCAAAAATAGGTAGAAACAAGGTCTTTTATATTTCTGAAGAGGGATTTGATTACAGGGGAAGATGCTGGACATCTTGAGAGGCTAGGGAGGAATCTTACAATTCTCCTTCCTCAAGCACTCCTCTTAGATGTGACAACCAAAGTACTATTAGTCTAACCAAGGACTACGTGCAACATAGCAAGTCCAAGCATATTGCAGTTCATTATCACTATGTTCGACATAAAGTATGGAAAGGAGCAATAATGGTAACTGATCAAATGATTGTAGTCATTCTCACCAAAGGACTCCAGGAAGCTCAGTTTACACTTTTGCCGATCAGAACTTGGAGTTGCAGCGGCCTCTCTTTTTGGAGATTAGCACATCTCACATCATGTCAATTTTGTCTAGACTTGTACATAGCCTATAGACTTTTGGACACTTCACACATTACTTCACATCATGCACATTTATTCTTTGTACTTTGTATATAGAAGCACATTGCACATGGACTTTAAGGTGGCATTGTACATTTATATGTAGGAGCTCGGGTTTTTCCCTTGTGCTCCCAAGGGTTTTTTTACTCGTATAGCTGGAGACCTTTATTTGAGTGGGGGTGTTGGAGCTATATATAGCTAGCCCTAACTCACTCTAGGTCTTGCCTATATATATGTGACTTGTGACTAATATGATTCATTCTTGTGGAGCATATGTGGTGTCTCTTGTCTCGTCTCTCTCCCTCTATCAACAACCAAAACTTGTTGACTTAATAGAGTTCTTTGAGGAACTCGCATAGGCTTTTGTGGACGAGTTTGTGGAGTACCTTTATTTTTCTTTAGCCTCCTCTGAGTGCTACGTTGAGGAAGAGGCTTTGATTGTCATGGCACCCAAATTTGATTGTCACCTTCATAGTACCCTTGAGAGTAGCTACTTCTCCACCCACATCTTGATACCATTAAGATACCTTGATTTTAGTTGTCTTAGTGGAGTTTTCCTTTTGGTTAATACAAAAAATTTGGGGCTCTCCTTGACATTGGTTGGCACGCTAAGGTTGTCGTAGGTTTGACACTCATGGATATTTTTGAAGATGATGAGGGTAGAGTCTCTTGTGGAGTGGTTGTCAATGAAGAGGCTTTCGAGCATGAAATTTTCTCCTTTGGTTAGGTTGTCGATGAAGAGGCATAAGCTCCGGGGCTTTTCCTTTGAGTTCCTTGTTAGAGATAGATGGTTGCACTATGGGAACTTCTTCACAGGAATAGCTGTTGATTGTGAGGTATTGGCATTGAACTTCGGTGAGGATGGGGTTGAAGAAGTAGATGCTTTTTCGGAGTCAGTCCCTTGATGCAGATGGTAGGTCATTGTGTAGAGTTTCAGTAAGATATGTTGGAAGCTCTAGCTCCTTCAAGGTCTCTTCCTCCCATAATAGCAATTGTACAATGCCTGCAAGAGTGTTTAGGGTGACTGTTTGCATGGATTCATCAACTGAATACAACGAGTCACATATCCAAGTTACACCCAAGGAAGACATTATACTCAAGGAAATCTAGGGTAACATGGAAGTTAAATTTCACGTCTCCACCACTGATTGTTTAAGTAGCTTAGCTGAAGTAACCGGGAACTTTAATATTTTGTCCATTGGCTCCTTTTGCAAGACCATTGTCTGTAGGGATTAGTTTAGGTTGTCCCAAATGACACCCAAGTGTCTATTATCATGGTGTTATGAGTAGCTCGAGGGCTAATCAATGCGCATTTTTACTTAACATCATTTCCTGTAGAGAAATCCAACTATATCATGATAGAATCTTCAAGAGGAACCATGGATGTTTCAGTTTCTGTTTTAGCTTTAGATCCCATTTCGGTTTCATATTCCCATTCACTTTCATCCTCTTTTTGGCTCTCATCTTTTTCAATGGCACACTTGGTCCTCTGACAATTGTAAATGAGTTCTATTTGGAAACTTGTGAATCCTCACAGTCTCATTCTATGGAGCTCTTTATGTCTTTGTGTAACTCATGTTGAGCCCTTAAAGATGCGAGTGATGTTATGTTGGCTCCATGAGAGAAGAGAATTCCTCCAAATGAGGTTTTCAGAGATTGCTTTAATTTTATAAGGGATTCATCAAATTCCTCACGTGCTTTCCGAATCGCATAATTCGTGCAATTTGTCTCTAATGACTCTTCTGTAGAGAGTATGTCTTCCTCTTGAAAGGGGAAGTGGTACTCCTCTTGGTTTTGTATTTTGGTTTCTTTTTTAGGATTGGCATTATGAGCTTCAATCACAACTAGTGCTCCTGTAAGACACTCAACCATGCTAAGCATGCTCTCTTGAGCTTATTTTTTGTGTTTCACATATGTCTATGATCATGATTTTCAATTTGGGGTGGTTGGGAGGGTTCTAGTTTCTTGATTGGTCTATTTAGTGCACTTAGTGATGAATCAAAACTTGTTTCATCCCCACTTAGTGGCATACTAGAATTGTTTCATTTTTTGACTTTCATTGGATCATCAGTTTTTCATTATGTTTGCCTATGCAACAAGATCAAATTTTGGTTTTTGTATCTGGTGTCACACGTGTGGGTGTTATTATTTATGTTGTGGCCTTTGAGGTGGATGCTTCTGCATCATGTGTATCTTTTGGCTCTTTTAGGTTTATGTCCACCACCGGATCCTTTTCCTCGTCCTTTAATTCAACCTTAGTTTCGATAGTTTGTTGTCCCTTGTTTTTCTTGGGTTTAGAAGGTTTTGTTTTCTCTTTTGGATTCTTCTTTAAAGCATGTTCTTCTATCCATGTTGAGGTATTGTCTTTTGTGTTCTTTTTGACTGTTTCTCGTGCCTTAGCTTGTAAATGTGTAAGCACATTCAAGGGTACCATGGAAAATTGTCCGTTTTGTACATTGAAGATGTTAAGAGTAGTATTTTGTGAGACAAGTTGCATTGAAGAAACTGGTCTTGGTGGGCAATCTTGGAACACATGATCAATGCCACATTGTTCACACATGGGTTGCAAAGTGTCAGTGTGACTATGGGCATGAAAGTATTCCAGTATACCACTTTGTGAGGTCCATGATAATAGAAACACTAAAGTGTTCAATTGACTTCTTCTTGAGCAGTTTCTACCCTTTGGACTATTTCTGTTTGGTGCATATGGGAGATGGGGATTTTGAGCCAATTGTTGATGAATCGGGACACTTGACCAAAGGATTTACAATATATGTAGTATAGAAATACAGGTGCCTTGTATGCACAATGTGGATTGGGATGGTCTTAGTAATTACATTGAACATAAGGCATTTCGCTCCTCACTTATAGGGGCATCAAGGATGGCTGATTTTGAAGGATCACATCCTCTCTTAGAGATGTTGGTTGTAAGCTTTTAAGCAAGGCTGCATAGAATTCAGGGAATGAAAATTCTGAGATTAATATTTCTTTTTCCATTTCTTCACTTGATTTAGATGAGGAACATCTCATAGCATGATCATCTTCTAGCATGTTATCTAAACGTACTGCTTCTTTACAACATTAATTAAATGTTTCCAGGTTGGATACAATGATCAAGTTCTATAAGTTATTATTCTTTAAGCCCATCATGAAGCATCTCTTCAACTGAGAATCATTTAATTTTTACCATGACACATCATGAGTCCAAGAGTTTTATCTGAAGGATAAAGTCTCTAATGGTTTCGTTTAGTTGACGCTTAATTGAATAGAGTTCTTTTGCTTCACTCCACCGATCACCTTGTCTTGAAAAACCGTGGATAAAGGCTATTTTCAAGGATCTGAAGAAGCTAGTTTTGATGTTGCTGACATCAATGTGATGAGCCATCGACTAGATTTTCCCTCTAAGCATAAGTTCAACGCATATACCTTGGTGGGGTAGTTTGGATTTCCTAAGGCTTCACATCTTTGTTCAAACATTTGAATGAATTGAATAGGATCTGTTATTCCGTCGTATTTGCCCAGTCGTATTTGCCCATGATTGTGGACATCTTTACGATCGCATTTCTATATGAGTCGCTGAGGCCATATGTGAGTGCTTTTGTGGGGGTAGGGACTCAGTGAGTCCTTTGGCAACCCCCTTTCTTAGAGTAGTCAATATGTCTAAGGTGTGGGAATCTAGGGGTTACGAAGGGTTGGTACCTATAAGATTAGTGGGCACGTTAGGTAAAGGACCAAAGGCTGGTGGGATTGAAGTGACAAAGAGTGTAAAACCTGATGACACGCTTGTTATAGGCATGGACAATGGTATTAGGAGGTTCATTTAGGGCATAGATCTCAATGGCTTGAAGATATTAGTCATTGGGTTCAGTGAGGGTGTCGGCCCACGTAGTCCCTCTATCGTTGCCATGTCTGGTTGCCTAATTGCTCCTTATGAGCAAGCACAGGTGTTTTTTTTTTATATTGTTTTTGCATTTTATATTTTCTCACAACACATAGCCTCAAAAGGCCTGGTGTACTCTTTTTTGGGTTAAACGAGTGTCAGTTTGTCCTAATTAGCTTAGATGCTACATGCACGTGACCAATGTCTTAGGGATATTTTTCCAGAAAAATTGCACACTAGTAACTTCCTAGATGGAAGAGAAGGTCCTAAAACCTATTTTCCATCACTCTGAGACAAAAAAAATTTACCATAATTTTTTCCTCTTTTGTAGCACGTTTTTGAGGGTGTTCCAAAAGGAATTTGAAAAAACTCTATATGAGAGAGTTGTAGTATTTTTGGAGTTCTATAACTTTCTCCTTGAGTCATTCATGCTTTTGTCGTTTAGACCCTCAAAAAGTAGCTTGAATATAGTTCGAAGTCATTTTCGTGTTGTTTTTTATGATTTTGCGTGCTTTTCGAGTTGTTTTTTGCCTCGATTTTTGGGTCAAATTTTGAGGCTGCTAAGGGAGAGAATGGAAGTAGTGGCATTCTCCCCTATGGGGTTATGGACAATGGTCCTAGAGTGACATTCCGCCCTAGGGGTTATGGTGAAACATACCCATATTATGTTCCATGATCTATGCATAAAATTTCTCAAAATTTATGGTAAAATCATAGCATACTTCAGAAAACAAAGAGCTTTTCAATAAATCATAATCATTCACAATGTAAAGTAACATAATAATCTCCAATACAAAATCTCAAAATCAGAGAGACAATCACCAACAAAAAGATCTAGCCAATAGGGCTTTTCTCTGATGCATCCGTCCACCCAACCTCCAAATTGGATGTCTCGCGGCTATCCCGGGTATGCCTCTTCTAAATCTCTGCCACTCTAGGTTCTACCAAATGGCTTCGAGAGGGCATAAATCACATTCTCTGTCCAGCCTTCCCTGTGTCTAAGGAGACGGCCGACCCGAATCTCAAAATCTCTCTCTCTCTCTCTCTCTCTCTCTCTCTCTCTCAAAATCTCTCTCTCTCTCTCTCTCTTGCATAGAAATCACCTCAAGACTATAGAAGAAGCCAAAAATAATAGCCCACAAGAATTAGTAGATTATCATGAAGAACCAAAATCATAAAGATCAAAATCCCTTCTAAAAACATGGTCTTGAACCCAATTAGAGATGATACGTTTAAAAACAAAAAACAGTGGAAGGTGGTGTTGAAGAAAAGCTCTATTGGCTAGATCGTTTTGTTGGTGATTCTCTCTCTAATATTGAGATTTTGTATTGGCGATTATTATGTTACTTTGGATTGTCACAACAATTCTGGTTTTTTGAAAATTTCTTCGTTTTCTAAAGTATGATGTGATTTTACTCTAAATTTTGAGAAATTTTAGGCATGGATCATGGAATAGAATATGGGTACATTTCAGGTAGTATTAGAGCCTAGGTTGGGCAATCTGCACTTGATTGTGGATATTGTAGGTCTAGGGAGACTAATATTATTTTCAATTTTTGTGATACAACCAAGAGTTTCTTTCTCTTGAGAATTGTTTTGCAATTTTGCTGGTATAGTCACAAAATGGCTGCACATCAAACAAATATAGTAATCAACCCATGGCAAGAAGAGGAGCTTTTACAAGGATTATTGTGTGTGGGTGTAACTCCAGAGGAATTTATTCAAATTATTGATAGGAATCAAGAATTGGAGGAAAGAATGAGAGCCATGTGCATTCAAGCTTCCATGAATTTGAATGAAGAAGATAGAGATGACCGAGAGGATGGAGAGATGGAAGATCATCTAAATTTTCATAATAGACAGGGTCAACGACAAGGGCAAGGAGTAAGAAATTGTGACAAGCATCACGAGAAGAACCTACTAAAATTCCTATAAGCCCATAACCAAGAGTTTTTGCGTGGATTGGTTTTGATCTTTCAGTACATCAAGCTATTAAGGAGTTGCAGGATACAGTAGTGCAGGCCATGAAAACTGCTATGGGCACATCATTTAAATCGAGACATGTATATGATTTTGCCCCTGAAACAAGTTACAAAAGAAAAGGTCCTAGCAACCTTTAATGAAAAGGGGAAGAGGAGTGAAAAAGCAGAAGCATGGATTCAGTAGCGTGAAGATTATTTTCAAACATGTAACTCTAGTAATTCTTTTTGAAGGTTCTGTAAAATTATGGTGGGAGTCTATTATGCGCAGTAGGGACTTATGGAATGAGGACATCACATGGACTCTAATAAAAAGGCATATGATTCAACATTACTCTCCGCTAGAATAGCACATGGAGAAAATGAATGAATTTTTAAACTTGGAACAAAGGGCACTTACTGTTGCAGAATATCATGTTAAATTTTGGGATTGGAGCAATATTCACCGTCCTTAATGGAAAAGGAAAGAGCTTCTCAATTTGTGAATGGCTTAAACAAGCAAGTCAAATTTTTGGTTAAGGGTAACAAGCCAACTACAGTCCAGATGTTATGCTGTGTGCCATGCCATATGAACAGATGGGAAAGAATGAAGAAAGCTTTGGCAATAAATGAAAGATATCAAATCTGTTTTATGATGAGAAGGGAAATTTTATGCAGAATAGGAGAATGTAGATTGGTGAGAAGAAGAATGGTAATCAACCTTTCACATATTTGTCCCCAGAAATGGTAGAAAAAAGGCATGACGTGAAGGCTTATGTTCATGGGTGTCACATGGCATGGGTCAAGTGGGCATGTGTGGGTAGGAGATAACTTTGTGTTAAGTTCCTAATCTATACATTGAGTTGGACTTATCTTGGTAAGGATAGAATCCTATGTAGAGCTATTTAACTAATTAAGTCATCATTATGTTTCATGTCTCTCTAATCATGCTCTTTAATCTTATAAAGCTTATATAAAAAGAAGCATTCTCTAAACATTGTTAAGAGAGTAGAGGCTAATATTATATAGAGCTAAACTCTATTTTGAGAACCTTAAAATTATGTTTGATGGGGCTTCTATGAGAGTAGCCATTTCTTATTTATAGAGAGAAAGGGAGAGACAAAGAGAGAGAAAGAGAGACAATGATAAACTTCACTTCTCTGACAGAAATGGAGAAGGAGGGTGCTTTGTGAGAAAAATTTTCTTAGACAGAGAAACAGTTTCGAGCCTTGCATCCAAAAGAGTGTTTCTTTAAAATAAGGAGCATTACTACTGATTTGTTTTGCTGAGGTAATTTGCTGCTCACGCTAGTACTAAAGCTGAAAAGAGACTATTTTTTCTTGATGTCTGACAAAAGGACAACAACTCCAGCCATAAAAGTGGAGAGTGCTGCACTACATCAAGTAGAGGCAACTATAGGCATAGAAGAGTGTGGTTTGCTGCGGGAGGACACCTTGGAGAGTGCTAGTCGACTGATAGATGAATGCAGTGGTTATCCTACACAGGGTCAAAGCAATGGAGGAAGCACTAAAAAAGCATTGTTTGGGACAACATGCTGAAAGCACCTCATTTGTGCTTTTAAGGGATTTTCTTGTGTTCCAAAAAGTGCATATAGGTTATTTTTTGTTGTTTTTTATTCCAACCGTTACAATAAAAGAGGAGTGGATTGTTAAAAACGAAAAAGTGTGGGATATTTTGTGCCCCTCTCTCTCTATCACAGTATACTCTCCAGCATAGTGATCTCTTTGAGAAATTAGGCAATTGCTTCTCTCCCCACTATGAGCAGAGATCTCTCTCTCACTCCCCCTCTCTCTCTCTTACTCTCTCTCTCTCTCTCTCACACACTCTCTCTCTCTCACACTCTCTCTCTCTCACACACTCTCTCTCTCTCACCCCCTCTCTCTCTTTCACACTCTCTCTCTCTCTCTCTCACACACACACACAGAGCAATTAGGCTCAATGTGAAACACTGAAACACAGCTCTCTCTCTTTCTCTCTCTCTCTCTCTCTCTCTCTCTCTCTCTCTCACACACACACACACACAAAGCAATTATGCCTAATCTCTGTCTTTCACTCTCTCTTTGTCTTTCACACACATGCACACAAAGAAATTCTGCCTAATATTAGTATATCTACCTAATCTTATTTGAGGACCTATTGTTCTCTCTCTCTCTCTCTCTCATATGGAGAGTGTTGAAGCAATAAGGTTGGAGCAGGTTCAAGCTGAACCGATTTCAGATTTACAAATGCAAGGGCAACCACACTCTCAACAGATTTTCACGTCTCTAGAGAAGAGCATAATTAGATCTTGGGAGACTTTTCGAAGAAGAAAGCAAAGATCCCTGGACAAACATAAGACCAAAATGATAATGGTATGAGATGAAGATCGAAGGAATGTAGCAAAAGGGAGAATTTTTGTTTACTTGGTTAAGCAGTTTCATCTTTTGGGAAGAAGATGGGCTCTGATGTTATGTATGAGGTCTTAAAGGATGCACGTATTGCAAAATACATTGAGGGATGGCATGCCAACTCAGATACGGTTTGTGCATTCAAGGAGTCTATGTACTTGATTAAGGCTTCAAAATTAAGTGATGAACTTTTCGTAAAGCGAGGTGCGTTGACTTGTTCAACAAGTGCAATAAATTGTTATGAAGATATTACCATTACATGCACTGCAAAGCTACTAGATATACATCCTCAAAATTTTTTTGAAGCCCAAAAGAGGATTTTTTCTCCAATGAAGGTGAAAGTTCATTACGACCAAATCTGTGTAAGCGTCAATGCCCTTTAAGCAAGTTTGATGAGGTTAAAGATTTGGTTCGTGCCTTTTGGACCAAGAACACCCGTGTTTATCCAAACAAGAAGGATATCTATTGTCAACGGATCGGAATATGCACCTATGTAAAACATCCAATCCACTTTCTTGATGAGACACAGGTAAGTTGCCTATACACACTATATAGATGCAAAAATGTTTGTTTTTAGTATTAATTTTTTCTTATGTGAATATTTTCAACATTTGCATGAGTTATACTTCTGTTTCTCTTGAAAGCATAGAAGTATGCTTATGTAAAGCATAGCACATTCAGATTAGATGGTGTTGTTAAACCACTACATAGGTGCTTTGAAGCATTGTGCATGAGCTTGACTTAATTTGCATGGTTCAATGTGTGGTGCTTTGAAGCTTTGTACATGCAAGATGATGTGCTAGAATCAATATGCATGGTGCTTTGAATCTATACATGGCCCTCTTCTATACAAGGCATTAATAAATAATACATCTCTCAACACCATTCAGAGCACATCAGAGCATAGACTCTGATTCATCGTGACAGCAAAATGATTGCACAATCATCAAGAAAGACCTAATAAACATTGAGCAAAGACATAGAAGATCTTCTCCTTCATTCATTAGCGATCAGAATCAACGTTCCATTCTTCTTATCCCTAGATACAACTGTCAAGGTAATAACTACTCGTCGGTTTAGATCCCAAGGGTACATCCACATGTAACTAACCCCCAAGCCCTTTGACTAAGGTCTAAGAATTACATAAGAAAGCCTTAACACTTGGCACAGCCTGGGGTGGCTAAATTTTTCCCAAAAATTTGACCTGAACCCATCAATCCCTGATCAGCAAAATCTGATTTTTGTAGTAGATCTCTGATCATGTAAAGAGAGTGTCTAGAACAAAATAAAATTTCCCTAAAAAGAAAATGCCTAGTGTTTGTCTTTTTTTATTATTTTTTTATAGTAGTGTTGAAAAACAACGTGGAAACATTCCGAGCATCATTATGCCTGACCCAGTTGGTCAGTCTGAATCTCTAAGACCTGCTCTTGCTATGCTTCCACATCCATTTGAACCTCCTTTGCAATGTTGATCACCGCCTCAGGGTCTTCATCATCTAGTAAAGCTTTATCCATACCCATTAGCAAGCCCACGTGGTCATTAGAGCTCTTTGTCTGAACAGCTCCAGATGTTTGTCCTTCAGCAGCACCTACTCCTTCTTCATGTGTCTGAAAAAGGGCTCTAATCTTCTTCAGCTTCCCTGCAGACGATTTCAACTTAACAAGCTTAAAAGGATTAGAACTTGGACTTTCTATCCCCATCATATGAGACTCCTCTGGTCTGATTGTGCTTTTCAGAGCAAAACCACTCGGCATCTTATATTCCAGCATATCCTCTGTTTCATCCACCTTGCTCTGAAATTTGGACTTTTCAGCTACAAGCTGTACCACCTCAGCTTCCAGTTGAGCAATGCGCTTCAAATTCACCTCTTGCTCCATTGTGTTCACAACGCCCTTGAGGTTCTGATAAGGCTTGAAAACAAACTGCCCAATTCTTTCTCTAATCTCTTTCCATATCACTGATCCCTGTTGAATCATTTCTGATTTGATTCTCCCCACATCTGCTTCAGAGACCAGAACACCTCCTACAGACAGTTGCTCATGCTCACTTAATATTTGCTCCTTCATCTGTTCCAAGGGTTCCAATCTATTTAGAAGCATCCTATTCTCTATTTCAAGCTCCACCTGTCTTTCAAGAAGTCTTTGCATCTCTGACTCTACACTATCCCTCAAAGATGTTGTCCATTCTTCAAACAACTTCAGAGACAATCTATTCTTAACCAATTGGCTAGTCTGTTCATAGATCTCCTTAGCTGAAGAAACTTTCAACTCAGCCATGTCAGCATTCAGAGTTTTAATGTGATTCTCCAACAATTCAACTTCTTGAGCTTTTTCTACAAGCATTTGTCTAAATTGATCATTAGCCTTCTGCAAAAACTACTCTTCCACATAAGCTCTATTTTGATATTCCCTAATCTTTTCAACTTGCTGCAGACAAAACTTCTTCAGAACTTTAAGAGTATCTCCCACATTTTCTGAAGTGACAGTCCAAGACTGCTCTGAACCAGATTTAACCGCCACAACGGAGTCACCTTCGAAGGCATCCCTTGCATCTTCAACAGATCAGATCTTTTGCTGCCTCCTGCCACATATTCCTTTTCACCCAACTGCATCTTCTTTGCCAACTTTGTTTGAGAAAGAGTCGGAGATCGCCCTATCCCAGAGACTTTTGTCCCTAAAAATGGTTCATCATCATCATCTATCCCAGACTGCAACATGGAAGTTGTAGCCTCTTCCAAACTATAACCTGCCTCCAAAAGACACCCTACTGTTTTCTGCTCCTCCTCTGTCAGCTGTCTATCCCTAAGTTTCCTCTTCAGAGTCAAAGCCACTGTATGTGAAGAAAGTCTAGGGTCCACAGGCTTGGCAGGTATAGTTGTTTGAAAAGAGTCATAATTAAATAAGCCTCCTCTGAGTGCTGCGTTGAGGAAGAGGCTTTGATTGTCGTGGCACCCAAATTTGATTGGCACACATTGATTAAATGTTTCCAGGTTGGATACAATGATCAAGTTCTATAAGTTATTATTCTTTAAGCCCATCATGAAGCATCTCTTTAACTGAGAATCATTTAATTTTTACCATGACACATCGTGAGTCCAAGAGTTTTATCTGAAGGATAAAGTCTCTAATGGTTTTGTTTAGTTGACGCTTAATTGAATAGAGTTCTTTTGCTGCACTCCACCGATCACCTTGTCTTGAAAAACTGTGGATAAAGGCTATTTTCAAGGATCTGAAGAAGCTGGTTTTGATGTTGCTGACATCAATGTGATGAGCCATCCACTAGATTTTCCCTCTAAGCATAAGTTCACGCATATACCTTGGTGGGGTAGTTTGGATTTCCTAAGGCTTCACATCTCTGTTCAAACATTTGAATGAATTGAATAAGATCTGTTATTTCGTCGTATTTGCCCATGATTGTGGACATCTTTACGATCGCATTTCTATATGAGTCGCTGAGGCCATATGTGAGTGCTTTTGTGGGGGTAGGGACTCAGTGAGTCCTTTGGCAACCCCCTTTCTTAGAGTAGTCAATATGTCTAAGGTGTGGGAATCTAGGGGTTACGAAGGGTTGGTACCTATAAGATTAGTGGGCACGTTAGGTAAAGGACCAAAGGCTGGTGGGATTGAAGTGACAAAGAGTGTAAAACCTGATGACACGCTTGTTATAGGCATGGCCAATGGTATTAGGAGGTGCATTTAGGGCATAGATCTCAATGGCTTGAAGATATTAGTCATTGGGTTCAGTGAGGGTGTCGGCCCACGTAGTCCCTCTATCGTTGCCATGTCTGGTTGCCTAATTGCTCCTTATGAGCAAGCACAGGTGTTTTTTTTAAATATTGTTTTTGCATTTTATATTTTCTCACAACACATAGCCTCAAAAGGCCTGGTGTACTCTTTTTTGGGTTAAACGAGTGTCAGTTTGTCCTAATTAGCTTAGATGCTACATGCACGTGACCAATGTCTTAGGGATATTTTTCCAGAAAAATTACACACTAGTAACTTCCTAGATGGAAGAGAAGGTCCTAAAACCTATTTTCCATCACTCTGAGACAAAAAAAATTTATCATAATTTTTTCCTCTTTTGTAGCACGTTTTTGAGGGTGTTCCAAAAGGAATTTGAAAAAACTCTATATGAGAGAGTTGTAGTATTTTTGGAGTTCTATAACTTTCTCCTTGAGTCATTCATGCTTTTGTCGTTTAGACCCTCAAAAAGTAGCTTGAATATAGTTCGAAGTCATTTTCATGTTGTTTTTTATGATTTTGCGTGCTTTTCGAGTTGTTTTTTGCCTCGATTTTCGGGTCAAATTTTGAGGCTGCTAGTCGGAGGTCAAAACGATCGATTTTGACTTCGGACGACCAAGACCAAAGTTGAAGAGCTCGATGTCAACTTTCTGATGAGTCCTAAAGTGCCTTCATCGGATTCACGGTTTAGGAGATATGAGCCTCCAAGCAAGGGTGTTTTCCAGAGCCCCTTTTTTTGTCGAAGGATCTCCTTTCATGTCGTGAACTAGCAGCGTCCTGTAGTTCACAACTTTTTTTTTTAAAAAAAAGATCCTTTCATTAGTTATATAAAAACGTCCATAGGGCTACAAAAGATCCTCTCCTGCTCATAAGAGAGCAAAGCAGAGAACAAAACAAGGCAGCCAAGGAGACTCTCCCTAGGTGCTGAAAAGTACAAGTAACAGTACAAAAAACTGAGGGGCTATATCAGACAATAGGAGGGGGAAAGAGCCAAACAAGTGGTATGTAATGCCAACGGGGGGACCTCGCGTGCAGGGTGTAGAAGGGGTCGCTGCACCAAGTGGCGTGAAAAGCCTAGCACAAGATCGCCTCATCCGACCGAGTCGCCCCGAATGCAATCATACTATCCTTGCAGGGTGTGGATTAACTCCTGCCAAATCCCCCGAACAGTCTTTGCTGGTGGCTCCAGTCTCCCCTCAAAAACCCTGAAACCGCGGGCCCTCCAGGTGAACCAGATGGCGAGCCTGCTGAGGAGCTCCCATTGTAAATCCCTCTCCTGTGTCCAGCTGGCGGACGAGAAATTTGGTGAAGGAACAAGGCGAGAATGGCCCCTAATGAATCTGATGGCCTGGCTGTCCTGCTCCGTCTCATAGCCCATAGCAGGCCCTGACGAAGTCGACCAAGCAGCGGCTCCCCATGTATACATACCCTCTGGAGAGAGGGGGCCAGAATGCGCAGCATCCGTAGCCAAATCTGCTGCGCGCCTGAGGGCAACAGTCCCAAAGGCAATGTCTTTGTGTCTCTAGAGGGTGGCCGCATCAGACGCAGGCCGTCGGAAGACCGCTGTAGACAAGCCAGGTGCCAACTGCTGAGCGCCTATGGGCGACCAGCCACCACTGGAAAGTCGAGATCTTGCGTGCCTGTCGACTAGACCAAAGCGGAGTCCAAAAATCCTCCAAGAACTCCTATGAGAGTCCTTGTAGCCGCCGCCAGTGCCCCGATGCAGCTAGAGAGACCATCCTCCTCGTCGTCAAAATATGTCACCCCAACCGAACAGTATACTGGAAAAAGGTGATCTCCGTGGCCTCAGGGGATGCATAAGGATCATGCCACTCGTACTCACCAGGGTCCCACAAGGGGCGGGTTGCATATGCCCATATGCGCCAATGAGGGAGCACATCTGCAGGGTCTGGGTCAATATGCCACTTCCGAGAAGCGGCGGGCCACTACACGTATCCTCTGAAAGATGCACTCTGCAACCAAAGGCGACTCCACCTCCACTCTTCTCTGAAGTCCTTTTTCTTCTTTTTACCCATATTTGAAGTTAAAAATTAGATAGCTATGTGAGCTCTCATATTCAATGCACCACACCAAATAGAGCCCAGATGTATGCATGGAATGGAGAGCTGTGGTGCTATACCGAGATCCACCCCTCATGAAAAACAGGTGCTCAAACATTGCTAAAAACTTTCTAAAATCAGAATTTGAGGTGTTTATTATGCAAAATCTGAATGATGGCTTACTTGGAACACGTCAACCTCCCCAATGTGAAGTAGAACTTTGAATGAGGAATTCCACCATCCCATCCAAGGATATGCAGATTTTGATTCTGCTGCACTTGCAGATTTTGATTCTTCTCCACCTGCAGGTTCTGAGTAGTCTGCTGCAAGATCAAAGCAATGTAGAGCAGGTTCATAGGTGGAAC
The DNA here is from genome assembly GCF_041138505.1 of Cibotium barometz. NCBI lineage: Eukaryota > Viridiplantae > Streptophyta > Polypodiopsida > Cyatheales > Cibotiaceae > Cibotium > Cibotium barometz. The sequence continues at coordinate 1,549,056 of NW_028229435.1, read as the reverse complement.
TTTGATTTCTGGAATGGCTTAAACTGAATATGATTTCGCCTCCTGAATCAGATTTTGCCTCCTGAATCTGATTTCGCCTCCAAAATTTGATTTTGCCTCCTAAATCTGATTTCGCCTCTGAATCTGCAGCAGTGCCTGAATTTGCAGCACTTTCTTTGCATGCTCTTATTGTAGGATCCATCCTAATCAACCATTGTGGTTGAAACCACCGTAATCGCCAGTGTTTAATGGTTACATAGCCAAGCAGTTAAGCAGATAAAATATCTCCACAAGAAACATGTTAATTAGGCAAAAACAGAGATTCAGACACAGCAAAAACGTAATGCACAGATAGAACTTTGACAGAGCAAGGTCACACAAGAGATAAAACCCTAAAAATCTGCTTCATTCTCCTCTTTTTTCTCCTCTCTCTCTCTCTTCCCCCTTCTTTTCTACGTTGCTCAAAAAATGTTTCTTATTCCCCAAAACGTTATTCTTGAATAACCGTTATATATTGTAACTTCCAAGATCCCAAGAAATTCATCATACATTCCTACCACCTTATAATTCTGACTTACTAAATATCTGACTCAGCAAATATCCGCATTAGCACATATCCAACTCAACACATATCCGACTTAGCAACATTCAACCTAAGAGAACTATGCCTTCAACAATACTCAAAGTCAATTCCATCCTTGTTAGAATATATAGTGACAATATTATCATACAAAGGATCCTTCACCGTATCAAGAAGGTGTGTATCTAATTGAGTTCAAGGAATAGGACCCCCTATAGTAGAAAGTTGATTCATAATACCTTTGAATGATTCAATGTGACTAGACATGGATGTATGTGCCTTGAATTGAAGCTTCCCCAGAAGATTACAGAGATATAGAATCTCTGTAATAGTTTTCTTCTCAAACATAGTGATAAGATAGTCCCATATAGCATATGACGTGGATAACGGATAAACATCTAGCATGAGTGAATCGTTAAGGGCAAAAAGTATATACCGAGACAAGCAGCCTTATCATGAACGAATCCACTGTGCATGATCAGTTTTCCACTGTTCAAAAATAGGACCTTTGGTAATAATAACATCATTCTAAAGTGGATCAATAGGTTGAGGAGGGCATGCAATAATACCAAGAACAATATCTACCAATTTGTCTCCTTCCAAAATTAATATATTTCCAACCAGGAAATCCTTGGCCTTGGAAACGAGGAATAGAATGCTGTCCAAAAGGAAATCCGTTAACAAGTATGGTGTTTGCCATGTCGGGTTGTGAGAACACATATAAGATAAGATCGCAGAACTTGCAGACCATGTACAAGATATGAGAAACGTAGCCAAAAGGAGGCATGCACCAGACGACGAGCATAAAGTGATCGTGTAAAGAATAGAATGTGAACCAAAATTAGAACTCTAAAAGTGCAACTACATGTTTTCTCTCACAGAGAACTTGTTTTACTGTTTTAGATGCAGTTTGCCTGTTCTAACTTTTGACTCAGAACTTTGATTGACAAACCGTTTTGATAGAATTCACTAGCACTGTACCATCTACGCACCAGCATTGGTTTTGGTTTTAAGGACACGATTAAGAAACAATTCTAATTACAACAGCTATAAAATCATGTAGGCAACATATAATCAAAGAACCAATCAGCCCTACAAAAAACTGTGGCCAAAGATCAATCTTGTAAGACATGAAATCATAATCATAAATTGAACAAGAAGACGTAGATGCTTCCCTTATGATTAGAATCGCTCTGATACCATGTTGAGAGAGAGAGAGAGACGAGACAAGAGACACCACATACGCTCCATAGGAATGAATCATATTAGTCACAAGTCACATATGTATAGGCAAGACCTAGAGTGAGTTAGGACTAGCTATATATAGCTCCAACATTGGTACCCAAAAGATTACTACAAGCATAAGATTACTACAAGCATAAGATACTACCAAGGAAATTCCAACGCTTGGATTTCCAGGTGCATCAAAAATTCCCCTAAGCTTGCACAAAAAAAGAAACCTCATCACCATAAGCATTACCCCACCACATTCATAATGTTCATCAAAGATAGGTGCCTGTGGACGTGCTTCAATAACAAAGATCGTTATGATGGGTCATCCCATCATATGGTTTCCAAAATCAAACAACGTGAAGGAAGCCTCACCACCGACTTCAACCCCAACAGTTTCACCTAAAGTTTCACAAGAACGGAGACCCAAGCAACACCAAGCAAGTCACTCAACCACTCTCGTCGATTCAACACCTGCATAAGAGTTTGTGTGTTCAAGAAACCCCAATGGTAACCAACCAACATTCTTACCTACCGCCTTCATAACATTTGAGCCAAAAACTCAAGAATCAATTCCCACATCTATAAACAAAGACTTATGAGTGAATCAAAGACAAACTCACAATGCTCTTTTCACTCCTCTGGATGTGAAATGTTAGTGCAAAAGCTACATGGCAGACATAAGAATCTATTCACTCCAAAATGAGAGTAGGGACTCTTCTTTGAACTCTGGCCATCCATTCTCAATGTGAGCCCAAGCCGGTAAGTTGGTGAAAATCCTTATCGTGCCATCAGTTGAACGATGGTTCACATGCCATGTCATTAACTTAGCAATGGATTGACACCACAACATATGTTGAATGCGAGATATATTAGGAAAGTGCCTCAATACCTTTTGTGGAATTTTGCCACCTTGTAAATCCTTCCTGATGACGATCCTCTCCAAAAATTGGACATTGCATGACATTGGCAAAGGCACCCTATAAATCCTTCTTGTAACGATCCTCTCCAAAAATTAGACATTGGAAAAGGTACCCCTAAATAGTACACAATCATTATGGCATGCATGAATTTGAGTGTCATCGATACCAAGCATGGAAAATATTTTTTGAGCATTACAAATTGTTTGGGCGCATCTTCTTTAATAATCAATCGGAGTAGGCTTTTTACACTATTATCTCTCCATCCATATGTTGTTTGCAAGTTGAGGATTTTCATACATGCCCATAAAGTTAAGTACTTTATACCCTCATACAATGGTTTGTTAGCCTCCTTGTGTAACACATCCTCTCCTTCATGTGTTTCAAAGTTAGGTGTCTCTTCCTCATGCTCGCTTTGAAAAAAGTGAGTGATCATCTCCAACTCGCCTTTCATGGCATTTTGGATGTAACTCGCCTGTTATGGCATTCTGGATTCAATACAAATAAGATTTTGGGAGTTACTATGTTTCAAATGTATTTTCATATGTCGATACACAAATGCATTTTAATACATCAACATGTTTGTTTATACAAATTAGAGCTGTCTTGAACAGTGCCGCTCTGCGGTGGAAATAGCGGTGCTGCTATTTTTTTATCACCGCTGCTAAGCGACAGAAATAGTGATGCTATTGTTTTTTTATCAGCGTCGCTATAAGTGATGGAAATAGCAATGATATCATTTTTCATTAGTGCCGCTCTCACAACGGGCGAAAACAACGTAGGAAATATCGACGCTTATATCGTGGGATATAGCGACGGTTATACTATGGGATATAGCAGCACTTATAGCGTTGAAAAAATAGTGTTGCTTACAGCACGCTTACGCCCCAACACTTTTCAAAATCCTTTTATAATAGCCATACTATAAATGCTGCTAGGCCCTCTTTTTGTTGGAGTGTCAAAATTGTATGTAGGACCCACAATGGGATGGGGGGGCACAGCTTGAAGAGAACCACACCTAGGTGTAATAGACAGCACGAAGATACGATCCGTAAAACAGAGAGCACCTAAGTTCACTACTAGTAGTGGAGCATGAGATTATATTTTACAGTGTTTCTAAAGAATTAAAACTTATATAAATTGTTCTTTTTTAATGTGTGCCCAATGCAGGAAAATATGGTGGGCCATTTTTCTTCTCGTGTGAAGAGTACGACTTTGCTTAACCCAATGGGATCTTGGCCACACAACAACGTGTCCCCTTTGAAATATGAAGCTATGCCTGATGTAAGTTACTTGTTTGAACAAGTTATAAAAGTTCAAATTCCTTTGGTTTTATATGCTTTTAGAAATTTATCTAATTTTTTTTTAATATTACTTAATTTTGTGTGATATAGGAAGATGACGAAGAGGCATAGGTGAGCAGGACGAGGGGGATGATGACGATGAGGAGGATGACTACAGACCCGCCTATTGTGTTTTATGTTGTGTAACTCCATACTCGATGTAGCTCGCCTTTCATGGCATTTTGGATGTAGCTCGCCTTTTATGGTATTCTGGATTCAATACAAATAAGATTTCGGGAGTTACTATGTTTCAAATGTATTTTCATATGTCGATACGCAAGTGCATTTTAATACATCGACATGTTTGTTTATACAAATTAGAACTGCCTTGAACAGTGCCACTACATGGTGGAAATAGTAGCGCTCTTATTTTTTTATCAACGCCGCTAAGCGGCAGAAATAGTGATGCTGTTGTTTTTTATCAACGCCGCTATAAGTGATGGAAATAGGAATGATATCATTTTTCATTAGTGCCGCTCTCAACGGGCGAAATCAACGTAGGAAATATCGACGCTTATACCGTAGGATATAGCGACGATTATACTGTGGGATATAGCAGCACTTATAGTGTCGAAAAAATAGCGTTGCTTACAGCACGCTTACGCCCCAACACTTTTCGTGATCCTTTTATAACAGCCATACTATAAATGCTGCTAGGCCCTCTTTTTGTTGGAGTGTCAAAATCGTATGTAGGGGGGCAGATCTTGAAGAGAACCACACCTACGTGTAATAGACAGCACGAAGATAGGATCCGTAACAAAGAGCACCTAAGTTCACTACTAGTAGTGGAGCATGAGATTATAGTTTACAGCAAGAAGTAAGGAATTAAAAGTAAGTAAACGATGGATAAGGTATTTGATCTCTTGATCATATGCAATGATTAATAGCAAAGTAAATTGCGTAGATGGGTACCATGCCCTTTATTGCCGAGATGGGTATGGGTAACTAGGACCCCATGATTTATAGGAAAGTAAAATTGTGTAGGTGGGTACCGGGAGCCCACGTATACAAAATGTTGTTTTTCTCTTTCCAAAGCACATTGACGTAGCCTTTTGGTGATACAAGGTAACGGCAAGAGTGAGTGCAAATAGAACATGCAATCACTGCTGCCACCTAAGTGTAGTAGTCTGCGCCTCGAAGTCAACATGAGAGAGAGAGAGGGCAGAGGGGAGAGAATACTGTGGTTGCTGCTTAAGGGAAAATGTTGTTACTCCACCCGAAATTGTAGTGGTGGTTTATTCCTTAGAAAACTAGGGCGCCTACCATTTTAGGCGCGTGGACTATGAATTTATGGACCTCTAGTAGTGGTGGGGGGGCGGTGGAGGGGACTTGTAAGCGGGCGAGGAAGGTGGCGGGGGGTAGACGGGAGGGGACTTGTACACTGGGGAAGGGGATTTGTAAACCGGGGGAGGAGGGGAGGGTGAGGGAGGTGGGGGGTACGTCACTGGAGAAGGGGACTTGTAAGCGGGTGGTGAAGGTGGGGGGTACACCGGGGGAGAGGTGTACACAGGAGGAGGAGGAGGAGAAGGGGACTTGTAAGCGGGTGCGGAAGGTGGGGGGTACACAGGAGGAGGTGTCTTGCATGGGCGGGCAGGAGCGAAGGCAAAAGGTCCCACAGAGTAGAGGAGCTTATCGGGGTATGACTTTTCCAGGCGGAGAGGGGCTCCGGATTTGCCATAGTTGATGTTGGTGCAAGTGCTGCACTTCTTGTCTGGGGAGGAGACCAAGTAGACCTTGCAGTTCTTGATCAGAGGCAGGAACTGCTTGAGGTCGAAGCGGGGGACGCGCAGCAAGAAGTAGCCATGAGAGTCGGTGAGAGCTGTGGAGTAGAAGAACTTCTTGTAGCGGAGGCCGGCTTGGCATGCGAGCTTCACCTTGGCTCCTGCGGAGGGTATCATCATGTTGTGAAATATATACAGGCCGTATCAAGTTCGTCTTTCTGGTTTAGACTTTGAAGCAAGCACACTTGCATTATTAAGATATTAATTACTTACCAGCTAGGGGTTTTGCGTACGCGAGCGATCTGGTTCCCACATATTTGCAATCTTGGCACGACACTACTCCTTCCACCGCAAGGGCAACTACGCTTGGCTTCTTGTACGGTGCTGCCTTTTTGGGAGACTGCTTGTCCCCCTTGGGCGAGCTGTCTGTGTCCTTATAACCCTTGTGCGGATCCTCTTTGTTCGATCCATACTGCCCCTTCGCCAAAGCGACCTCGCAAGCCAAGCCGCAGATTAAAACGAACACGAGCAAGCGCTTGTGCGTGAGAGACGTATCCATGGCTATAACTCAAATCCACTCAGAGTGTAGACGGACCATTACATCGACTGCTTTTATAACCATGTCTGCGAATACGACGACGAGGTTCGCACGTCCACGCCCTTCATCCGATCACTTTGTCACGACTCGGCACACTCCACCCACGATCCTCTCAGAGACGAGTGGTCCACACGAGGTGCCCATAGCCAGCCGGAGTACGACATAGTCCACATTTCTCGCATTGACCATTCCGATGAGTTCCTATTGTCCCCATAAGGGCATAGTCTCCACCTTATTATGCTTTTGCCAGCAACCCACATTAAATGAGAATTAGTATCTAATAAAAACGTGTTCTCTTCTTATTATATTAGTAAACTATCGAGCCACATATACAACAGTCCACCTTTTACATACGCCACATGTATAGTTCAGATCCGAACAAAAACAACACTAGTATAACTCTTCACTATTAACAACCCACAAATCTGGTCCCACCTCTCATCTTGCCAGACAAAAGATGATTGATCCCATCTGATATGGTATGCCAAGCTCAGTGGTGAAGCCCTTGGGGCTCTGCTCCTCCATAGCCTCCTTGTTTCATATCTTCACAACAATCCTCTATCCAATTGGGTTCTCTATCAATGCCAAGAATGTATGGACTAGTTGTTTCTCCTTCAAATACCACCTCTGTATTTTAGGCCCAACTTTGGCAAGCCAACTCTCCCATTATTATATGTCCCCAACTCCTTCACATCCTTCCCTACATATACCCGCAAAGCCATGAATTTGTTAGGTTCCCCTAGTATGTGCACAACTATCCCAACATCTTATGAGTGGCTCATCCTATTCCAGTTTGTAATGACTGCACCAACTCCACAAATGTGTTATCATTCATTTTATTCACATAGTATACATACCAACAATAGTGTACACAACTATACATAACTCAATACCATCTAGTCACTATCTTAAACCCTTTTGAAAATACCAGATAGTTCCTAGAAATCTATATTTCCCACAAACAAGTATATCTAGCCATGCTGAAAATCATACCAACTGCCCCCTTTGCTTCAATCAATTTTCCCATTAACCAGTCCCCCCAAGAACCCCTTAGAGCTATGTTAGCAAACACCCAATTGTCTATCTTTCTCCACAAACCCCTGATGGAAAAACATCCCCAAAACGCATGTTTACCATCCTCTACTATTGATCCACACCTAGGATAAACCCGTGAGGTAAAGTGTCTATCCACCAACTTGTAGGCCTAGAGGGAAAGCCCACATGCATACTCTCACAGAAAGGTTTGGGCTTTCGAAGGTATTCTCAGACCCCATAACAATTTCCACCTCTTCTCCCAAGTACGCTTGCTCCAGGTTACCCTCCAAATTTTGTTGCAGTAGGCCGCATTCAACTCACTTTTTATCATCTCTATATATGCCTTTGGATTTTCATTAGAAACCAATATATTATCTTTCCATAGATCAATCAAACTTCTTACACAAGTATCCTTCTCTTTAGTAACATCAGCATCACCCTTGTTTATACCTTTATGTGGTGAGAATACTTATCATCAACTTTAGAGAGTAGAGCGAGAGAGATAATGAGAATGTGGAAGATGACACAATATTGGGTCCCAATACCCACCACTGAAAGGGCCCCCTCCAAGCAGGAGTATTTGCTTATATTATTCTCTGGAGAAATGTTGTACAATGCTGAGTACAAATGATATAAATGCCCAATGTAAGAACGAGGAAGATTGTACATCAATTGAGTATCTAGCTATCACGAGGCTCTGCCTTGGCCACTGATGCAAGTCCACATAGCTGGAGGACTGCACATATGCTCGCTGAATGTGAAGAGTATCTTCCTTATTAGTAGCCTAGAGTGATTGGATGGTGCAAAGTGAGTATGCTTTGCTGAGAATACTTGAATGATTGAGTGAGAACTGATGCGCTTGCATTGATATGTCTCCTTGCTCTACTAGCTGGCCAGCAAAGGGTTGTCAGCCAGTTCACCATGAACACAAAATACCCAATAAAAAGAATTAAATGCTATTAATTGTTGTGCATGGGAAAATATGATTTTTCTAATGTTGTCCCACCTTTTATGACCTTGTCGCCTGGAGTATTATACCCCACATGTTGTCGGCCTACAACAAAAGACACTAGGTGACTGCATATAGACCCACTCCCATGCTGGTCGGCTAGTCTCACTGAGGTTGTTGAAGGCTAAGCTTAGACCTTGTACATGCCAAATAAGCCCACAAACATACCTAAAGAGTTCTACATGCCTGCTAATGCCTGACCTAATGCTAGGGCTAACTTTTACATGCACTAACTAACACATTCTCCAAGTGGGTTAAGAGGACTAACAATAGACTGACCTCTAAAGCTTAGAGACTAACCTATGTAGCTTGTGCTTGACTATCCCTGGACTAAGGTTTCAAAATGGGGTCATGAGGTACGATAAAAAATCTCAGAAAAGGTTCTACTTCGATACAAATGTTGCCTTGATGATCATGCTAATGTGTCATTGTGTACCCCAGTGCGGGGTGCATGTAACATTCCCTCTTGCTTAACTTGGTGGTAGGTTCAGGGCTTCCAAGTTGTCTGCCCCAACAACTTAGCGTTCTCTTCAAATAACTCTTCATCCAGCCAAACTGCTTCATGGGTTCCACGGTCTTAAACTCTGTGTAGAACTGTCGTATTCTTCGACCAGATCCATGCTTCCATATGTGGAGGAGAATTTATTCTTGCTCTATAACTTAAGCTTCGTCAATCATATTTGGTTGTTACTTTTATGGTATATTCTGCAATTATGGACCTACATATGGCTTCAACCAAGAAACATGAAAGACATTGTGCATAGTCCAACTTTCTGACAACTTTTACTTTAAAGACACATCACTTAACCTCTGAATGACTGGAAATGGGCTCAAACTTCTGAATGATAGTTTGGGACAATGATTTCCCACTTGCTTTAGCCATTGTTTCATGAAAGAAACATGAAAGACATTGTGCATAGTCCAACTTTCTGACAACTTTTACTTTAAAGACACATCACTTAACCTCTGAATGACTGGAAATGGGCTCAAACTTCTGAATGATAGTTTGGGACAATGATTTCCCACTTGCTTTAGCCATTGTTTCATGATGCGAAGATATACCCAATCCTCTTGCTTAAAGTCGACATCTTGTCTGGATTTGTTGGCTTGTCGGGTATATGCTTCCTCAGCCTTGGCAAGGTGCTCCTTAACTAACTCCATGACTTCTGAGAATGTCTTGGTGGTTCTATTGGCCTCAAGAGATGACGACACGTCTCATCCACCAACAGAGATGATAACCGCCAAATGCTGCCTCATACGGCATCCGGCCAATACTCAATGAGTGAGTATCATTTAGGATTGCTTGAACCAAAGGAAGATATTGTTCCAATTTTGACTGCTCATCATGGTAGTGTGATTTGAGAACATCAAAGGCCATTTGATTGTAAATTTATGTTTGGCCATCTGTTTGAGGATGGAATACACATTAGGGAAAATTTGGACTATGAAATGGGCCCTATAAAAAATCCAAATTTTTAGTAATCTTTTGATTAAAAATGCTAATTTTGACCCCATAGTGGGAGACAAAGCAAATGATTCCCCTATTTTTTATAGACTTTTTAGGTCCTAGCATCTACATTTTATCCACTCTCTCACTAGCTTTTAGTACTTTTATAGTCTATAGTTTTGGAATACTTTAACCCATAGAAGTTTAGATGCAAGTTGCATCACCATTCCCAAGTTCTCACTTTTCGGCCATAAAGGGGACCCAAAATTTGACTTTTTTAAAATTTTCATTTTTTGAGTTTTTCCATCAGAAAAACTTTCCTCCTTTTGATACTTGAAGACTCGTCAGAGCTTATCCATTCGATTTTTCTATGAACGATGGATGAAGAAGAATGGGGAGTGGGTTCCCTTGCAATCAAGTGAGGGTGTGGATACACTCATAGATTTATCTCTGACTCTTCCTGATGGTTCAATTGAGGTGGTGAATTGAAGAAATGAATGGATCTTAGGAGATTTTTGGGAGCGTTTTCTCATTCTGGGATTTCAAGATGTCCAAGAAGAAAGCATCAAGATTGGCCGACAAAAGGTACCAGATAGTTCCTAGAAATGTAGATTTCCCACAAACAAGTATCTCTAACCAGGCTGAAAATCATCCCTCTGCTTCAATCAATTTTCCCATTAACCAGTCCCCCCAAGAACCCCTTAGATCTATTAGGAAACACCCAATTGTCTATCTTTCTCCACAAACCCCTGATGGAAAAACATCCCCAAAAAGCATGTTTACCATCCTCTACTACTGATCCACACCTAGGACAAACCCATGAGGTAAAGTGCCTATCCACCAACTTGCAGCCCAGAGGGAAAGCCCACATGCATACTCTCCATAGAAAGGTTTGGGCTTTCGAAGGTATTCTCAGACCCCATAGCAATTTCCACCTCTTCTCCCAAGTACCCTTACTCCAGCTTACCCTCCAAATTTTGTTGCAGTAGGCCGCATTCAACTCATTCTTTATAATCTCTATATATACCTTTGGATTTTCATTAGAAACCAATATATTATCTTTCCATAGATCAATCAAACTTCTTACACAAGTATCCTTCTCTTCAGTAACATCAGCATCACCCTTGTTTATACCTTTATGTGGTGAGAATACTTATCATCAACTTTAGAGAGTAGAGAGTAGAGAGAGAGAGAGAGAGAGAGAGAGAGAGAGAGAGAGAGAGAGAGAATGAGAAGGTGGAAGATGACACAATATTGGGTCCCAATACCCACTGAAAGGGCCCCCTCCAAGCAGGAGTATTTGCTTATATTATTCTTTGGAGAAATGTTGTATGATATGAATGCCCAATGTAAGAACGAGGAAGACTGTACATCAATTGAGTATCTAGCTATCATGAGGCTTTGCTAAAGACTCTCCTTGGCCACTGATGCAAGTCCACATAGCAAGAGAACTGCACATATGCTGGCTGAATGTGAAGAGTATCTTCCTTATTAGTAGCCTAGAGTGCTTGGATGGTGCAAAATGAGTATGCTTTGCTGAGAATACTTGAATGAGATTTGATGTGCCTATATTGATATGTCTCCTTGCTTCTGGTTGGCCAGCATAGGGTTGTCGGCCAATTCACCATGGACACAAAATACCCAATAAAAATAATTAAATGCTATTAATTGTTGCGCACGGGAAAATATGATTTTTATAATGTTGTCCAACATGTTATGACCTCGCCGCCTGGAGTATTATACCCCACATGTTGTGAGCCTACAACAATAGATGCTGGGCGACTGGGTATAGACCCACTCCCATGCTAGTCGGCTAGTCACTGAGGTTGTTGAAGGCTAAGCTTAGCCCTTGTACATGCCAAATAAGCCCACGGACATACCAAAACACTTCTACATGCTTGCTCATGCCTAACCTAATGCTAGGGCTGACTTCTACATGCACTAACTAACACATTCTCCAAGTGGGTTAAGAGGACTAACAATAGACTGACCTCTCTAGCTCAGAGACTAACCTATGTAGCTTGTGCCTAACTATCCCTGGACTAAGGGCTCAAAATGGGGTCACGACGACGTACGATAAAAAATCCTAGAAAAGGTTCTATTTTTGTACAAATTTTACACTGATGATGTGTCATTGTGTACCCCAGTGTAGGGTGCATGTGACAATCCCTCCTACTTAACTTGGTGGTAGGTTCAAGGGCTTCCAAGTTGTCTGCCAACAAGTAGGGGTACTCTTGAAATAACTCTTCATCAATCCAGCCAAACTGCTTCATGGGTTCCACGCTCTTTAAACTTCGTGTAGAACTGTCGTATTCATCGATCGGATCCATGCTTCCATTTGTGGAGGAGAAGTTATTCTCGCCTATAACTTAAGCTTCGTCAATCATATTTTGGTTCTTGCTCTTCTAATATATTCTGCAATTATGGACCTACATATGGCTTCCACCAAGAAACATGAGACATTGTGCATAGTCCAACTTTCTGACAACTTTTACTTTAAAGACACATCACTTAACCTCTGAATGACTGGAAATGGGCTGAAACTTCTGAATGATAGTTTGGGACAATGATTTCCCACTAGCTTTAGCCATTGTTTCATGATGCGAAGATATACCCAATCCTCTTCCTTAAAGTTGACATCTTGCCTGGATTTGTTGGCTTGTCGGGTATATGCTTCCTCATCCTTGGCAAGGTGCTCCTTAACTAACTCCATGATTTCTGAGAATGTCTTAATGGTTTTATTGGCCTCAAGAGATGATAACCACCAAATGCTACCTCATACGGCATGCGGAGAGTACTCAATGAGTGAGTATCATTTAGGATTGCCTGAACCAAAGGAAGATATTGTTCCAATTTTGATTGCTTGTCATGGTAGTATGATTTGAGAACGTCAAAGCCCGATTGATTGTAAATTTCTGTTTGGCCATCTGTTTGAGGATGGAATACACATTAGGGAAAATTTGGACTATGAAATGGGCCCTGTAAGAAATCCAAAATTTTAGTAATCTTTTGATTAAAAATGCAAATTTTGACCCCATAGTGGGAGACAAAGCAAATGATTCCCCTATTTTTTATAGACTTTTTAGGTCCTACCATCTATATTTTATCCACTCTCTCACTAGCTTTTAGTACTTTTATAGTCTATAGTTTTGGAATATTTTAACCCATTAAAGTTTAGATACAAGAAGTTGCATCACCATTCCCAAGTTCTCACTTTTTCTTGTCATATCTTTCTAACTTCTATTGTATCTAATGATTGCAAGGTGCATTCTAATATTTTATACCCAAGATAGAATGCAAGTTGTATCATCACGCCCATAAGGGGGGGCCTATTTTTATTATTATTATTATTATTATTTTGAGTTTTTCCATCAAAAAAACTTTCCTTATATATATATAAACCCAAAAGTGCATTTTTTATATCATTTCTTAGTCATAACTACCTCATAACAATCTTGTCATATCTTCATAACTTTCTCAGAGTCTTCACTCTTGTCATATCTTCCTAATTGCTATGCTATCTAATGATTACAAGATGCATTCTAATATTTTATATCCCAAAATAGAAGGGCATTTTCTGAGGCCACTAAAATAATGACTTTTTGATACTTTTAACATTTTAGTGTATTTTTATTTAAAACTTTCCTCCCAAATATATATATATATATATATATTGAAAAGTTTATTTTTAAATATCATTTTCAAATCCTTATCTCATTTAATGTCACCCCACTCCTTTCATTTAATGCCACCCCACTCCTTTCATTCTTCTCATCTCTCATTTAATGTCATTTAATGCCACCCCACTCCTTTCATTCTTCTCATCTCTCCTAATCATGACTAAAATCTTTATTTTTAAAATATCAAAAATGGCTTTTTTAGAGAGATATATTCTTAATATATATTTCTCTATGATCATTCCAAATGTTAGAATATTATTATCTAATATAAGTCTCTTTTCTAATCTTCTATTAATCTTATTTTTTTGTCATCTTAAATTAGACATGTCTTTAGATGATATTACGAATGGTAGAAATCGTAAAGTAGACAATCACATTCGTATAGATGAAGATTATGCACTAGCAAAACATCCATATGTTAGACAATCATTACCTAATTCAACCATGTCTACACTAAGAAATGAGGGGAAGAAGAATGTTGATCTTTGGGTGGATGGGAATCTCTTCCCCTATTATCCTTTGACCTTGTACAGTCCACCATTTTCTGATTTCACTAGTTTTGTTCGATATGTAGGTGATGGGAAAAATGGGCTCCTAGGTTATTGTAAAAGACTTTCTATTAGTGGTGGTCTTCATAACCAATACTTAAACATTCACAATACCTAGACATGAAAAATAAGGAACAAGAAGCACTCATAAATAATCAAAGAGATAACTTATCCAGGAGGTTGAAGCACACACCAATTGGTGCACGTGAGCATAAACGAAAGCTTTCTAATATTCAAAATCTTTTGGTGCAAGGCAGCGCAAGGAAACGGAGGGTCATGGCGGCATGCAACAAGGTATGTTTCCATGGAATTTTTTGTTTGTATTTTTTATGTCTGTGTTAATTTAAAGGTTTTTTCTGATAGATTTAATGGTGTTTTAAGGGATTAGAGCTTAAAAAGCTAGGCTTAAGGGAGACAAAGGCTATGATGACCCCTATTTTTTGCCTTGCCATATTAGCCATACCTGCTTGGTTTCACTTTTTAAAGGGAATATTCTTATACTCTCTCTCTTACTTTTTGACTTTTCTCATACTTTCTCTCTTACTTTTTGATTTTTTTATCTTCACTCTCTACAAATTGAATCTTTCTTGTCAATTTGAAATCTTCTTTCTCATTAACTCCCACCATATCTCCCTTCCACATCAGCAAAACATTCTCGTATTTAGGTGGGCCGCCCCAAAAAGTGATAATTTTTAATTTTTAATTTTTTTACATTTTAAGGTGGAAAAAACACCACCCAACCAATAGGTATGAAGCCTTACCTTGGTGACTGCAATCCAAGAAGCAGCGGAGGCATTTTTGGTCACCATGTTTGAAGATTCTAACCTGTGTGCAATCCATGCAAAGCGGGTCACAATCATGTGTAAAGACATCAAGCTGGCACACACCATTCGATGTGATAACCTTTGAATATTTTCCCTTGTGATGTACATGATTGGACAATGTAAAACTTCACTTAATATATTCTCCTTTTAGTGCTTCTCAAGTTGTCCACCATGAAGGCCTTGATTGCCTGTGTATGTGTATCAAAAATATTTAAATGTATTTGATTTGTATATTTCATTTACAAGGGTGATTTGTATATCTCACTTGCTAGTATGTATAGTTTGAAGAATTAGAAAAGTAAAAAAAAAACCCAACCTGAACAGGGCGACTTTTGCCCAGACAGGCGACTTTTGCCCAGACAAGAAGCCTGTCTAGGCAAAAGTCGCCCTATTCTGGTTGGGAGTCTTGTTTTAATCTTCCTCTCAACCATATGTATTAATTTTTTTTTGTTTTAATATTATTTATTGTAAATTGCTTGGTGATAGCAAAACTTGTGTATGATAACTAGGTGATATCAAGCTTAGTGTGAAGGCACCACATCTTTTATGATCTTAATACTACTTTGTAAGGCAGTATATATCTTTAATTTTAAGTACCTAATTAATAATAAGGTCTATATAAATGCTTATCCATGACAATTAAAGGCTTAAAAATGCAAATAGAGCCCTAACCTGAATAGGGCGACTTTTGCCTAGACAACAAGCCTGTCTGGGCAAAAGCCACCGTGTTTAGGTTGGGGCTATTTTTATATTTGGTGGCCTCTAATTGTCATGTACAGACCTTTATATGTTTAGGTTGGGGCTATTTTTATATTTAGTGGCCTCTAATTGTCATGTTGTGTTTAGGTTGGGGCTATTTTTATATTTGGTGGCCTCTAATTGTCATGTCGTGTTTAGGTTGGGGCTATTTTTATATTTGGTGGCCTCTAATTGTCATGTACAGACCTTTATATGTATTCATATTCACATACACATAGGCCTTGCTATCAATTAAAGCTGAGTATTGGCTAAATTAGATAAAACTATATTCATGTAAGAAGTACACACTCATGTAAGAACTCTCTCCTTCCATGTGGAAGAACTCTCTCATCATGTAAAAGAGTATCTTTTATGATCTTAATATTACTTTATAAGGCACTATATATCTTTAATTTTAAGCACCTAGTTTATAGAAAATCTTATATGAATGCTTATAAATGACAACTGAAGGCTAAAAAATACAAAAGGAGCCCCAACCTAAACAGGGCAACTTTTGCCCCAAACAGAAAGCCTATCTGGGGGCAAAAGTCACCATGTTCAGGTTGGGTCTATTTTTATATTTGGTGGCATCCAATTTCATGTGTACAAGCATTTACAAGTAGTCATATTCACATACACACTCATTGTGGTCAGAGAGGACAGGGGGGACATCATGGGAAGTTGGCCCAAATTAATCATACTGGTACCACAAAACTAAACATGCATGCAATCCAATGTTATCCACAATGGCTCTCACTCACTCTCTCTCTCATATCATGAAAACTTACATTATTCAAACTTTATGTATAAAAAAACCCAATTGTATTAATAAAAAGGATTTATATTGATTGTCGAGCACAGTATCTAGCTACAATAAAGTTTCAAGCTAACTCATAATGTTCTTGAGACGCCTAGCTATAGCCTTGCACCTCTGCTTGCTAAGTGGAAGGGTCCCCGAGACAATATGGCATTGTGACCACACAATCTGGGTCCTTGTCACCAATGATCTCCGCAAATGCAGTGTGTGCGAGCACTTTAGAAGCATAATCCCCTTAGAAGGCAGCGTATATTGTAGCCTTGTTGATGAGGACTATCTTGTCAGCGTTTCTTGGAATTGTTGACAAGCATAGGACCTTGCTAAGTACTTTGAGGGCTAACATGTAGAAGCTTGCCATGGGGCTGAATGCATTGTGCACCACAACAAGGTGTTGAGGTGCAATACGACCCATGCAATGGGGCAACACAACATCTCTTCCAAAAACCTTGCATCATGTGCCACCTTTACGTTGAGCCCAAGCATCTATAGAGACTATATGCTGCACACAATAAAGAGGATTAGAGGAATTCTAGTAGTATTATCAAATATATTTATTAGATTCATAAATAATTTATCTTATCGTGTGTTTGAAATCAGAGCTAAACACCTTAGGCTTGCAAATGTCAATGGAGGACTTGTGTTCCTCCAACGACACTAATGTAGCGTCCTTTGACTCTCTGGTTGGTGGCAATTGGTCTTGAGCTTTTCTAAACTCCTCTCCTCAGTCACCATCACAAGGCTTTGATCAGCAGCCTCTGCAATTGCTGATTTCAAGATCATCATCGACTCATGCACACCACCCTGCACTACTAGAACAAGCCCTTGTTGCAAAGCCTCCGAGCCCTTGTTGTCGATGGAAAACTCATCATTCACAGCTAACAAGGAGAGGCACTTGGCTTGGTTGAGCTTGCAGACCTTTTGTAGGTCATGTAAAAAGAGGAATTCCTCCCCTTCAGTAACCACAGAGCTGAGCTTACTAAGCTCAAGCTCAGGCATCTCTCATGTGTAGCCTCCTTTCCCTTGCCCACATCTGGTACATCTAGGGTACCCTCTATAGCACCCTCCTCCACCTCTTCTCTGTTAAAAATTTGTGGTGCTCATGCTAGGTGACACAAGTGGAGGAGAGAGAAGACACAAAGCTTACTAAGCTCAAGCTCAGGCATCTCTCATGTGTAGCCTCCTTTCCCTTGCCCACATCTGGTACATCTAGGGTACCCTCTATAGCACCCTCCTCCACCTCTTCTCTGTTAAAAATTTGTGGTGCTCATGCTAGGTGACACAAGTGGATGAGAGAGAAGACACAAAGTCATACCAGAAATCTCTTGCTTATTAAATTGCTTACAAATGCAATTGGGCTCTAATCTCAGACAAATTGTGAAGAGTTTCCATCCTTTAAATAGGAGGAGGCCACCCCTTTGGGGTGCCTTTACACACAACCTTAATTTCAACCATCCAATATTGTGCCCAAGACTAATGGTTACAATACCTATATTCTAATACCCCCCCTCAATACCAGCTATGAATGCATGGAATGGGTGGTATTGCACATAGAATCCCCACCTTAATCTATGGATGGAGATGCCTTTATAAATAGGCGTACAATGGTGTTCATGGTGATGTGATTTACTAGGGTTTACCAAATACCCTAGAGCTTCAAAGGTTAATAATGGCCTTTGAGTCTTTAGTTGTTGTCGATGATGATGTACACCTTAATGCGGGTGCACTCCACTCTTTATGCGTGCTCATTCATCTTTCCACTTTGACCTTTCAAATAAGTGTTCAAGGGAATGGGTTTGGGAGGGTCTTACCACTTGTCTTAATGATTTGACAAGAATAGTGTCTACTCCACTAATACAATGAGAAGGTACAAGCTTATTTAGAGTGATTAAGGAGCTGATTTCATGGCTCACAATGACAAGAAACACGCTTCTTGACTCATGAGTACATGGCTTATACATGTGCCAATGTCTCTTACATAAACAATGCCAAGAAAGCTCATGCAATGTCACTAAAAAAATGAAATAGAGGCATGTTAGGATGCATTGACCTCTTCTTAGGTTCAGCTTACATGCTAAACACAATGAGTTCATAGCGGAATAAGAATGCATTGAACCATTCATGGGTTGCACATGGCTTATGGGATGCCATTACACCATACTTGCATGGAACAAGCTCAAGAAATAAGCGGAAGTTGAATAGAAGCACCCAAAATTGATGTGCTTACCAAAAACCTTCATAATAGAAGATTTGTTGATGAAGAAGCTGATGTAGAAGTCCTCCTCAGTTGCAAAAACTTCCCGCTTTGATGGTTATGCCCACCATTAGTGTTTAAAAACACTCTCCAAGCTAATAGTCACCACCGAGAGCTTTATTTCTTGAGTAAATTGTTGTTGAAGACGCCGCCTTTAGAGATTTTTGATGAAGCCACCTCCCCTTAGAGCCAAGGGACTCCATTCCTCTTCAGTTGGGCCACCACTAGTGTTTAGCAACACTTGTTAGTGTTTAAAAACACCTTAATCCCGCTTTAAACAAGTTTTTGGTGAGGCTTTTATGGAGAAGATGGAGAGGGAAACTTGGTTTAGATTTTGGCTTTAGGAATCAGCCAAATGCTGGGAAAAGCTTATAATTACCATTATTTAACCAAAAAATCAACTCCACTTGAAAAGAAATGAGAAATAATTAATTTTTAATCTCACTTATAAGCTTGGTGAAGCTTTGGCTATGGCACCTCTGGACAGCAGCCTGCTCTTTTGCTTGGCTCTCCTTCTGTGGTCCATCAAATGCCAAACCCTCTTAGACGTAGCTTTAGCACATCATGGCGCCCCTACACATAAGAGGGTTTGTCCCAATTGTGCACAAGCAATGCATATGGACCGTACGACCACAAAGCAGTAGAAAAACAAGCTGATTTTGGGGACGTGGAAGAAATTGGCGACTCTAGGGGCTAATCAGAGGCATTGATGGGCCATGGAGCTTAGAAATGACCTAATCTACAAAACCCTAGAGCAAACCGCAAGCCAAAAATGCCTACAATGCGTGCTATGAGCCCTCCAATGAGCTGTGGTATGGGCTGGCCAGTTTGGAATCTAGTGAAAAAAGCAAAAATAGCATTAAATGCCCAAATCTGGCCCAAATCTCCCACAGATTGGCTTGAAGTCGGCCTATTCTACACCACAAGAGTAAACCTAAGCTCTAGATACCAAAAAAATTTGTGGTGCTCATGCTAGGTGACACAAGTGGAGGAGAGAGAAGACACAAAGTCATACAAGAAATCTCTTGTTTATTAAATTGCTTACAAATGCAATTGGGCTCTACTCTCACACAAATTGTGAAGAGTTCCCATCCTTTAAATAGGAGGAGGCCACCCCTTTGGGGTGCCTTTACACACGACCTTAATTTCAACCATCCAATATTGTGCCCAAGACTAATGGTTACAATGCCTATATTCTAATAACGACCTTAATTTCAACCATCCAATATTGTGCCCAAGACTAATGGTTTTTACAATGCCTATATTCTAATATTCTCCACCCTGTGTTTTGGCCGAGGCACTTGTCTCTCGAGAGTATGGCACCAATGTCTTTGACAAGGATGCTTCACCAGATTGAGGTTCCTCAATTTGGAGGAGGAGATCTTTGACCATAACGGCCTCAACAAGCTGGTTAAGGACCTCAGGTTTAGGATCCTCCTCCTTGCCTTGTACCATGCCTCCAATTGAGACATCCTCCACCTCTACCTCTTCATCAGAGTCTTGCTCACCACCACCAAGGTATATGAAGGTGGCAATGCAAGAGAGGAAATCAAGGCCAATCTTTCCCATCTGAACTGCAAGCATCTCCTCCTTGTTGGTGATCTTCTTGTAGTGACCATCAAGGAGCACAATATCTTGGCATTTTTGCAACCTCCTGAGGGCATTCATGTCATTTTTGTTGATATACTGTAGGAGATTGCATGGCACCCAATCACCATCCTCTTGTGGTATCTTGATAGTCCAGAGCCTGATGTACTCCTGCATGTAGTCAAGAGTACCTCTGTAGTTCTCTTCTGCCAAGAGGATGGTCGTTCCAAAGTCAATCTCGCGGGAGAAGATAAAGAAAAGTTCCTCTCTGCCAGGCCACTCAGTTCTCTTCAAGAACTGAAGAAACCTCTTGTATGCCATCTGGGTCCATGCTACAAGGGAGTGACGAATGCTAGAAATGGAGAGATGAGTGGTGAAAGAGAGAGGAACCTCAAAACAAAGTGTTAGAAAATCAGAAAGGTCCTATATTTATAGACCTGAAAAATAAACATTGGGCATTTCAGACTATAACATAAGTGACTAGTAACCCCAAATTTATATGAAAATATAAATTAAATCGACAAGACATAACACAAGTGGTCATTCACAAGGAACCATCATTTTATAATAGGTTTGATACAAAAACATCTTAATTCACAAGTGGCCCCTCGACGACTTGCGACACTAATTCTGAAGTTGAAATTTGCATCCTCTGTTACTCCACTCTTTGCAAACCTGTAAGCTCTTCTCCAAACGTCTTCCAATATAAACAAGGAAATTCAAGTGTAATAAATAAAACAACATATTCAAAAAACACAAAGCAACGCAAATTTACAAATATCAAAGCTCACCTTTCGTCGGCCAATCTTGATGCTTTCTTCTTGGACATCTTGAAATCCCAGAATGAGCAAACGCTCCTGAAAATCTCCTAAGCTCCATTCATTTCTTGCATTCACCACCTCAATTGAACCATCAGGAAGAGTCAGAGATAAATCTATGAGTGTATCCACACCCTCACTGGGGATTGCAAGGGAACCCACTCCCCATTCTTCTTCATCCATCGTTCATAGAAAAATTAAATGGATAAGCTCTGACGAGTCTTCAAGTATCGAAAGGAGGAAAGTTTTTCTGATGGAAAAACTCAAAAAAATGAACATTTTAAAAAAGTCAAATTTTGGGCCCCCTTTATGGCCGAAAAGTGAGAACTTGGGAATGGTGATGCAACTTGCATCTAAACTTTAATGGGTTAAAATATTCCAAAACTATAGACTATAAAAGTACTAAAAGCTAGTGAGAGAGTGGATACAATGTAGAGGGTAGGACCTAAAAAGTCTATAAAAAATAGGGGAATCATTTGCTGATGTGTCTTTAAAGTAGAAGTTGTCAGAAAGTTGGACTATGCACAATGTCTTTCATCTTTCATGGTTGAAGCCATATGTAGGTCCATAATTGCAGAATATATCATAAAAGCAACAACCAAATATGATTGACAAAGCTTAAGTTATAGAGCAAGAATAAATTCTCCTCCACATATGGAAGCATGGATCTGGTCGAAGAATACGACAGTTCTACATGAAGTTTAAAGACCGCGGAACCCATAAAGCAGTTTGGCTGGATGAAGAGTTATTTGAAGAGAACCCTGAGTTGTTGGGGCAGACAACTTGGAAGCCCTAAACCTACCACCAAGTTAAGCAAGAGGGAATGTCACATGCACCCTGCACTGGGGTATACAATGATACATTAGCATGATCATCAATGCAACATTTGTATCGAAGTAGAACCTTTTCTAGGATTTTTTTTTTGTACGTCATGACCCCATTTTGAGCCCTTAGTCCAAGGATAACAAGCTACATAGGTTAGTCTCTAAGCTTTAGAGGTCAGTCTTTTGTTTGTCCTCCTAACCCACTTGGAGAATGTGTTAGCTAGTGCATGTAGAAGTTAGCCCTAGCATTACCAGGCATGTAGAAGTCTTTAGGTATGTTCATGGGCTTATTTGGCATGTACAAGGTCTAAGCTTAGCCTTTGACAACCTCAGTAATGTAAGATTCCTCCCCCACCCCCTTTTTGATGTCTAGTATCTTCCCCTGTAATCAACCCTCTTCAGAAATATAAAGACCCTGTTGCTAACTATTTTAGCCTAGAGAGAGAAAAATTATTCTAGAGAGAGAATATTCAGATTTTGAATATTTTTGGATAGAAAAATATCTCTTATAATTCAGATGAGTTCCCTTGAAACAGAAATTCAAAAAGAATTTTCCAATGTGCAATTGGAATTAATTGGAAATAGGTATAAAGAACCTTAGTCTAAGGGTCTAGATTTTCAGAAATCTTAAGACTATGGTCCAATTAAGGTTCCTATGGGCCAATAGCATCAATCCATGTGTAGGGAAGAGATAAATCCAAATTTGTAAAAAGAAGATACCCAAAAATGAGTAAATGCTCACATAAGGTGAAGAGTTGAAAATGTACAAGGTTTATTAGTAAAAAACTATGAGCAATATTAAAAATATGAGATATTTTGGGTATCCAAAAATGAGTAAATGCTCACATAAGATGAAGAGTTGAAAATGTACAAGGTTTATTAGTAAAAAACTATGAGCAATATTAAAATGATGCCATTATGACACATATGTAAGGAAGGGGAATTCTTTAAAGGAGGTGCATATTTCACATAAGATGAAGAGTTGAAAATGTACAAGGTTTATTAGTAAAAAACTATGAGCAATATTAAAATGATTCCATTATGACACATATGTAAGGAAGGGGAATTCTTTAAAGGAGGTGCATATTTCACATGCTTGAATGAGTTTTAAACTCATAAAAATTGAGATATTTCATCTCTCCTCTCTCCTCATTCAAGTCTAGTTCCAAAAAGTTAGCTTAACTGACCTAAAAATGGTCAAATATTGACCAAACTGATTTAGAAAATTCTAGAATCAGTTTGTTTGGTTAGGAGCTCAATTTTTCCTATAAATAGAAGCCTCCCCCTTGTTGAAAAATAGTTAGTGTTTATGCATCGTTACTCTACTCCACCTAAGCCAAGAACTGTGAATTCCATTTAATAATTCACTAGTTTTTGGAGCTTCCCTCTTTCTTCAATCCCCATTAGTGGCTCCATCAACATACTTAACCAATTGATTGGTTGGGGGCCTCTACCGTGAACAAAGAATCAAGCAAGTTGTAAGGTAATTAGTGAATATTCATCTTTCTATAATTTCTCAATGTTTCTCTCTTCTCAACCCCTCTCAAGCTTGAGAAGTTTAATTGGTATGGTTTTTTTTAAATGCTATTGAAGTTTGAATAGTAGTGAAGAGTTACATAATTTAATAAATGCTATTGAAGTTAATTTTCATTTATGTTTAAATTCTAATGATTCTTATGTAAATTCTCTCTCTCACTCAAGAAATGGTCATACTCATGACCCATTCTCAATCCAAATCAAGCTTTTCATAAAGCTTTTCCTTAACCCAAGATAAAGCTATGCTTGAGGCCAAATTAATGGCTTTTTCTTATGCTTTTAGTTTATGTATATTGATGATTCAATCCATTATGGATTAAGGATCCAATTAGAGAATCATTTTAATTATTTCCTTAATGATAAGCTTTATCCCTTAGAAAAATTGAGATTTATCAATCATAGCAGCGGAGCTATGGCAAAATTTTTATAAAAATTATGCATAAAAATTTTTTTCATTCAAAGCATAAAAAGAGGACTTCCTACCATATTCTAGGAATCATCATCCTAGATTAATTGAAAGAATTTCATTATAATCATGGAGAAATTAAATTTTAATATTATGCATAAAGGATAAATTTTTATATCAAAAGTGTTATTTTTACCATTTTTATTTTCATGCATAGAAGTATGCATAATGGATAAATTCTTATATCAAAAGTGTTACTTTTATCATTTTTACTTTCATGCATAGAAGTATGCATAAAGGATAAATTTTTATATCAAAAGTGTTATTTTTACCATTTTTATTTTCATGCATAGAAGTATGCATAATGGATAAATTTTTATATCAAAAGTGTTACTTTTATCATTTTTATTTCATACATAAAAGTATGCATAAAAGAAAATTTTTATATCAAAAGTGTTACTTTTATCATTTTTAATTTTCATGCATAGAAGTATGCATAAATGAAAAATTTTTATATCAAAAGTGTTACTTTTATCATATTGGATTTCATGCATATAGGTATGCATAAAAGATATTCTTTTTATACTAAAAGTATGATTTTCCTCATAAATGGATTTTATGCTTAACTTAGATGCATAAGAGAAATTCTTTTATTCTAAAAGTATAATTCCCTACCAAATTGAAATCATGCATAAGAAGATGCATAAAAGATTGATTTTAATTTCGAAAGTGTTAGTCTCCTTAAATGGAATTTATGTATAAATAAATGTGTAGAGAAATCTTATATCAAATAAAAGAATTCTCTTTTAAAAAAAAAAGATATGAAATGTGATAAGATGTGATAAGAGGTGTATGAGATGTGATAAGAATTGATAAGATGCGTATGGAAAGTGATAGGATGTGATAAGAGGTGTGATAAGAGGTGATAAGATGCTTATGAAATAAGTTAGGATGTGATAAGATGAATTAAGATGTGTATGGGGGGATGAGGTAAGAAGTGTATGTGATAGGATAAGATGTATATGGGTTGTGATAGGGCGAGAATGGATGTGATGTAAAAGATTAGATGTGAAAGTATATGGGGTTATATAAATGGGAATGTGAAAATGGATGTATGTATGTGGATGTGTGGATATGGAGATGGGAGTGTGGATGTATGAACATGAAAATGGATATATGCATGAAGATGTATATGCATAGATGTAAATGTGGAGGTAGATGTGGATGTAGATGTGAATGTGGAATGTGGATGTATAGATGTGGATGTATGGGAATGTGGATGTGGATGTATGTGAATGTGAATGTAGATGTGGATGTATAGATGTGAATGTGGAATGTGGATGTGGATGTATGTGGATGTAGATGTGGATGTATGGATGTGTATGTATGAATGTGGATATGGGATGTGGATGTATAAATAAGGATGTGAAAATGGAGGTAAGCATGTAGATGTGGATGCATGTATGTGAATGTGAATGTAGATGTGAATGTGGAATGTGGATGTATAGATGTGGATGTATGGGAATGTGGATGTGGATGTATGTGAATGTGAATGTAGATGTGGATGTATAGATGTGAATGTGGAATGTGGATGTGGATGTATGTATGTATGTGGATGTAGATGTGGATATATGGATGTGTATGTATGAATGTGGATATGGGATGTGGATGTATAAATGAGGATGTGAAAATGGAGATAAGCATGTAGATGTGGATGTATGGATGTGAATGTGGATGTGGATGTGGATGTATGGATGTGGATATGGATGTGAATATATGATATGTGATGTGAAGGAATCTGAAGTGAAGAGATGGAAAAGGAGGTGATTGGATGAGTACACATATACATGGAATGTGGAATAAGTAATGTGGATTAATGAGGGATAATGTGGAAAAATGAGAGTTAATATAGAAACTGTATTTGTAAACTGTTTGTAAATGCTGTTTGTAAATGGCTGTTTTATGTCAAGAATGCTGGGGAAGCATTTTGACCGTCTTGTGATTAAGGTCGTGGAGACCTAACTGATAAAGTTGCAACTGCTGACGGAGAGTCAATGGAGGACGTCTCGCGTAGCAAGGTCGACCGAGGTCTTGACCAGCCTCGGTTCGATTAAAATGGTGAGCTTCCGGTACGGTGGATGAGGGACCAAGGAAGCGGCCTATGAGTGAAGCGCTAGGTCACCTGCGAAGGATCCTAGAGGGTGCTGACCATACGGTGCTCGGGCTCTGGGTCGCCTAGGATACCCACGCGTGCGTCGAGGAAGATATTGGAACAAGAAGTAAGAGTTGTTTTGTGAAACCGGGCATGGATCTGGTTGACTGACCTTGCTGGTCCTCAACGGATGAGTCCATGGCTCTTTTATATGGATCTGTTGGTTGATCTTGCTGATCTTCAACGAGAGTCCATCTTGATAAGTGATTATATTGCCGAGTATTATGGGCTAGGAACTATGGAAACGGCCTCTGTGTGGACAGGTGGTGAGCGTTCTAGTTGCCAATGATGCCATAGATACTCTGATGAAGGAATGATGGGAAATTATGAATCAACTGGATAAATTGGGAGATTGTGATCAGTGGTACTATGGTTTCATTAAAGGATTGTTTTAAAGTTAGCTGATGCTAAGAAAAAGGCAATTTTCATATTGGGTGTGTAAGTGGTGTGGCTAGTTTTATGTTTGCATGAAATTCCGGCTAGGGGGCCTTGGAACTCTTTTCCTTGGTACCCGGGACAAAACCTAACCAAATTCCAAATTGGATCCCATCACTACAGTGGTTGGGCGGTTGGCTAACCCATGGGATCGGATGGGGTTAGGCTGGACTGATGGATCCATAAATCGAGACTCAACTTTGTTTTTACGATAGATAAAGTAAATCCCGGATAGAAATTGTTCTATGGATAGGAATCAACGGCTGTGCCTCTTGATGGGGAAAAAAGCGTTGATCCCAATGATCCAAGTGCAAGTTTCTACCTTGAATTGACCAAGTACCGTTAAAGGTGCAGTCAGATCAGTTGATCCGTAATGATCTTGACTACGTTAGAGTAAAGAGTTATCCTGGTGGAATCGCCCATGCTTTCCGAGTAAAGGAAGTTTTTCCAGTTTCGGTTTTGGACAAATCGACGGATTAGTCTCTTGTCCGGATATCCGTGGGCGAGGCCCCGAGTGTGAGACCCCTACCCACGCATGATGTGCTACTTCCGCTGCTAGTACCCCGAATCCGTTGATCGGTGGGGAACAGGGATCTCACAGTTGGTATCAGAGCCGCTTTTGAAAGCTAATAAAGATAATTAAATTCTTATCTGAAATTGGTAATAAGAATTCAGAAACAGCATTTTCATAATGTATTTTCATCCCGTAAGCTTCTTTAATGAAGAAATTTTAATCAAAGAAATTATTTTTATAGATGGAAGTTCCACATTTATCTGGTATTCCCGACCTCACCCAGTCTCAAGATATGATTGCATTTGCCTTCGAGCATCTCATCTCTTCCGCTTCAACTCAAACAAGCCGAGTAAGACTTGCACGCCATTTCAAGGATTTATATTTTCCTACCCCAGTGGAGAGAATACAACATAAGTGGGTTGCAAGGCAATATGTCCACGCTCATTGCAACCGCCGTACAATGCTGTGGCAGAATCTCTCATTGACTATGATCCTGTTAAAGCTGAAAATGGTGCGTGGTGTCATTCTATATCATTCGACACCTCGAAATTTCAGACTTTCATGTCAAATTTATAGACTCCTTAGTCGATTTATCCCTAAGGAGAAAATAATAATTTCCTTCACAGTTAGAGAACTTATGTAACAGGGCATGACTATGGCCCAGTACCGTCGTCTTATACGTCTCTCGAAGAGATTTTGAATTTTGGAGCCGAACCACTCTATGTAATTATTGCAACTTGTATATAAATATACAAATGTTTTTTTTACGGACGATCGGATAAAGAAAAATCTATTTATCAGACTTAAGTCATAGATCTCCAATAAGATCAACTGAGGAGCAAATTATGTCAAAAGTTTATCAAGACGCATAAAAAGGTTGTAATTGTTTGATATAATTCATACAAATTGTTAATTCAAATTGAAATTCGTAAATTAGTAATTGGGTCTTCAATTGGAAGTACCGCAATTGTATGGAACCCTGACTTGCTTGAGACCTAGACATGATGGTATTTACCTTATAGTTTCGAGTATCATGACTATCCGTATATACCGAGGGTATAACTGCAGCTCTTTACCGATAGTATATACGAGTAAATCTAAGACTTGAAATTATAAGCGTTAATGCTATCCAGATGATGATTTCGAATGTGGTTGATATGATTTTTAATTCTGTTTGAGAATTGATGAATTGAATTGGATTCTGATTGAAAAATGACGATTTTCGAAATTTAGTTGAAATGTAATAAGCTGAGCGAAACCACAATGAGGATGAATGGGACGAGTCCCAGTGATGATATTCATAACTGGAATGATGATAATGATTTCAGCAAATCACTATGAGATTAGTGGATTGTGCTGTCAGATTGCTACTGTTAACACTTGAGACGGTAGATTAAGTTAAGGGATGACAAATTGAGAACTTGCTTAACTAAAATTCCTGTGGAGGAATGTTCAGAAGGAAAATTTTCAGACTAATGGACCATTATCGTGTTAAAGATATGAATGATATGATCTGAATGAATTGTTATTTAATGATGAGTTCTATATAAGGGATAATTATCCCCGTATTCTGTTGGGTTGACCAGAATATAAGGAACCCCAGAATAAATTGGATCTTAAGAAAAAGAGTTGTCCTCTACCTTGCGAGATGAGGACATCTCGCACTTTTCAAGTGGGGTAGAATGTAAGATTCTCCCCCAGCCTTAGAGGTATACAGGAGTAAGAATCTCCCTTTCTGATCTTATAATTATTCTCTCTCTAAAATAAAAGAAAGATTCTGTTTAAAAAAGGAAGAGCCTTTTTCCTGAATACTTCTCAAGAGTCCCACCTGTTTTAAGATTCAGAACAATGAGTTCAGAAGGAGAATCGATGTTTGGATATCAAGGTTTTGGTCTTCATTCGAGTACGGCCCAAAAGAAGTTCTTTATCTCTTGGGAAGAAGTTATCTCCCAGATATTGTGGACCAAAGAAAGTAGGTGATTTAGCTTACGAGCTTCTTTTATCTCCTCATCTCAAAGTTTGAATGCCTTCTATAAAAAAATGTGCTAAACCCAAATCATGGAAAGACGGTAAAACTTCAGTGGCAAGTTACCGTTGGCTTCTAAGTTACGCTAGCTCCTTCCTTTATATAAGTCGTAACTTTTACTTGTCGTTCACAGTAATCTTACTTCCATCGATCTCCTTTCTTTCTTAATCTCCTTCATGGCTTGGCAACAAGAATTAGTTTTATCCATGATGATTTCTCACCTTCAAGACGCAAGGGAGTCTGTGAAGAAAGATTTTATAGAGCAGTATGAGCGCTCACTTTTCCCTCACTTGGGAACTTCTGTAGCGCAGACAAAATGGCGGACCTATCAAGACATAACTAGGGTAACACCCTGGGGTCAGCAGCACTTTCGTAACAATGTCCGCTTGGCCATGGTTATTGAAGCTTTGGGTTTGGGTCCCCGATACTACTGCGTCATGAGATCAAGGCATCCTGGGTTTTCTGAGCGGGTCTTCTTACTGGCGTGTTTTCTTCCTCATGAGAAGATATGCCTTTACCCCGTTTTTGGCTTGCCTCTCAGAGGTCCTTTTCTTAGAACACCTCATACCACTGAGATAGGTGCAGCAATAACCCACAGAATCATTCCCATAGATGAGTTACCTTATACTTGTGCAGCTTGTGAAGACTGCTTTTGTGACCATATGATGGACGGGCTTATGGAAGTGTAAAGAGTTCCTCTATCTTTACTGTATAAGTTCCGAGAATGAATAAAGTTTAAATCTTGTTCGTATTTTGAATCTTGCTCTCTTTAAGACTTATCTTGGTGGTTAATCTTGATTAAAATTTTTCTCTAAGTCTCATATTCGTGCATCTTGCGAAATTATCCCAGTTTGCGAGATGAGGACATCTCGCATTTTTTTAAGTGGGGTAGAATGTAAGATTCCTCCCCCACCCCCTTTTTGATGTCTAGTATCTTCCCCTGTAATCAACCCTCTTCAGAAATATAAAGACCCTGTTGCTAACTATTTTAGCCTAGAGAGAGAAAAATTATTCTAGAGAGAGAATATTCAGATTTTGAATATTTTTGGATAGAAAAATATCTCTTATAATTCAGATGAGTTCCCCTGAAACAGAAATTCAAAAAGAATTTTCCAATGTGCAATTGGAATTAATTGGAAATAGGTATAAAGAACCTTAGTCTAAGGGTCTAGATTTTCAGAAATCTTAAGACTATGGTCCAATTAAGGTTCCTATGGGCCAATAGCATCAATCCATGTGTAGGGAAGAGATAAATCCAAATTTGTAAAAAGAAGATACCCAAAAATGAGTAAATGCTCACATAAGGTGAAGAGTTGAAAATGTACAAGGTTTATTAGTAAAAAACTATGAGCAATATTAAAAATATGAGATATTTTGGGTATCCAAAAATGAGTAAATGCTCACATAAGATGAAGAGTTGAAAATGTACAAGGTTTATTAGTAAAAAACTATGAGCAATATTAAAATGATGCCATTAAGACACATATGTAAGGAAGGGGAATTCTTTAAAGGAGGTGCATATTTCACATAAGATGAAGAGTTGAAAATGTACAAGGTTTATTAGTAAAAAACTATGAGCAATATTAAAATGATTCCATTATGACACATATGTAAGGAAGGGGAATTCTTTAAAGGAGGTGCATATTTCACATGCTTGAATGAGTTTTAAACTCATAAAAATTGAGATATTTCATCTCTCCTCTCTCCTCATTCAAGTCTAGTTCCAAAAAGTTAGCTTAACTGACCTAAAAATGGTCAAATATTGACCAAACTGATTTAGAAAATTCTAGAATCAGTTTGTTTGGTTAGGAGCTCAATTTTTCCTATAAATAGAAGCCTCCCCCTTGTTGAAAAATAGTTAGTGTTTATGCATCGTTACTCTACTCCACCTAAGCCAAGAACTGTGAATTCCATTTAATAATTCACTAGTTTTTGGAGCTTCCCTCTTTCTTCAATCCCCATTAGTGGCTCCATCAACATACTTAACCAATTGATTGGTTGGGGGCCTCTACCGTGAACAAAGAATCAAGCAAGTTGTAAGGTAATTAGTGAATATTCATCTTTCTATAATTTCTCAATGTTTCTCTCTTCTCAACCCCTCTCAAGCTTGAGAAGTTTAATTGGTATGGTTTTTTTTAAATGCTATTGAAGTTTGAATAGTAGTGAAGAGTTACATAATTTAATAAATGCTATTGAAGTTAATTTTCATTTATGTTTAAATTCTAATGATTCTTATGTAAATTCTCTCTCTCACTCAAGAAATGGTCATACTCATGACCCATTCTCAATCCAAATCAAGCTTTTCATAAAGCTTTTCCTTAACCCAAGATAAAGCTATGCTTGAGGCCAAATTAATGGCTTTTTCTTATGCTTTTAGTTTATGTATATTGATGATTCAATCCATTATGGATTAAGGATCCAATTAGAGAATCATTTTAATTATTTCCTTAATGATAAGCTTTATCCCTTAGAAAAATTGAGATTTATCAGTCATAGCAGCGGAGCTATGGCAAAATTTTTATAAAAATTATGCATAAAAATTTTTTTCATTCAAAGCATAAAAAGAGGACTTCCTACCATATTCTAGGAATCATCATCCTAGATTAATTGAAAGAATTTCATTATAATCATGGAGAAATTAAATTTTAATATTATGCATAAAGGATAAATTTTTATATCAAAAGTGTTATTTTTACCATTTTTATTTTCATGCATAGAAGTATGCATAATGGATAAATTCTTATATCAAAAGTGTTACTTTTATCATTTTTACTTTCATGCATAGAAGTATGCATAAAGGATAAATTTTTATATCAAAAGTGTTATTTTTACCATTTTTATTTTCATGCATAGAAGTATGCATAATGGATAAATTTTTATATCAAAAGTGTTACTTTTATCATTTTTATTTCATACATAAAAGTATGCATAAAAGAAAATTTTTATATCAAAAGTGTTACTTTTATCATTTTTAATTTTCATGCATAGAAGTATGCATAAATGAAAAATTTTTATATCAAAAGTGTTACTTTTATCATATTGGATTTCATGCATATAGGTATGCATAAAAGATATTCTTTTTATACTAAAAGTATGATTTTCCTCATAAATGGATTTTATGCTTAACTTAGATGCATAAGAGAAATTCTTTTATTCTAAAAGTATAATTCCCTACCAAATTGAAATCATGCATAAGAAGATGCATAAAAGATTGATTTTAATTTCGAAAGTGTTAGTCACCTTAAATGGAATTTATGTATAAATAAATGTGTAGAGAAATCTTATATCAAATAAAAGAATTCTCTTTAAAAAAAAAAAAAGATATGAAATGTGATAAGATGTGATAAGAGGTGTATGAGATGTGATAAGAATTGATAAGATGCGTATGGAAAGTGATAGGATGTGATAAGAGGTGTGATAAGAGGTGATAAGATGCTTATGAAATAAGTTAGGATGTGATAAGATGAATTAAGATGTGTATGGGGGGATGAGGTAAGAAGTGTATGTGATAGGATAAGATGTATATGGGTTGTGATAGGGCGAGAATGGATGTGATGTAAAAGATTAGATGTGAAAGTATATGGGGTTATATAAATGGGAATGTGAAAATGGATGTATGTATGTGGATGTGTGGATATGGAGATGGGAGTGTGGATGTATGAACATGAAAATGGATATATGCATGAAGATGTATATGCATAGATGTAAATGTGGAGGTAGATGTGGATGTAGATGTGAATGTGGAATGTGGATGTATAGATGTGGATGTATGGGAATGTGGATGTGGATGTATGTGAATGTGAATGTAGATGTGGATGTATAGATGTGAATGTGGAATGTGGATGTGGATGTATGTGGATGTAGATGTGGATGTATGGATGTGTATGTATGAATGTGGATATGGGATGTGGATGTATAAATAAGGATGTGAAAATGGAGGTAAGCATGTAGATGTGGATGCATGTATGTGAATGTGAATGTAGATGTGAATGTGGAATGTGGATGTATAGATGTGGATGTATGGGAATGTGGATGTGGATGTATGTGAATGTGAATGTAGATGTGGATGTATAGATGTGAATGTGGAATGTGGATGTGGATGTATGTATGTATGTGGATGTAGATGTGGATATATGGATGTGTATGTATGAATGTGGATATGGGATGTGGATGTATAAATGAGGATGTGAAAATGGAGATAAGCATGTAGATGTGGATGTATGGATGTGAATGTGGATGTGGATGTGGATGTATGGATGTGGATATGGATGTGAATATATGATATGTGATGTGAAGGAATCTGAAGTGAAGAGATGGAAAAGGAGGTGATTGGATGAGTACACATATACATGGAATGTGGAATAAGTAATGTGGATTAATGAGGGATAATGTGGAAAAATGAGAGTTAATATAGAAACTGTATTTGTAAACTGTTTGTAAATGCTGTTTGTAAATGGCTGTTTTATGTCAAGAATGCTGGGGAAGCATTTTGACCGTCTTGTGATTAAGGTCGTGGAGACCTAACTGATAAAGTTGCAACTGCTGACGGAGAGTCAATGGAGGACGTCTCGCGTAGCAAGGTCGACCGAGGTCTTGACCAGCCTCGGTTCGATTAAAATGGTGAGCTTCCGGTACGGTGGATGAGGGACCAAGGAAGCGGCCTATGAGTGAAGCGCTAGGTCACCTGCGAAGGATCCTAGAGGGTGCTGACCATACGGTGCTCGGGCTCTGGGTCGCCTAGGATACCCACGCGTGCGTCGAGGAAGATATTGGAACAAGGAGTAAGAGTTGTTTTGTGAAACCGGGCATGGATCTGGTTGACTGACCTTCCTGGTCCTCAACGGATGAGTCCATGGCTCTTTTATATGGATCTGTTGGTTGATCTTGCTGATCTTCAACGAGAGTCCATCTTGATAAGTGATTATATTGCCGAGTATTATGGGCTAGGAACTATGGAAACGGCCTCTGTGTGGACAGGTGGTGAGCGTTCTAGTTGCCAATGATGCCATAGATACTCTGATGAAGGAATGATGGGAAATTATGAATCAACTGGATAAATTGGGAGATTGTGATCAGTGGTACTATGGTTTCATTAAAGGATTGTTTTAAAGTTAGCTGATGCTAAGAAAAAGGCAATTTTCATATTGGGTGTGTAAGTGGTGTGGCTAGTTTTATGTTTGCATGAAATTCCGGCTAGGGGGCCTTGGAACTCTTTTCCTTGGTACCCGGGACAAAACCTAACCAAATTCCAAATTGGATCCCATCACTACAGTGGTTGGGCGGTTGGCTAACCCATGGGATCGGATGGGGTTAGGCTGGACTGATGGATCCATAAATCGAGACTCAACTTTGTTTTTACGATAGATAAAGTAAATCCCGGATAGAAATTGTTCTATGGATAGGAATCAACGGCTGTGCCTCTTGATGGGGAAAAAAGCGTTGATCCCAATGATCCAAGTGCAAGTTTCTACCTTGAATTGACCAAGTACCGTTAAAGGTGCAGTCAGATCAGTTGATCCGTAATGATCTTGACTACGTTAGAGTAAAGAGTTATCCTGGTGGAATCGCCCATGCTTTCCGAGTAAAGGAAGTTTTTCCAGTTTCGGTTTTGGACAAATCGACGGATTAGTCTCTTGTCCAGATATCCGTGGGCGAGGCCCCGAGTGTGAGACCCCTACCCACGCATGATGTGCTACTTCCGCTGCTAGTACCCCGAATCCGTTGATCGGTGGGGAACAGGGATCTCACAAGTAACTAGCTGACAAGCATGGGAGTGGGTCTATATGCAGTCACCTGTTGTAGGCCGACAACATCTGGGGTATAATACTCCAAGCAGCAAGGTCATAAAAGGTGGGACAACATTATAAAAATCATATTTTCCCATGCATAACAATTAATAGCATTTAATTCTTTTTATTGGGTATTTTGTGTCCATGGTGAACTGGCCGCCGACAACCCTTTGCTGGCCAGCCAGTAGTAGCAAGGAGACATATCAATACAAGCACATCAGTTCTCATTCAATCATTCAAGTATTCTCAGCAAAGCATACTCACTTTGCACCATCCAAGCACTCTAGGCTACTAATAAGGAAGATACTCTTCACATTCAGCAAGCATATGTGCAGTCCTCTAGCTATGTGGACTTGCATCAGTGACCAAGGAGAGTCTTTAGCAGAGCCTCGTGATAGCTAGATACTCAATTGATGTACAATCTTCCTCGTTCTTACATTGGGCATTCATATCATTTGTACTCAGCATTGTACAACATTTCTCCAGAGAATAATATAAGCAAATACTCCTGCTTGGAGGGGGCCCTTTCAGTGGTGGGTATTGGGACCCAATATTGTGTCATCTTCCACATTCTCATTCTCTCTCTCGCTCTACTCTCTAAAGTTGATGATAAGTATTCTCACCACATAAAGGTATAAACAAGGGTGATGCTGATGTTACTAAAGAGAAGGATACTTGTGTAAGAAGTTTGATTGATCTATGGAAAGATAATAGATTGGTTTCTAATGAAAATCCAAAGGCATATATAGAGATGATAAAAAGTGAGTTGAATGCGGCCTACTGCAACAAAATTTGGAGGGTAACCTGGAGCAAGCGTACTTGGGAGAAGAGGTGGAAATTGTTATGGGGTCTGAGAATACCTTCGAAAGCCCAAACCTTTCTGTGAGAGTATGCATGTGGGCTTTCCCTCTAGGCCTACAAGTTGGTGGATAGACACTTTACCTCACGGGTTTATCCTAGGTGTGGATCAATAGTAGAGGATGGTAAACATGCGTTTTGGGGATGTTTTTCCATCAGGGGTTTGTGGAGAAAGATAGACAATTGGGTGTTTGCTAACATAGCTCTAAGGGGTTCTTGGGGGGACTGGTTAATGGGAAAATTGATTGAAGCAAAGGGGGCAGTTGGTATGATTTTCAGCATGGTTAGATATACTTGTTTGTGGGAAATATAGATTTCTAGGAACTATCTGGTATTTTCAAAAGGGTTTAAGATAGTGACTAGATGGTATTGAGTTATGTATAGTTGTGTACACTATTGTTGGTATGTATACTATGTGAATAAAATGAATAATAACACATTTGTGGAGTTGGTGCAGTCATTACAAACTGGAATAGGATGAGCCACTCATAAGATGTTGGGATAGTTGTGCACATACTAGGGGAACCTAACAAATTCATGGCTTTGCGGGTATATGTAGGGAAGGATGTGAAGGAGTTGGGGACATATAATAATGGGAGAGTTGGCTTGCCAAAGTTGGGCCTAAAATACAGAGGTGGTATTTGAAGGAGAAACAACTAGTCCATACATTCTTGGCATTGATAGAGAACCCAATTGGATAGAGGATTGTTGTGAAGATATGAAACAAGGAGGCTATGGAGGAGCAGAGCCCCAAGGGCTTCACCACTGAGCTTGGCATACCATATCAGATGGGATCAATCATCTTTTGTCTGGCAAGATGAGAGGTGGGACCAGATTTGTGGGTTGTTAATAGTGAAGAGTTATACTAGTGTTGTTTTTGTTCGGATCTGAACTATACATGTGGCGTATGTAAAAGGTGGACTGTTGTATATGTGGCTCGATAGTTTACTAATATAATAAGAAGAGAACACGTCTTTATTAGATACTAATTCTCATTTAATGTGGGTTGCTGGAAAAAGCATAATAAGGTGGAGACTATGCCCTTATGGGGACAATAGGAACTCATCGGAATGGTCAATGCGAGAAATGTGGACTATGTCGTACTCCGGCTGGCTATGGGCACCTCGTGTGGACCACTCGTCTCTGAGAGGATCGTGGGTGGAGTGTGCCGAGTCGTGACAAAGTGATCGGATGAAGGGCGTGGACGTGCGAACCTCGTCGTCGTATTCGCAGACATGGTTATAAAAGCAGTCGATGTAATGGTCCGTCTACACTCTGAGTGGATTTGAGTTATAGCCATGGATACGTCTCTCACGCACAAGCGCTTGCTCGTGTTCGTTTTAATCTGCGGCTTGGCTTGCGAGGTCGCTTTGGCGAAGGGGCAGTATGGATCGAACAAAGAGGATCCGCACAAGGGTTATAAGGACACAGACAGCTCGCCCAAGGGGGACAAGCAGTCTCCCAAAAAGGCAGCACCGTACAAGAAGCCAAGCGTAGTTGCCCTTGCGGTGGAAGGAGTAGTGTCGTGCCAAGATTGCAAATATGTGGGAACCAGATCGCTCGCGTACGCAAAACCCCTAGCTGGTAAGTAATTAATATCTTAATAATGCAAGTGTGCTTGCTTCAAAGTCTAAACCAGAAAGACGAACTTGATACGGCCTGTATATATTTCACAACATGATGATACCCTCCGCAGGAGCCAAGGTGAAGCTCGCATGCCAAGCCGGCCTCCGCTACAAGAAGTTCTTCTACTCCACAGCTCTCACCGACTCTCATGGCTACTTCTTGCTGCGCGTCCCCCGCTTCGACCTCAAGCAGTTCCTGCCTCTGATCAAGAACTGCAAGGTCTACTTGGTCTCCTCCCCAGACAAGAAGTGCAGCACTTGCACCAACATCAACTATGGCAAATCCGGAGCCCCTCTCCGCCTGGAAAAGTCATACCCCGATAAGCTCCTCTACTCTGTGGGACCTTTTGCCTTCGCTCCTGCCCGCCCATGCAAGACACCTCCTCCTGTGTACCCCCCACCTTCCGCACCCGCTTACAAGTCCCCTTCTCCTCCTCCTCCTCCTGTGTACACCTCTCCCCCGGTGTACCCCCCACCTTCACCACCCGCTTACAAGTCCCCTTCTCCAGTGACGTACCCCCCACCTCCCTCACCCTCCCCTCCTCCCCCGGTTTACAAATCCCCTTCCCCAGTGTACAAGTCCCCTCCCGTCTACCCCCCGCCACCTTCCTCGCCCGCTTACAAGTCCCCTCCACCGCCCCCCCACCACTACTAGAGGTCCATAAATTCATAGTCCACGCGCCTAAAATGGTAGGCGCCCT
Source organism: Cibotium barometz (assembly GCF_041138505.1). Taxonomy (NCBI): domain Eukaryota; kingdom Viridiplantae; phylum Streptophyta; class Polypodiopsida; order Cyatheales; family Cibotiaceae; genus Cibotium; species Cibotium barometz. Next base: position 1,511,005 of record NW_028229435.1, on the reverse strand, counting down.
AGTTTTCTAAGGAATAAACCACCACTACAATTTCGGGTGGAGTAACAACATTTTCCCTTAAGCAGCAACCACAGTATTCTCTCCCCTCTGCCCTCTCTCTCTCTCATGTTGACTTCGAGGCGCAGACTACTACACTTAGGTGGCAGCAGTGATTGCATGTTCTATTTGCACTCACTCTTGCCGTTACCTTGTATCACCAAAAGGCTACGTCAATGTGCTTTGGAAAGAGAAAAACAACATTTTGTATACGTGGGCTCCCGGTACCCACCTACACAATTTTACTTTCCTATAAATCATGGGGTCCTAGTTACCCATACCCATCTCGGCAATAAAGGGCATGGTACCCATCTACGCAATTTACTTTGCTATTAATCATTGCATATGATCAAGAGATCAAATACCTTATCCATCGTTTACTTACTTTTAATTCCTTACTTCTTGCTGTAAACTATAATCTCATGCTCCACTACTAGTAGTGAACTTAGGTGCTCTTTGTTACGGATCCTATCTTCGTGCTGTCTATTACACGTAGGTGTGGTTCTCTTCAAGATCTGCCCCCCTACATACGATTTTGACACTCCAACAAAAAGAGGGCCTAGCAGCATTTATAGTATGGCTGTTATAAAAGGATCACGAAAAGTGTTGGGGCGTAAGCGTGCTGTAAGCAACGCTATTTTTTCGACGCTATAAGTGCTGCTATATCCCACAGTATAATCGTCGCTATATCCTACGGTATAAGCGTCGATATTTCCTACGTTGATTTCGCCCGTTGAGAGCGGCACTAATGAAAAATGATATCATTCCTATTTCCATCACTTATAGCGGCGTTGATAAAAAACAACAGCATCACTATTTCTGCCGCTTAGCGGCGCTGATAAAAAAATAAGAGCGCTGCTATTTCCACCGCGCAGTGGCACTGTTCAAGGCAGTTCTAATTTGTATAAACAAACATGTCGATGTATTAAAATGCACTTGCGTATCGACATATGAAAATACATTTGAAACATAGTAACTCCCGAAATCTTATTTGTATTGAATCCAGAATACCATAAAAGGCAAGCTACATCCAAAATGCCATGAAAGGCGAGCTACATCGAGTATGGAGTTACACAACATAAAACACAATAGGCGGGTCTCTAGTCATCCTCCTCCTCATCATCATCCCCCTCGTCCTGCTCACCTATGCCTCATCATCATCCCCCTCGTCCTCCTCATCATCCCCCCTCGTCCTGCTCACCTATGCCTCTTCGTCATCTTCCTATATCACACAAAATTAAGTAATATTAAAAAAAAATTAGGTAAATTTCTAAAAGCATATAAAACCAAAGGAATTTGAACTTTTAAAACTTGTTCAAACAAGTAACTTACATCGGGCATAGCTTCATATTTCAAAGGGGACACGTTGTTGTGTGGCCAAGATCCCATTGGGTTAAGCAAAGTCGTACTCTTCACACGAGAAGAAAAATGGCCCACCATATTTTCCTGCATTGGGCACACATTAAAAAAGAACAATTTATATAAGTTTTGATTCTTTAGAAACTAAAGTTTTGAATACAAAATGTTAAGGGTTCAAATACTTACAAACTAATCATGGAAAGATGGCACTCCACCCGATCCAAGATGAGAAGCCCCTCTTTTATACATGCATACTAGGGCTGCTTCTCTTTGTTGCTTGAATAGATTGGGATTTTCCCAGTATGTCTTTTTGGCCTTCTTCCAATATTTATTTGATTTTCCTGGTGGCTTCATGCCACCACGCTTGATGGCCTTAGCAATCAATGATTTCTTATGACTCACATGTCCCCACATACGATCGAGCATCTTAAGGTTATTAAATTGTAAGCCGGGTGTGGCACATGACACTCTGTCTTCAATACACTTAGAATGTATTGCTACTTTGCATCATCTTTATTTCTCCAGTTTTAATGCCCCAAATGTTTTCGAACTCAAAATTTATAAGGTGATGCATGCATACTATGACATGCTTCCCCTTGCCATCCTCAATGATGCTCCCATCTATCCTCAATGATGCTCCCATCTATCCTCCTCACATGGTAAGGAAGTGTCGCAAGGTCGTAGGCATTTGGACTCACCACCTGCTACGCCTGCACATCCTGTGAGGAGGAATTGGAAGCAGATCTATTACTGCCCCCCCTAAACAACCACCCAACTACCCTCACTAGAATGTCAGGAAGAGGCAGACCTCCTATCTATCGAGGATGTGATACGAGGTTGTGGACTAGGTGCCACACAAGAAAGGGGAGAGTGGGATGGTTTCAAACTCCACTTGTAAGCCCAACACCCTAAAATGGACTAGATCCTCTAATGGGAGTGGATAAGGGTATAGGAGTGCATAGCCTAGGAGTAGACCCACCCAACATCAGAGTACCCCACATAGGTGTAGGGCTAACTATGCAAGGAATCCAGGGTGGAACAAAAATGTTCCACACATTCTCTCTCCCATATCGATGCGACAGACTAGCGGCCAACTGTGAGAGTTGCTCCATGTTCGGATCATCAACAATGGACACTGAACAACAAGCCCCAATGGGCTTCTCAAGTTTGGATCATCCCTCTACATGTCTACATTATAAAAAGGAGGCTATCATCTTTATAGAATAAGGAGGACTTAAAAAGCAAATCTATTATGTGTATGCCTTATGCATGTATAGAGCTCTATGCATAAGCCATAAGCTCTATGCATAAGGCTCTAGTCATAACTCATAAGGCTTATGCATAGGGCTTATGGCATGCATAGGACTTATGAATAGGGATTATGGCATGCATAGAGATTTATGCGTAGACCTTATGGATTATGCAAAGAGATTATGACATGCTTATGATGCTAGGGAAATTCCAGAGAGAAAACCATTAACACTACTATATATTGGTGCATGCATTCATATTTAGTTTTCTAATTGCACACTTTTTTTCTCGGTACAAATGTCTTCTACTAGTTTGGCTAGTCATGGGTAACCATTAATTGGAGGTCCAGAGTGGTTACGAAGAAGAATCCATTGTTCATGTGTGTAGAATACAAGAATATTTGTGTATGTGAACGTAGAGTGACATTTGAGCATATTAGAAAATGGGGATCATTTGAACCAATGCCAGCCAACATGATGATGCAAGCAAATTCATCAGCTAGTATATAAACTTATGAGATGATATGTATACTCATGGTTTGCCATATGTAATGTTAAGTGTCATTTTTAAATATGGTTCATTAGGATGAGGGGGGAATGGACATTCGGCACAAGTACTACACAATATGTCTCATTATTCTATCAATGGGAAAAACTTGATGAAGGAGTACAAGCATTGTAAGGAGCACTTGGAAAATGGAGCTTGTCTAGTACATTTGGAAGGCCTAGGATTTCCTCCACATGAGACAGAGGAAGAGGATGCCATAGAGGAGATGATCACTCACTTTTTTCAAAGCGAGCATGAGGAAGAGACACCTAACTTTGAAAGATATGAAAGAGAGGATGTGTTACACAAGGACGCTAACAAACCATTGTATGCAAACCATTATATGAGGGTACAAAGTACTTAACTTTGTGGGCATGTATGAAAATCCTCAAATTGCAAACAACATATGGATGGAGAGATAATAGTGTAAAAAGCCTACTCTGATTATTAAAGAAGATGCGCCCAACAAACAATTTGTAATGCTCAAAAAGTACTTTCCATGCTTGGTATCGATTACACTCAAATTCATGCATGCCATAATGATTGTGTACTATTTAGGGGTACCTTTTCTAATGTCTAATTTTTTGAGAGGATCATTACAAGAAGGATTTATAGGGTGCCTTTGCCCAATGTCATGCAATGTCCAATTTTTGGAGAGGATCGTCAGGAAGGATTTACAAGGTGGCAAAATTCCACAAAAGGTATTGAGGCACTTTCCTTTTATATCTCGCATTCAACATATGTTGTGGTGTCAATCCGTTGCTAAGTTAATGACACGTGTCCTCTCATGATCTCATTGAAGACCTTTGTGTGGGGAGAATGTTGAGTGATGTTCAATGGTCTTTGTCCCTCCGAAAGGAATAAGAAAAATCTAGTTAATGATGAATGAAAAGGTTAGTGGTTTATTTGGAATTCTTAACGGGGTGGGGGGTGAGGTTTTTTGTAAGTGATTGCATTTTTTATATTTGTGTGAGCATTATTTTTTTAAAAATTTTGCTTGCTTTGTTTTTGGCAATCATAAGCAAGGTTACATGTGATTTGTGTTAGTGGGGAGGCTAAGAGATGTTAATAATAGGAGAGAAGAGAGGGAAGGATCCGAAGTAACGTAGACATAATCATCAGGCAGAAATGAGATGGTGATTCTTAGTTCCTTATTTGATTCATTCATGCGACATTCATCATTTGAAGAAATTGGCCTTTAATGATGTCCCTTTGTGTGGCAAGATTCTCGTCAAATGTTGTTAAGTAGTACTTGTTCCTGCATGCTTCTTTCCATGATCTTTTTATGTTTTTATGTATATTTAAGTGCTCTTATATGAAGCAAATATACATGAAGTATAAGAATCGAGTCAAATAGACTCTTATTGAATTGCTCTATGTTGAAGTAGCCACTTGTTGGTGAGGTTGAAAGAATTACGTTGACTTGCAAGGCTATATAGATATCATCATGACTAAGGATTAGAGATCATTGATTTTTGAAGATGGTAGCATTGTCTGGAGAGGTTTGTAATTTGAAGGAAAATTCCAATTGATGGGTTGTACCATTGAGTAGCCTTTCGCCCACCATGCCTACCCCCCATCCAAAGATGTACCTGGAAGTTATCGATGACGACGCCGAGGCTTTGGTGCAAATGTCCTCCAGTGCATGAGTATGGATATGTACTCATGGTTGGAGAAGCTGCTACACTAACATAGCTAAAAATAATAGTAAGCTATAAGTTCAACAAAATATAATGGCTATTGAAGATCCTTGGGAGTTGTTTGGTAGGCCATATGTGTGACTCCCTTGTGTGTGTGTGTTTTTTTTTAATTTAAAAAAACTACCACCTTGTCAGCAAACAGGTTCTTGTGGCTACTCTCATTTTTGAGTGAATAGATTCTTATGTCTGCCGCATAGCTTCTGCACTAACGTTTCACATCTAGAGGAGTGAAAAGAGCATTGTGAGTTTCTCTTTGATTCTCTCATAAGTCTTCATTTTGCAAACTTGGGAATTGATTCTTGAATTTTTGGCTCAAATGTTATGAAGCTCGTAGGTAAGAATGTTGGTTGGTTACCATTGGGGTTTCTTGAACACACAAGCTCTTATGTAGGTGTTGAATCGACGAGAGTGGTTGAGTGACTTGCTTGGTGCTTGGGTCTCCGTTCTTGTGAAACTTTAGGTGAAGCTGGTGGGGTTAAGGTCGGTGGTGAGGCTTCCTTCACGTTGTTCGATTTTGAAAACCATAAGATGGGATGACCATCATAATGATCTTTGTTATTGAAGCACGCCCACATGCACCCATCTTTGATGAACATTATAATGTGGTGCCTAATGCTTATGGTACTGAGGTTTCTTTTTTTGTGCAAGCTTAGGGGAATTTTTGATGCACTTGGAAATCCAAGGGTTGGAATTTGCTTGGTAGTATCCTTGTGCTTGTAGTAATCTTTTGGGTACCAATGTTGGAGCTATATATAGCTACCCCTAACTCAGGTTTTGGCTATATATATGTGACTTGTAACTAATATGATTCATTCCTTTGCGTATGTGGTGTCTCTTGTCTCATCTCTCTCCCTCTCTCAACATGGTATCAGAGCGATTCTAATCATAAGGGAAGCATCTACTACGTCTTCTTGTTCAATTTATGATTATAATTTCATGTCTTACAGAATTGATCTTTGGTAACAGTTTTGTGCAGGGTTGATTGGTTCTTTGATTATATGTTGCCTACATGATTTTATAGCTCTACTTATTGTAATTATAATTGTTTCTTAATCGTGTCCTTAAAACCAAAACCAGGTGCTGGTGTTACGTAGATGGTACAGTGCTAGTGAATCCTATCAAAATGGTTTCTCAGTCAGAGTTCTAAGTCAAAAGTTAGGACAGTTCAGGCAAACTACATCTAAAACAGTAAAACAGGTTCTTTGTGAGAGCAAACATGAAGTTGTCTCTGAGTCGTAAGCAGGATTTGATCATCAAAGCTTTTCGTGAAAGCTTCAGACGGATGCTTGCTGGATTTAATCGTTAAAGCTTTCCGTGAAAGCTTCAGACAGATGCTTGCTGTACAAGCTACAATTAGATTAAAAAATTGTCGTGCAAGTTGCATCATAACGCGGTGCTTTTTCTTATTATTATTTTCATCTTTTATGGACCTCTAAGTTTGCTTATGTGCATGAGACAAGGGTCTCCACTTTTAGAGTTCTAATTTTGGTTCACGTTCTATTCTTTACACGATCACTTTATGCTCGTCGTGTGGTGCATGCCTCCTTTTGGCTACGTGTCTCATATCTCATACATGGTTTGCAAGTTCTCCGATATTATCTTGTATGTGTTCTCACAACCCGACATGGAAAACACCATACTTGTTAACAGATTTCCTTCTCGGCAGTGTTCTGTTCCTCTTTTCCAAGGCCAAGGATTTCCTAGTTGGTATTAATTTTGGAAGGAGATGAATTGGCAGATATTGCTCTTGGTATTCTTGCATGCCCTCCTCAACCTATTGATCCACTTCAGAATGATGTTATTATTACCGAAGGTCCTATTTTTGAACATTGGAAAATTGATAATGCACACTGGGGGTGGTGGATTCGTCACATGATAAGGCTGCTCGTTGGTATATACTTTCTGCCCTTAACGATTCACTCATGCTAGATGTTTATCCGTTATCCACGTCGTATGCTGTATGGGACTATCTTATCACTATATTTGAGAAGAAAACTGTTACACAGATTCTCTATCTCCGTAATCTTCTCGGCAAGCTTCAATTCAACGCAGGTACATCCATGTCTAGTCACATTGAATCATTCAAAGGTATTATGAATCAACTTTCTACTGCAGGGGATCCTATTCCTCGAACTCAATTAGTTACACACCTTTTTGTTGATACGATGAAGGATCCTTTGTATGATAATATTGTCACTATATTATCTAACAAGGATGGAATTGACTTTGAGCATACATGTATTTCTTTGATTGAATATTCTCAATGTCATGATCGTCAGACGTCGATAATTCATGAGACTGTCATGATTTCCCAAGAGTACACAAAATCAGAGACAGCCTTTGTTGTCCGGAGATGTCCGTTTTAGCAACGCCCTTCTTCCTCCTCCCAATTTACATCTCGTGGCTTCCAAGGAGGAGGTACTTCTTCTCGTTTGAGATTTCCTCAAAAGCGTTGTTCTTATTGTGACAAAACTGGTCACTTGGTATCTGGATGTTGGGCACGAGAGTACGATGAAGAACACGGTATTACAAATAAGCAACCTCATTTATCAAGGGGTTCTTTCTCTTCTACAACCTGTGAATATTGTGGGAGCACAAGGCATTCATCCAGTCGATGCTTCAAAAGAGGCGTTATGATGAAGCTCGAAATCAAGCTTATGCTACTCAACAACAAAATCCTCATGATGAAGACAATGTTCATCAAGAGGCTAATTTGGTTAATTATAATGTCTCTTCAAAAAAGGTACTACATGTTCGTGATGGTTCTCTCTTTATTGTTGATTTTGGTGCTACTGGCAACATGACATATCAATTGCAATGGTTACACAATTATCATCCAATTCCTATCAAGAAAGTGGTTTATCTTGCTGATAATACAACTTGCCAAGTAATGGGTATTGGCGACTTGTATTTGGGAACTTCTTCCTCAACCAAAATACTGCAAGGAGTTTTATATGTTCCTGATTTACAAAGTAACTTACTTTCTGTTGCGCAGCTTGTGGATCTTGGTCTATTTGTTGGATTTGATAATACAAAGTGTCGCATCGAAAAGGATGGCACTAGTGCTCCTCGACATGGTAATCTCTTTGAACTTTCATTGAATAAGGATGTTGCAAGTGTTGTTAGAGCTCTAGGACATCTGGATTGTAAGCTATGGCATCATCGGTTTGCTCACTCAAATTTCTCAAAGCTTCTTGATATTCATCGTCATGATCTTGTGAGAGGTATGGACCTCAAATCTCACCCGCATATGGGGATATGTGAATATTGTGCTCTAAGCAAACATCATCATAAGCCATTTCCAATGTCTTCAAATATTCATTTGGATCTCATTCATACTAATATTTGTGGACCCTTTCCTCCATCCAAATCTTGCTACCATTACTTCATTACTTTTATTGATGACTATTCACGGTATACAAATGTCTTTTTACTATGACATAAATCAAAAGCATTGGACACATTTAAGAGGTACCAAATATCTATGGAGAATCACACTAGTCGAAGAGTCAAAATTCTTCGAAGTGATAATGGTGGTGAATATATTTCCAACTTATTTCATGATCATTGAATCAACCACGGTATCCACCATGAGTATACCATTCCATATTCTCATCCTACGGTTTCAAAGGAGACTGCTACAGATCTTGATATCTATGTTGATCTTCCTATTGAGCACGGTGCAAATCATGTATATGATGATGATCTTGAAACCTTTAATCACGTATTGGCTATTTGTGAGGATTCTTCAACTTATGGAGAGGCTTTGTCCTCTCCATAAAAGGAACAATGGAAGGAAGCCATGGAAGTTGAATTTGAATCTTTGATCTCGAAAGGTACATGGGTTCTTACCAATCTACCTTCTTTTGATCGTACTCCTATCAAATGTAAGTGGGTTTACAAGACTAAAACAAAGGAAGACGGATCCTTTGATAAATTCAAAGCTCGTTTAGTTGCAAAGGGATACTCACAAATTGCAGGGATTGACTATCATGACACTTTTTCACCCGTAGTTCGTAGTACAAGAATTCGAGTACTAATAGCTTTTGCAACTCAGTTTGATTTGAAAATACATCAAATGGATGTTAAGATGGATTTTCTTAATGGAGAATTAAAGGAGGAAATATATATGGAGCAACGTGAAGGATTTACGATTCTTGAAAAGGAACATCTTGTATGCCAACTCCACCGTGCTTTGTATGGACTAAAACAAGCTTCACGATCATGGTACATCAAGATTAATCAATTTCTCACATCTCAAGGGTTTGTTTCTTGCTTCTCTGATCCAAATATTTAACCATTTTGTGATATTGGCCCCTTATGTTGATGACACTATACTTGTGTCTAATAATCTTTCACGCCACAAGTAAAAAAGGTTTTATCCTCAGCCTTTGATATGGTGGATCTTGGCGACATCCATTCATGCCTTGGTATTCAAGTTCAAAGGTATCGTCACACAATGGTATTTTGCTTCTTTGTCAAACAAAGTTTATCTAAGATATTGCTCAAAAGTTTGGAAACTCCTTGTCTTGCAAGCTCTACTAGAAGTACTTCTGCAAATATTGAGGCTGAATCATTAGCTTTAAATCAACCCTATGCTAATCTTATTAGTTGTCTTTAATTTGTGGGCATGAGCACTTGTCCTGATATTCTGTTTGCAGCAAATCTGTTAGGACCCATCTACAAGACATTGATCTCAAGCTAAACGTGTTTTGAAGTACTTGAAGGGCACTGCAGATTTCGGACTTGTATATCGCCGTCAAGAAGACATATCTTCATCAACTTCTCTTAATCTTTTGGGTTATTCAGATGCTGATTGGGCAAGTCCATGCAATGCACCAGTGCTCATGAATTGGTTTGGCTTCGACAATTGCTTACTGATATTGGTCATTCTCCTTCCTCAAGAACTCCTCTTAGATGTGACAACCAAAGTACTATTAGTCTAGCCAAGGACTACGTGCAACATAGCAAGTCCAAGCATATTACAGTTCATTATCACTATGTTCGACATAAAGTAAGAAAAGGAGCAATAATGGTAGAACATTGTCCAACTGATCAAATGATTGCAGACATTCTCACCAAAGTACTCCATGAAGCTCGGTTTACACTTTTGCGATCAAAACTTGGAGTTGCGGCGGCCTCTCTTTTTGGAGATTAGCACATCTCACGTCATGTCAATTTTTTCTAGACTTGTACATAGCCTATACACTTTAGGACACTTCACACATTACTTCACATCATGCACATTTACTCTTTGTACTTTATATATAGAAGCACATTATTGCACATGGACTGGAGGAATGCTCTTCTCTCATGGTGAAGCCAACATAACATCAGCACTTGCATGTTTAAGGGCTCAACATGAGTTACATAAAGACATAAAGAGATCCATAGAATGAGACTGTGAGGATTCACAAGTTTCCAAACAGAACTCATTTACAATTGTCGAAGAACCAAGTGTGCCATTGTACACATTGGGTACTCTTGAAAAAGATGAGAGCCAAAAAGAGGATTAAAGTGAATGGGAATATGAAACCAAAATGGGATCTAAAGCTAAAACAGAAACTGAAACATCCATGGTTTCTCTTGAAGATTCTATCATGATATGGTTGGATTTCTCTACAGGCAATGATGTTAAGTGAAAATGTGCATTGATTAGCCCTTAAGCTACTCATAACACCATGACAATAGACACTTGGGTGTCATTGGTCCATGGCACAAAGTTGACAATACCATACTGCAAGGAAGAGGATCCAACCCTAATGGATTTCTATGACGCTGAATGTAAAAAGTTACAAGACTCTTCCACAGAATCCCCTCTACACAATGACCTACCATCTGCATTAATGAACCGACTCCGAAAAAGCATCTACTCTTTAAACCCCATCCTCACCCAACAAAGTCTGATGCCAATACCTCGCAATCAACAGCTATTCCTGAAGAAGTTCCCATAGTGCAACCATCTATCTCTAACAAGGAACTCAAAGGAAAAGCCCCGGAGCTTATGCCTCTTCATCGACAAACCTCACCAAAGGAGAAAATTGCATGCTCAAAAGCCTCGTCATTGACAGCCACTCCACAAGAGACTCTACCCTCATTACAAAAGACTCTACTCTACCCTCATTACAAGAGACTCTACTCTATCTCGTCATTGACAGCCACTCCACAAAAGAGACTCTACCCTCATCACAAGAGACTCTAGTCTACCTTGTCAACAGCCACTCCAGAAGAGACTCTACTCTATCTCGTCATTGACAGCCACTCCATAAAATTGAACCTTAGCGTGCCAGCCACTCCACAAGAGACTCTACCCTCATTACAAGAGACTCTACTCTATCTTGTCATTGACAACCACTCCACAAAAGAGACTCTACCCTCATCACAAGAGACTCTAGTCTACCTTGTCAAAAGCCACTCCACAAGAGACTCTACTCTATCTCGTCATTGACGGCCACTCCATAAAATTGAACCTTAGCGCACTAACCAATGTCAAAGGAGGGCCCCAAATTTTTTGCATCAACCAAAAAGAAAGCTCCACCAAGACAACTAAAATCAAGGTATCTTAAGGGTATCAAGATGTGGGTGGAGAAGTAGCTACTCTCAAGGGTACTATGAAGGTGCCAATCAAATTTGGGTGCCACGACGATCAAAGCATCTTCCTCAAACACAGCACTCAGAGGCCAAGGAAAAATAAAAGTACTCCACAAAATCATCCACAAAAGCCTATGCGAGTTCCTCAAAGAACTCTATTAAGTCAACAAGTGTTGTTTGTTGAGAGAGGGAGAGAGACGAGACAAGAGACACCACATATGCTCCACAAGAATGAATCGTATTAGTCACAAGTCACATATATATATAGGCAAGACCTAGAGTGAGTTAGGGCTAGCTATCTCTTCTGTAGAGAGTATGTCTTCCTCTTGAAAGGGGAAGTGGTACTCCTCTTGGTTTTGTATTTTGGTTTCTTTTTTAGGATTGGCATTATGAGCTTTAATCACAACTAGTGCTCCTGTAAGACACTCAACCATGCTAAGCATTCTCTCCAGATCTTGTTTTTTACGTTTCACATATGTTGTATGATCATGATTTTCAATTTGGGGTGGTTGGGAGGATTCTAGTTTCTTGATTGGTCTATTTAGTGCACTTAGTGATGAATCAGAACTTGTTTCATCCCCACTTAGTGGCTTTCTAGAACTTGTTTCATTTTCTGACTTTCATTGGATCGTTAGTTTTTTGTTATGTTTGCCTATGCAACAGGATCAAATTCTGGTTTTTGTATTTGGTGTCGCACATGTGGGTGTTATTATTTATGTGGTGGCCTTTGAGGTGGATGCTTCTGCATCATGTGTATCTTTTGGCTCTTTTGGGTTTATGTCCACCACTGGATCCTTTTCCTTGTCCTTTAATTTAACCTTAGTTTTGATAGTTTGTTGTCCCTTATTTTCCTTGGGTTTAGAAGGTTTTGTTTTCTCTTTTGGGTTCTTCTTTTTAAAGCATGTTCTTCTATCCATGTTGAGGTATTGTCTTTTGTGTTCTTTCTGACCGTTTCTCCTACCTTAGCTTGTAAGTGTGTAAGCACATTCAAGGGTACCATGGACAATTGTCTGTTTTGTACACTTAAGATGTTGAAAGTTGTATTTTGTGAGACAAGTTGCACTGAAGCAACTCGTCTTCGGCAATCTTAGAACACGTGATCAATGCCACATCGTTCACACATGGGTTGCAAAGTGACTACGGGCATGAAAGTATTCCAAACTATGCAGTCTACCACTTTGTGAGGTCCATGATAATAGAAACACTAAAGTATTCAATTAACTTCTTCTTGAGCAGTTTCTACCCTTTAGACTATTTATGTTTGGTGCATGGGAGATGGGGGTTTTGAGCCAATTGTTGATGAATTGGGACACTTGACCAAAGGATTTACAATATATATAGAAATACAGGTGCCTTGTATGCACAATGTGGATTGGGATGGTCTTAGTAATTGCATTGAACACAAGGCATTTCGCTCCTCACTTATAGGGGCATTAAGGATGGCTGATTTTGAAGGATCACATCCTCTCTTAGAGATGTTGGTTATAAGCTTTTAAGCAAGGTTGCATAGAATTCAAGGAATGAAAATTCTGAGATTAATCTTTCTTTTTCCATTGCTTCACTTGGTTTAGATGAGGAACATCTCATAGCATGATCATCTTCTAGCATGTTGTCATCTAAACGTACTGCTTCTTTACAACATTGATTAAATGTTTTTGGGTTGGTTACAATGATCAAGTTCTATAAACGGTTATTCTTTAAGCCCATCATGAAACATCTCTTCAACTGAGAATCATTTAATTTTTACCATGACTCACATCGTGAGTCCAAGAGTTTTATCCGAAGGATAAAGTCTCTAATGGTTTCGTTTGGTTGATGCTTAACTGAATAGAGTTCTTTTTCTACACTCCACTAATCACCTTGTCTTGAAAAACCGTGGATAAAGGCTGTTTTCAAGGATCTAAAGAAGGTGGTTTTGATCTCGTTGACATCAATGTGATGAGCCATCAACTAGCTTTTCCCTCTAATCATAAGTTCAACACATGTACCTTGGTGGGGTAGTTTGGTAGTTTTATCCGAAGGATAAAGTCTTTAATGGTTTCGTTTGGTTGATGCTTAACTGAATAGAGTTCTTTTGCTACACTCCACTGATCACCTTGTCTTGAAAAACCGTGGATAAAGGCTGTTTTCAAGGATCTGAAGAAGCTGGTTTTGATCTCCCTGCTGACATCAATGTGATGAGCCATTAACTAGCTTTTCCCTCTAAGCATAAGTTCAACACATGTACCTTGGTGGGGTAATTTGGATTTCCTAAGGCTTCACATCTCTGTTCAAACATTTGAATGAATTGAATAGGATATGTTGTTCTGTCGTATTTGCCCATGATTGTGGACATCTATATAATCGCATTTCTATATGAGTCGCTAAGGCCGTATGTGAGTGCTTTTGTGGGTAGGGACTCACTGAGTCCTTCGGCAACCCCCCTTCTTAGAGTAGTCAATATGTCTAAGGTGTGGCAATCCAGGGGTTACAAAGGGTTGGTACCTACTATAAGATTGGTGGGCACGTTAGGTAAAGGACAAAAGGCCGGTGCGATTGAAGTAACAAGGAGTGTAAAACCTCATGACACGCTTGTTATAGGCATGTCCAATGGTATTAGGAGGTGCATTTAGGGCATAGATCTCAATGGCTTGAAGATATCAGTCATTGGGTTCAGTGAGGGTGTCGGCCCACGTAGTCCCTCTATCGTTGCCATGTCTCGTTGCCTAATTGCTCCTTAATGAGCAAGCACAGGTGTTTTTTTAAAATATTATTTTTGTATTTTATATTTTCTCAGAGCCTGTTATAGCCTCAAGAGGCCTGGCGTACTCTTTTTTGGGCTAAACGAGTGTTAGTTTTTGTACTAATTAGCTTAGATGCTACATGCACGTGACCGATGTCTTAGGGATATTTTTGCAAAAAAATTGCACACTAGTAACTTCCTAGATAAAACAGGAGGTCCTAAAACCTATTTTCCATCACTCTCTGAAGATTAAAAAATTTTCTCATAATTTTTCCCTGTTTTGCAGCACGTTTTTGAGGGTGTTTCAAAAGGAATTTTGAAAAACTCTGTATGAGAGAGTTGTAGTATTTTTGGAGTTCTATAACTTTGTCTTCTTGAGTCGTTCATGCTTTTGTCGATTAGACCCTCAAAAAGTAGCTTGAATATATTTCAAAGTCGTTTTTGTGTTGTTTTTTATGATTTTGCGTGCTTTTTGAGTTGTTTTTTGCCTTGATTTTTGGGTCGAATTTTGAGGCTACTGGTCGAAGGTCAGAAACGATCAATTTTGACTTCGGACAACCAAGACCAAAGTTGAAGAGCTCGATGTCAACTTTCCGACATGAGTCTTAAAGTGCCTTCATTGGATTCACGGTTTATGAGATATGAGCCTCCAAGTAAGGGTGTTTTCCAGAGCCCCCTTTTTTTATCAAAGGACCTCCTTTCACGTCGTGAACTAGCAGCATGCAGTTCACGACGTGAAGTAGACTTCACGAATTTTATCAACTCAAGAGGAATTCATCCAACTTATTGGCAGGAATCAAGAATTGGAGGAAAGAATGAGAGCCATGTGCGCTCGAGCTTCCATGAATTTGAATGAAGAAGACAGATATGACCGAGAAGATGGAGAGATGGAAGATCGTCTAAATTTTGATGATAGACAGGGTCAACGAGAAGGGCAAGGAGAGAAATTCTGACAAGAAGCAGCACATAGAACCTAGTGAAATTTCTATAAGCCCTTAACCAAGAGTTACTACGCGGGTTGGTTCCGATCTTTCAATACATTGAGCTCTTAAGGAGTTGCAGGATATAGTGCAGGCCATGAAAACTGCTATGGGCACATGATTTAAATTGGGACATGTATATGACTTTCCCTCAAACAAGTTACAAAGAAAAGGTCACCACTAGCAACCTTTAATGGAAAGGGGAAGAGGAGTGAAGAAGCAGAAGCATGGATTGAGCAGCGTGAAGATTATTTTTGAACATGTAACTTCAGTGAGGAGGCTAAGGCAAAGATGCCAGTACTTCTTTTTTAAGGTTTTGTAAAATTATGGTGGAAGTCTATTATGTGCAGCAGGGACTTACGGAATGAGGACATCACATGGCCTCTGATAAAAAGGCAAATGATTCAGCATTACTGCCTGCCAGAATACCACATGAAGATAATGAATGAATTTTTAAACTTGGAACAGAGGGCACTTACTGTTGTAGAATATCATGATAAATTTTGGGACTTGTAGCAATATTCACCCTCTTTAATGGAAAAGGAAAGAGCTTCTTGATTTGTGAATGGCTTAAATAAGCAAATCGAATTTCTAGTTAAGGATAACAAGCCAACTATAGTCCAAGATGTTATGCTGCATGCCATGACATATGAACAGATGGACAAGAATGAAGAAAGCTTTGGAAATAAATGAAAGGTATCAAATCTGTTTTATGATGAGAAGGGAAATTTTATGCACAATAGGAGAATGTAGATTGGTGAGAAGAAGAATGGTAATCAACCTTTTCCTAGAGATGGTAGAAAAGGCATGACGTGAAGGGTAATGTTTTCGTTGTTTATGAAAGGGTCATAGAACTTTTTTTTGGAGTTAATGCATAGCTTTAGGATTATCTTTAACCTTTTTGGTGGGTACTTTTACAAGGAGCAAAAGAGATTAGACAAGCTAGTCAGAAATAGGAGTCTAGGTGGCATGGGTGTCACATGGCATGGGTCAAGTGGGAACCCTATTTGAAGAGGTCTTGGAGGTGGCCTTAGATGCTCTCATAAGGGGAACTAGACATCATGGATGATGTCATGGAAGTAGGTGCCTTCTTCCCCCTCTCCCTATAAATTTGGAGGTGACACTTAGCTCCTTATATCCATTGTTTAACTCTTGTACTAGCACTTGAATAAAAGAGTGGTGTGCCTAGTTCTTTGTGGACTACATCTAGTATCTTCTTGAGTTATTTTGTTGCTTACATGCTTATGGAGTGCTTGTAGATTTTGGGTCAATTTCTAACATGGTGTCAAAGCCATGTTGCATGTTAACACTCTCTATGTGAGTTTTTTTATTGGTCAAGTACTTGGTTAAGCATGTCTAGCTTGTGGTTTATATCTTTGTGATGCATGTTTGGGTAGGAGATAAATTTGTGTGAAGTTCCTAATCTATACATTGATTTGGAAATATCTTAGTGAGGATAGAATCCTATGTGGAGCTATATAACTAGTTAAGTCATTATTATGTTTCATGTCTCTCTAATCATGCTCTTTAATCCTATAAAGCTTATATAATAAGAAGCATTCTCTAAACATTGTTAAGAGAGTAGAGGCTAATATTATATAGGGCTAAATTCTATTTTGAGAAACAGCTTCGAGCCTTGCATCTAAAAGAGTGTTTCTTTCAAATAAGGAGCATTACCTATACTGATTTGTTTGCTGAGGCAATTTGCTGCTGAGGCCAATACTGAAGCTGCAAAAGAGATTGTTTTTAATTGATGTCTAACTGAAGGACAACAACTACAGCCATAAAAGTGGAGAGTGCTGCACTACATCAAGTAGAGGCAACTATGGGCATAGAAGAGTGTGGTATGTTGCGGAGGACACCTTGGAGAGTGCTGGCCGCCGCGACTGATAGACGAATGCAGTGGTCATCCTATAGGGTCAAAGCATTGGAGGAAGCACTAAAAAAGCATTGTCTGGGGACAACATGCTGAAAGCACCTCATTTGTGCTTTGAAGGGATTTTCTTGTCTTCCAAAAAGTGCATATAGGTTATTTTTTGTTCTTTGTTATTCCAACCATTACAATAAAAGAGGAGTGGATTGTTAAAAACGGAAAAATGTGGGACGTTTTGTGTCCCTCTCTCTCTATCACAGTATACTTTCTAGCATAGTGATCTCTTTGAGAAATTAGGCAATTGCTTCTCTCCACTGTAAGCAGAGCTCTCTCTCTCGCTCCCCCTCTCTCTATCTTACTCTCTCTCTCTCTCTCTCTCTCTCTCTCTCTCTCTCTCATATGGAGAGTGTTAAATCAATAAGGCTAGAGAGTGTTGAAGCAATAAGGCTAGAGCAGATTGAAGCAAAACTGATTTTAGATTTACAAATTCAAGGGCAACCACACTCTCAATGGATTTTCACGTCGCTAGAGAAGAGCATAATTAGATCTTGGGAGGCTTTTCTATGAAGAAGAGAGCAAAGTGCCACAGACAAACATAAGAACAAAATTGTGATGCTTGCATGTGGAATGCAACTAGGATGTGTGTGAATAAAGCCTATGTAAAGAAATGGAGTCACATAATAGTCATTCCTGTTAAAGATGCTGCTATATGCACGAAACTATGTTTGAGGGACCATATGAATTTATTGGAAACAATTAGGGGACCAGATGAATTTATTGGAACTTACTTACAATTAGGGGGCCAGATGGCTTTATTGGAACTTACGTACAATTAGGGGAAATTTTGTTGTACTTGCAAAAAAGAATAATGAAGAGGGTGTGGACTTTTACATGTTGAGGTGAGCACAACACTATAGTTTGTTGGATCAAGAGTGTAAGATTCCTCCCTCCAGCTTTTGAGGTATGCCAGTGTAAGAACCTCCCCTTCTGGTCTTATAATTATTTCCCTCTCTAAAATAAAAGAAATATCCTATTTTACTCTGTTTTGGCCTAGAGAGAGAAAATATCTAGAGAGAGGTATTTCAAAATTGAGATATTTTTGGATATAAAAATCCTCCTAGTGTCTAAAATGGTTTCCCCTGAAACAAAAATTCAAAAAGAACTTTCCAATTTGCAATTGGAATTAATTAAAAATAGATATAAAAATAGGTATAAAGGACCTTAGCCTAAGGGTCCAAATTTTTAGAAAATTTTGGATTATGGTCCAATTAAGATTCCTATGCACCAATAGGATCAATCCAAGTGTAGGGAGGAGATAAATTGAAGAATAAAAGAAAAACCCCCCAAAAATGAGTAAATGCTCACATAAGATGAAGAGTGGACTAAGGACCAAAGAAAAGAATAAAAAAAAC
Source organism: Cibotium barometz (assembly GCF_041138505.1). Taxonomy (NCBI): domain Eukaryota; kingdom Viridiplantae; phylum Streptophyta; class Polypodiopsida; order Cyatheales; family Cibotiaceae; genus Cibotium; species Cibotium barometz. The sequence goes on along the minus strand of NW_028229435.1, from coordinate 1,492,535 downwards.
TCAATTTTAACACCTCAGTGTGGGGATCTCCCCTCATGAAGTAGGCACCTTTTTCTCATCATTATCCCTAATTTTTTAATCAATAAAATGAGATATTTTCATCTCTCCTCTCTCCTGTTTCAAAACTAGATCCAAAAAGTAAGCTAAACTGACCCAAAAATGGTCAAAAATTGACCAAACTGATCTCGAAAATTTTAGAATCAGTTTGCTTGGTTAGAGGCTCACTTTTTCGTGTAAATAGAAGCCTCCTCCTTTTTAAAAGCTTAATGGTGTTTATGCACTATTAATCTACTCCTGTCCTGAGCCATCTACATTGAACTTTTTAATAATTCAATTATTTTTGGCCTAATCCTCTCCAAAGTGAATTGGTGGCCACTATTGCTTCAAACAATAGTAGAATCCTCAATCCCTCAAGCCAAAGCAGAGCTTACAAGCTCCATGTAAGCTAATTTTCTTACTTTGTTTATAAATTTTAATGAAAAATCTATGGTTTTCTTGATTTTTATGTTTTGCAAATGATTGAATTAAATTCAAATGCTATGCCTTGGATGAAAAGGCCACCCCCTTCTCTTCTTTACATTCCAATCTTTCTTAATCTTAGAAAGATTAACTAAGTGATTAATTAAACTCTTCTTATTGTTTACCTCTTGAATTTAGAAAATTATGTTCATTAGAATTCTACAATTCTAAGTTGGGTTAATTAAGTTAAATAAAGAAAGATAAAAATGAGAAATGGTCAGCCATACAAAGGAGGTTATGGCAAAATTTTCCTGAATTTTGTGAAAAAAAAAGTTTGTTTTTATGTTATTCCAAAAGAGTAATTCCCACCATTTTTTCGTCTGAAAGAAATATTCTAATTACTCCATGTATATATTCACCTATAAATATGCATGGATATCACTGATATTAATTTTTAAATTTGATTTCTATGCATAGAAAGATGCATAATGGATTTTTTTAATTATAAAAGTGTTATTCTTATTAAATTTGATTTCTATGCATAGAAAGATGCATAAAGGAATTTTTTTTCTATAAAAGTGTTATTCTTATTAAATTTGATTTCTATGCATAGAAAGATGCATAATGGAAATTTTTTTATTATAAAAGTGTTATTCTTATTAAATTTTATTTTTATGCATAGAAAGATGCATAAAGGAATTTTTTTAATTATAAAAGTGTTATTCTTATTAAATTTGATTTCTATGCATAGAAAGATGCATAATGAAATTTTTTTTATATAAAAGTGTTATTCTTATTGAATTTGATTTTTATGCATAGAAAGATGAATAAAGGAAATTTTTTATTATAAAAGTGTTATTCTTATTAAATTTGATTTTTATGCATAGAAAGATGCATAAAGGAATTTTTGTATTATAAAAGCGTTATTCTTACAAAAGAATTTTTGATAGGAATAACACTTTTTAAGAATTTTTTATAGGAATAACACGTTATTCCTATCAAATTTAATAGGATTAACACTTTTTATTTTAAAAGTGTTATTCCTATTAAATTTGATTTTATGCATAAATAGATGCATAAAAGGATTTTTTTAATAAAAGTGTTATTCCCATTGAAGTTGAATTTTATGCATAAATAGATACATAAAGAGTTTTTATATCAAAATTAGAATTCTCTTAAATTCTATGTTTAAATCGTATGAGTATTTGATAAATGAATAATTAAATACTCTAAGAGATAAATTTCTATCGTTTTATATTCACATGGACTGTAAGAAGAAAATTCAAGAAATCTATTGAGATGAGATGTGTATGAATGAGATATGATGTGGATAGATGTGATGTGATGTTATGTGGATAGAATGTATGTGATGATATGTGATGTGAATGAGTGTGATGCGATGTGATGTGAAACGGGATAGATGTGAATGAATGAGATGTGATGTGAATGGATGATATGTGATGAAAATGGAGAATGTGTATGTTAAGAATGGATGTGGATGTGGATATGAAGAATGGATGTGGATATGCTTGTGTGAAAGAATGGATGTGGATGTATGTGAGAGAATGGATGTGGATGTGTATGTGAAAGAATGGATGTGGATGTATGTGAAATAATGGATGTGGATGTGTATGTGAAAGAATGGATGGGGATGTGTATGTGAAAGAATGTGATGTGATGTAAAGAGATGTGATGTGACATGAAAATATGTGGATGTGAAGTGATAGATATGAATGTATGGATAGATGTGAGTAGCGATACATGTGAACGATTGGATGGATGTGGACGAATGAGATGAGATGTGTATGAATGAGATATGAATGTATGGATAGATGTGAGTAGCGATATATGTGAACGATTGGATGGATGTGGATGAATGAGATGAGATGTGTATGAATGAGATATGATGTGGATAGATGTGATGTGATGTTATGTGGATAGAATGTATGTGATGGGATGGTGATGAGAATGAATGTGATGGATATGAATGAATGTGATGTGATGGAGGTGATGTGATGTGAAATGGATAGATGTGAGTGAATGAGATGTGATGTGAATCGGGATGTTAATGAATGAGATGTGATGTCATGTGAATCGGGATGTGAATGAATGGTATGGGATGTGAATGGATGAGATGTGATGTGATGTGAATCGAGATGTGAATGAATGAGATGTGATGTGAAGTGGATGTGATGTAAATTGGGATAGATGTGAATGGATGATGTGTGATGTGAATGAATGTGATGTGATGTGATGTGAAACGGGATAGATGTGAATGAATGAGATGTGATGTGAATGGATGAGATGTGATGGGATGTGAATCAGGATGGATGTGAATCAATGAGATGTGAGGTGAAATGGATGTGATGTGATGTGATGTGGATCGGGGTAGATATGAATGGATAAGATGTGAATTAATGTGATGTGATGAGATGATGTGGATATGGGTAGATGCGAGTGGATGAGATCTGATGAGAATAAATGAGGAAAGATGTGATGAGATGAAAATGATGTAAATGGATGAGAATGGGAATACATATGAAATGGATGTGGATTAAATAATGGGATATGGGTAGATGCGAGTGGATGAGATCTGATGAGAATAAATGAGAAAAGATGTGATGAGATGAAAATGATGTGATTGGATGAAAATGGGAATACATATGAAATGGATGTGGATTGATGTGGAACAATGTGGAAAGACGAGAGTTCGTTATAGAAACTGTATTTATGAACTGTTTTATGTCAAGAATGCTGGGGAAGCATTTTGATTGTCTTGTGAATGAGGTCGTCGAGACCTAACTGATAAGTTGCAATAGCTGACGGAGAGTCAATGGAGAACGTCTCGTGTAGCAAGGTCCACTGAGGTCTTGACCAGCCTCAGTTCAATTTAAATGGTGAGCTTCTTGTACAGTGGATGAGAGACCATGGAAGCGGCCTATGAGTGAAGCGCTAGGTGACCTGCGAAGGATCCTAGAGGGTGCTGACCATACGATGCTCGGGCTGTGGGTCGCCGAAGATACCCACACGTGCATTGGGGAAGATATTTGGATCAAGGAGTAAGAGTTGTTTTTTGAATTCGGGCATGGATCTGGTTGATTGACCTTGCTGGTCCTCAACGGATGAGTCCATGGCTCTTTGATATGGATCTGTTGGTTGATCTTGTTGATCTTCAATGGAGATTCCATTTTGATTTTTATAAGTGAATATATTGCTAGATTCTATGAGCTAGGAACTATTGAAAAGGCCCCTGAGTGGACAAGTGGTGAGCATTCTGGTTGCCAATGATGCCATAGGTACAAAAATTTTTCTATGGAAAAGAATCAATAGTTGTGCCTCTCAATGAGGAAAAAAGCATTGGTCTCTATGATCTAAGTGCAAGTCTCTTCCTTAATCTGACTATGGGACTTACAGGCTTGGTTAAATCAGTTCAGTTAGTTAAGGCTCTTGACTACGTTAGAGTAAAAATATCATGGAGGAATCACCCATGCTTTCCAGGCAAGGGAAGTCTTTTCGGGTTCGGTTTTGAAAGAACGGAGGGATTAGTCTCTTGTCTGGATATACATGGGCGAAGCCCTGAGTGAGGGACCCTGCCCCCGTACGTAAGAAGTGCTACTTCCGCTGCTAGCACCCCAGAATTCGTTGCGCAGTGGGGACAGGGATCTTTTAGCTTGAATGCACAATGCAACTAGGATGTGTGTGAACAAGGCCTATGTAAAGAAATGGAGTCACATAATAGTCATTCCTGTTGAAGATGCTGCTATACGCACGAAACTATGTTTGAGGGACCAGATGAATTTATTGGAACGAACTTACAATTAGGGGACAATTCATTGTACTTGCAGAAAAGAATAATGAAGAGGGTGTGGACTTTTACATGCTGAGGTGTTGCCGTGAGATGCAAGAAGCTACATGAAAAATGAGAGATGCATGGGGAAATGAGTATTCTCGGGGCTTCCACTATGTTATTGAACATTATTACAAGGCTAGAGATGCACAACACTATACTTTGTTGGATCAAGAGCCTGAAGCTATCATCCAATCCCATCTTGTAGGTGTGCCAAGTTTGAACTGCCCCTGAAAGATGAGACAAGTAATATCTACTTCTTGTCTCATCGAGCGTGCATGAGGCTATATACTGTTCACTACCTTATGTAGATAAAAACACTATGTAGCTTTCAAGTTCCATGAACTACCATTAAAATTAATGCAACTTTAAAGCACCTTTGTGTTTGACAAGCTTTTTGTTGTGTGTAAATGGATGTGTAATTCTATGTGTGTTTAACTATTTGTGTGTATAACTCTGTGTGTGTAACTGTGTGTCTAACTTTGTGTTTGTAAATATGGAGGTGTAACTGTGTGTCTAACTGTGTGTGAGTGTGTGCGTGTCTAACTGTGTGTGAGTGTGTGCGTGTCTAACTGTGTGTAACTATGAGTGAGTGAGTGTGTGTGTGTGTCTAACTATGTGTAACTATGAGTGAGTGAGTGTGTGTGTGTGTCTAACTGTGTGTGTGTCCCTCTAACTTTGTGTCTAACTGTGTGTGTGTAGCTCTACAGGTGTAACTGTGTGTAACTATGCATGTGTGTGATTGTGTAGCTATGTGTCTAAATCACCATATGCTGCCAAGTTTGAACTGCCCCTAAAAGATGAGACCAGTAATATCTACTTCTTGTCATCGAGTGTGCATGAGGCTATATACTGTTCACTACCTTATGTAGATGAAAACACTATCCAGCTTTGAAGTTTCATGAACTCCCAATAAAATTAATGTAGCTTTAAAGCACCTTTATGTTTGACAAGATTTGTGTGTGTGTGTGTGTGTGTGTGTGTGTGTGTAAATGGATGTGTAATTCTATGTGTGTGTAACTATTTGTGTGTATAACTCTGTGTGTATAACTCTGTGTATAACTGTGTGTCTAACTTTGTGTTTGTAAATCTGCAAGTGTAATTGTGTGTCTAACTATGTGTGAGTGCGTGTGTGTCTAACTATGTGTAACTGTGAGTGAGTGAGTGTGTGTGTGTCCCTCTAACTATGTGTCTAACTCTGTGTGTGTGTGTGTAGTTCTATAGGTGTAATTGTGTGTCAAACTGTGTAACTATGTGTGTCTGTGGCTGTGTAGCTATGTGTCTAAATCACGATATTCTACCACTACATTAGGCTGCAGCCCTTCAAAAAGAACCCACTCTGCTGTGCTTTGGTGCACCAAAACTGGTGCTTAAAAGCATCATAGTCAATATAAAGACATCAATATTAAAAAAGATTTTGAACATGTAAATATAGATATCCTTTGCATTATCAAAAATTTTACACATCCTCGCCCCAGGAGAGTCACAATATCGACGATTTTTACATAATACTATTTTTACAAAAAATTTGGACAAAAGGGGATTCTCAAAACTTTGGACAAAAGGGGATTCTCAAAACTTTGGACAAAAGGGGATTCATCAGCAAAACTAAGATCTACTAGTTTTACTATAGTCAATTACAAGTTGATCGATGTGATCTCGACCGTTCTGTATGGGGTTGAAAAAGAGCCACATCTTTGGGAACGATGATTGCGCCCATCTACTTAACCAAGGCAACAAGGTTTTGGTCAAGTACTTTAGATCTTGTGCATCATCCTTCGGGAGCAAACTCCTTTGGACAACCGTAGGTGTTGTCCAGATTTCGTAGACTCTTGTATCTATTGTCATCCACCAACAGGGTGTTGTTGCTGTCATATTGCAGTAGCTTATGCCAAACAGTTGATAAGTTCTTCAAAAACATTGGCTTTTGCCAAAAGTTTTGAGGAGCACCACGAACGCACTTGAAGTTTGGCAATAATATCTCACAATCCTCCTGCGAGGACAACACCGCTGAAGTAGAAACACAATATGAAATTAGCCCTAGACATTGCAAGACATAATTAAGAGGCTAGATTAAGTACAATCTACTAAAAATTTAGAGTCCATACCTAAAAAAACCATTTTTATTCCATAAAGTTGATAAGCAGCAGGTCATGGAAAATCTAATATTGTGGTATGTGCAAGTGCTCCACAAAACAATATCCCCCAACTCTTTTAAGCCTTTTAGAAAACTCCCTGATATACACCATAACTTGTTGTCCACCCTGTGTACTGTGAATTCATTCAAATTTCAAAACTTTAAATGTCATGGCTGTGTGCCCCACACCCTTTTCATCAGTATCCCATTCATGTCCACCACAAACAGTCTCCTCTTCTTTGGAATCCCATCAACTATATCTTTCATAACATGACTGCTCACTTCAGGACCGCTCTTCCGTAGCACCAATTACTTCAGCACCAACTGATGAACTACACATATTGGTAGCACTAACATGCTCCTTAGGTTGCTCTTGAACATGTGTAATCCTGGTTGAACCTATATATGAACATCGACACACTACTACATAATTCACAAAATAAGGTCATTATCAAATACCAAAAAAGAGAGACATGTTTCAAATACACAATAGAGGCATAAAGACACATGATTTTGCAAAAGATTAATACATTGAAGACAAATTGTCAGTACATAAGGTGGCAATGATTCCATGGTAGAGGATGCATGATTCCTAGAAGTTGGAACTAGAGATGATAAGAGGTGTCAACGATGCCAGCGCACACACCCCCACATGCAGGCATAGACAATCACACACTAGGATACAGATTTCCTAGATGACTTGCATCTCCTGGCTGTAACCATAGATGATACCAGCGCACACTCCCCCACACGCAGGCATAGACAATCACACTAGGATACAGATTTCCTAGATGACTTGCATCTCCTGGCTGTAACCATAGATGATACGTACACATCTTCTTCATCCTCATCATTACCACTAGGTTCTTCTTTGGGGGGATCTTGATTCCTTTCACTTGGGACTTTTCTCATCTTTGCAAGCCTTGATCTCAGAGTGTTGCACGGTGATGTCCCATTTGTGGATCTACGCTTAATAGGTGATCTAAAAGTGGACTTTGTAGGGGACTTTGCATCTATACATTTGCACTTTGGAGGTGACCTCATAGGTGGTTGCAGCTATATATCCAATTCTATTCACTCCGGATCGCTGCGTGTACCCCTTCGTTTGGGTGAATCTGCAGGTTTGTTCTTCTTAGCTTCAGTCAGTGTCCCACTAGAAGCACTTCCATCATCGTGAAAACCCAGATTAGACTTTGCAGACTTCTTTGCTGGTTTAGGAGAAACCTCCTCAAGGACAATATCCCCCTTTCCTAGATCTGTGACCTCCTTGACTGCATACGACAATATTCATATCTAATATACACTAACAAACATGATAGGGAAAGCAACAAATGATAAGACTACCAATGTACAAATCATGTCACCTGGTTTGGGGGACTTTGCATCTATACATCTACGCTTTGGAGGTGACCTCACAGGTGGTTGCAACTGTATATCCAATTCTATCCACTCCGGATCGTTGCATGTACCCCTTCATTTGGGTGTATCTATAGGTATGTTATTCTCAGCTTCAGTTGGTGTCCCACTAGAAGAACTTCCATCATCTCGAAAACCCATATTAGACTTTGCAAGCTTCTTTGCTGGTTAAGGAGAAACCTCCTCAAGGACAATATCCCCCTCTTCTAGATATGTGACCTCCTTGACTACATATAACAATATTCATATCTAATATAAGCTAACAAACATGATAGGGAAAGCAACAAATGAGAAGACTGCCAATGTATAGAGCATGTCACCTGGTTCACGGTCTTCACATGCACATCCTTGTTGATAGATTGCCTCCTTGTGTCAGTCATCTCCATCGTCTTGCCATCTCCCACTACACTTCCATGAGAATATGTGACTAAAAAAAGTCAAGACAACAGATTAATCTTCAAATCCTTCAAAACAACAACATATCAAAACATATTAGTTCACATACATTTGAATGGTGTAAGAGTTTCATCCAATTTATCACCAAAGTTGTCCTTGAAGTCCTTTAAGCATATATGTTTTGCTTGTAATGTGTGCAAGAGAAGAATAAACACATAAGCAAACATAAAAACTCAAGAATTATAAATATGCATCCTCACAAGCAAGCATAAAAGAAATTATTCAATACCTAAAGCATTGGTGCACTCTTTACCCAAGCGTCAAGACCTAACATCCTCAAGGTCCTTTCAGGAACAATCTGGTCACACTACTCTAGAGCTACACATTTCTTTACCTCCACACACATGTGCACAAGGCTCATGAAATGATAAATGTGTTGGCAAGGCAAGAAAAACACCTCGAGTGCACATGCATTGAAGGCATGACCACACCAACAGCACTCACTAAAGCCAAAAATTCTTATACCCTCCCACCACACCCGCCGGTGTTGATAAAAGAGGCCGAGCCAGGATATGAGTGCTTCCATTAGCCTTACTTTGTAGCTCTGACGCAAAGCTGAAATTCAATCTTGCTTTTTCCAGAGTTCTCTTCCAAAGTAGCCTGCCATAGAGTGCACCATAATCAAAGAAACATGAAATCTGTATGCACATAAGTATTAGCACCATGTGATTGAATCTAGCATATGTGCAAACCTTCAAACCACCATGCAGAAGTAGTGAAGTACAGCATTGAGCTAATGTGCAAAGCTTCAAACCACCATGCAGAAGTACTGAAGTATAGCATTGAGCTAATGTGGTATGCTTTAAAGCACCATGCCCATTGAAACAAGCATGTGTGCAGTGTTTCAAAGCACCTCTAGTATATCATCTTACATGTGTAGTGCTTCAAAGCACCATACAAATTAAATGAAGCATATGTGTAGTGCTTCAAAGAACCATGCAGTAGAGGGAAGCATATGTGCAGTAGTGCTCCAAAGAACCCTACAAATTGAGTCAAGCATATGTGCAGTAGAGGGAAGCATATGTGCAGTAGTGCTCCAAAGCACCCTACAAATTGAGTCAAGCATATCATTGAGCTCGTGTGATGTGCTTTAAAGCAACATGCTCACTAAAACAAGCATGTATGTAGTGCTTCAAAGCACTATCCACCAGCACATTATCTTGCATATGCAGTGCTTCAAAGAACCATGCACATTATCTTGCATATGCAGTGCTTCAAAGAACCATGCACATTGTCAAGCATATGTGCAGTAGTGCTTCAAAGCACAGTTCATATTGAGTCAAGCACGTCATCTTGCATGTATAGTGCTTCAAAGCACCATGCAGAAAGAAGCAAGCATATGTGTAGTGTTGCAAAGCATCATGCTAATTATATCAAGCACAACATTGAGATCATGTGTTGTGCTTTAGAGCACCATGCACATAGAATCAAGCATTTGTGCAAGGCTTCAAAGCACCATCGATCATATTGGAATGAGGCATGTAGTGCTTCAAAGCACCATGCAGATTGAGTAATAAAGCACATTACTGAGGTCATGTGTTGTGCTTTAAAGCACCATGCTCTATCCAACATTGCTTCAAAGCACTATCCAGCACATCATCTTGCATGTGTAGTGCTTCAAAGCACCAAATCAAACATATGTGCAGCAGTGCTTCAAAGCTCAATGCATATTGATCATCTTGCAAGTGCAGTCTAAACTGACATTAATACAAGTAAGGAAAGATAGCTACACTAAAAAGAAGAGATAGATATGGTTCCTTAGCAACTGAAACCTTCATTTTAAGCTCACGTATCTCATCCTCATTTGGAAACAAATGCTGGACCCTTGAGATTATATGAGAGACACCTTGCATTCTAGTAAGCAATGACTGAATCTCCTTGAAATTACTCTTTTGGCTGAGTGAACCTTTTGCCAAGTGTAAGGCATTATTTGCCTCTTGCAGTGATCCTCTCGCTTCTTCAATCTTTGACACCAAATCTGATATCTTCTGCAAGGCCCATGGAGACCACCATTTCATCAAGGGTATCTTCTTCTTCCTTGGTAAGGCACACTTTTGTATAGCAACCACCATAACTTTCACTTGGTTGTTGTAGGTAGTCTGAGTGAGGAATTGACCCCATGGTAGAAGTACCCTGCAATCTCTTTAGAACCTTGTTCTCCTTGAGCTGCCATCTGTCCATCTTGCCTTCCAACTAATTGTGCTTTTGTAACTAATTCATTGCTTCCTCTACAAAAGTGAGCCCAATTGATTTGTTCTGGTGCAACCTTTGACCGCTCAAGTGCAAACCCCTTTGCAAAGTAGACACCCAACTCACCATTCTTAGTAGGAAGCTCTTGGTAGACATTCCAATGGTGGAGGAGCATTAAATCCTCGTGGTACTCTTCCCTGAATTCATCATGCTTGATTTTTTTGTCCAGGCCAGGCATTGGACATGCAAACACATTGGTCCAATAAGCTTGTGAAATCTCCCAAATCTGTCGTGGGTCCTTACCGACAGTTGACAAACCATGGATAGCTACAAAATCTGCAATTGTCCTCCAAAATGTTCTCTACAATGGCTCAGCAATGGGAAGCCTCTTCTTGTGAGACCAGCCTGAGATGACTTAGTAGGCTTATGCATCTTGTAAAAGAGGTATCCCCTGCTAAGTAACCCTTGCGGTGCCTCTCTCTAGATAGCTTAAAAAACAAGGTGCATGTAGGAGAAATGGCCCGAAATGTTTAGAGGGAGCTTGGAAGGAAGCATGTAGGGCTGGAAAGCTTACCTCTACCTGTGAACAACAAAGCATGCAGAATTGAGTGGCACCCTACTCCAGTCATGACAGTTACAAAGGTTCAAAGGCACCCACGTCTTCAAATGAATGCCCCATCACTTTTTTCTAAAATTGAAAGGCTTTTTAAAAATGTATCCTATAGTCTAGAAAAATGGCCTTTATAAAAAAAATGAATTTTATCAGTCTTTTGAAAGGAAAAATAAAACCTTCAAAAGGTGCTCAATTTCCATGCTTGAAAGCCAAAATAGCATGACACCTGCCCATGCTTTTACCCTATAGTGGTCGAGATAAAGGAGGTTGACTGTCACTTTTAACTACAAAGACAAGAGGAAGGCTTAAAACTCTTGACAATGCTTGACCATGTGATTGAGATCATTGGGTGAGATCCATGGCTGAAGCTGAGAACTGATTGTGGGGCTGAGAGTCAGTGTAGCAAGGAAAAGATTGCGGCAAAGAAACTAGTCGTGGCCGAGTGAAAGTGGCAAAGCGACTGTAAGTTCAGTTATCGTGGTCAAAAACAGTCAGAAGCTGCTCAAGTGCAAGGCAGTGAGCAAACAAGCGAAGGCCGATTTGAAAACAAGGTGGTGATAAGGAAGAGCTGGCTATGATCAAAGTGGCAAGCTCGTCCTGGTGCAGGCACCATTTTTCAGTAAATGGTGTAGAAGAAGGTGGGTTGGAAGATTCCTTCAAAAACATGGGAAAGTTCAAATATGGAAAGGTTCCATGTGGAGGCTTCTGAAATGAAGTAAAATAAAATCACTTTAATGCACCATTCAAAAGAGGTATTTTTTGGTGGGTGGGTCAACCATAGTATATTGATGTGAGAGTCTTACTTGGGGCAAGTTTTGTGTACACTCATTATTGTGAGAGGAACAAATCACTTGTAAAAGGTTCTTATTGGGTATGATGAAATGAACATAATAGAATTTTTTTTAGATACCAAGGAATCAAGAGCACAAGGGGTGGTAGAAGTATCTTCAGACTCCTCTGTTGAGTTTCAAGAGAGGAACAAATCACTTGTAAAAGGTTCTTATTGGGTATGATGAAATGAACATAATAGAATTTTTTTTAGATACCAAGGAATCAAGAGCACAAGGGGTGGTAGAAGTATCTTCAGACTCCTCTGTTGAGTTTCAAAATACTCAAGCACGGGTCGAGAAGGAGTACTTTGTAGCTCAAAGCATAGAGGAGGTCACATCCAAAAAAAGGGAGTAGACTTCCAGAGTAAAACAAAATGTCAAAAAAAGGACAAGGCATTTTGATACACTTCAGGTTTTGGACAACCTAAAAAGCAAACTTCAAAAATGGAGCAATCAACTAGGAAGGGAGAATCACACAAGAAAGGAGTAGAAGAAAAGCGCTGGTATTACGAGGCTACCCTAGCTCAAGGACTTGGACATTTCTTAGCTTCTAATATGGAGCTCTATGGCTGTGGTGATGGATTCTAAAACATTGGTTTTATCATTTGACTTGTATTAATCTTTCAGTTGTTTCTAAATAGCCAAAGTTGTTTGATTTTGCTTAATCTTACTCTTCAAAATCTTAGTGATGGGGAAGGACTTCTTTGAAAAGAGTGATAGATTTGATGGTACAAAGTATCACACATGGTCCATAAAAATGCAAATGGCCATGATAGAGGACTATTGGACCATAACAAAGGGTGATTACAAGAAACCAACCAAGGATGCAGAGGCACAAAAAGTCTTGGAAGCACTTGACATGAAGGCTTTGGCCTTGTCAAAGGATTAGATGACACTCAAATACCACAGGTAGCAAGTGCTGCTTTAGCTAATGAAGCATGGACGAGGCTTAAAGGTAGCTTTGGTCAAACTAATGCTCCTTCAAGATTACGAAAGAGACTATATCGACTTGACATGGGAGACAAGGATAATGTTGCAACCCATCTAAGCAATATCATTATGAATCAGCTTTCAGGGACAGGGGTAATCATTACCGAGGAAGAAGCTATCTTTGTGTTGCTTTCTTCAATGCACCCAAAGTTTGATAATGTGTTTGGTGTTATTTCCAACCAACCAAATTTAACGTTACCCTTGTAAGTGTAGCATCTCATTTGGTCATGGAAGAAGCTCAACTTGGAGTTTCAACTGATGGCATTGAGTCCTTAAGTGTGGAAGTACCTGTTTCAGAATCTACCATGATGTCCAAGGAAGAGAACTTGAGAAGAGAAAGAAGAAGAAGGGACCCAAACCTTGCTTCTACTCCAAGAAGAAAGGTCGTATGATCAAAGACTGCTTTCAGAAAAAGGCTGATGAAGAAAAGCTGAAGGAGATTAAAGGACAAGGGCAAGTAAGAGGCCAACACGGTCATTATTGATTCAGACTATGGTTTTTAGCAAAGAAATGAGTAAGCGTTGTAAATCTTTTTAGCCAGTGGGTATTTTTATGTTTTGGTGTGTTTTCAAAGAACTTGAACTTGGTGAGAGCTTACCTTGTGTGGTGAAGCTAAACCAAGAGGGAATATTGGAATTAATGGTTTAGCTTTAGGATTATCTTTAACGTTTGTGGTGCGTACTTTTACAAGGTCGAGTAAAAGGGACTAGATAAGCTAGTTAGAAATAAGAGTCTAGGTGGCATGGGTGTCACATGGCATGGGTCAAGTGGGCACCCTATTTGAAGAGGTCTTGGAGGTGGCCTTAGATTCTCTCAAGGGGAACTAGACATCATAGATGATGTCATGGAAGTAGGCGCCTTCTTCTCCCTCTCCCTATAAATTGGGAGGTGACACTTAGCTCCTTATGACCATTGTTTAACTCTTGTATTAGCACTTGAATAAAAGGGATGTGTGCCTAGTTCTTTGTGGACTACATCTAGTAGCTATTTTGTTGCTTAACATGCTTATGGAGTGCTTGTATATTTTAGGTCAATTTCTAACACTTATGAGTGCAAAAACAAACCAACATCGCGTGAAGAACGTCAGGGATTAATTATAAGAGATCAAAAAATAAGAAAAAATTTGCAGCAGAATGTATGTGGATTTTCAAGTAGTAACAATGCTCGTGGAGCAAGAAGAAAAGTTGTTGAACCTTTGGCCGAGGAGATTGAATAATATGCACATGTCAATGCTTTTGTTCATATAGGTAAGGCTGAAAATCGAGCCTCAATTATAAAAATCTCCATCAAAATTACAAATAATGTTTTTCAAGTGTTGATTGACTCGGGAAGCACCCATAGTTTTCTATCACCCCACATGACAAAACAATTAGGAATAGCTAAATCTTATCAAAAGAATCTTATGGTAGAGCTTGCTTCAGGAAAGCAATAGACATGTAAGGATTATGTCAAGAATATGCCTTTCGTCATAGGTGATCTCAAGTCAAAAGCAAATTTCTATGTGTTGCCTTTAGGAAGGTATGATGCAATTTTAGGGATGGATTGGTTAGTGCCTAAAAAGGCTAGAACATTGTGTCATGAGAAGCACAATTGCATGATTGGAGATGACGGTAAAGATTATTGCTTTAGAGGGTCAAATATGTGATGTAGAATTTAGAATGATGTCTGGTATATAGTTTGTTAAAACATCAAGAAAAGCTTGTCATGTATATGCCGTGGAATTGCTGATAGAAAGTCTTAAGGAACAAAAAAAGGGTGATGATCATCCTATGCTTCAAGAATTTCAAAATTTGTTTCCTAATGATTTTCCTAAATTGCCTCCGCATAGATTTGCAGATCACGAAATAGAGCTGATACCTGGTGTAAAACCTGTATGTAGAGCTCCTTATTGTTTATGTGTGGAGGAAATTGTAGAGTTGAAAATGTAATTGCAAAAATTGCTTGATCAGGGATTTATTAGGCCTTGTGTGTCACCATGGGGTGCTCCTATTCTCTTCGTAAAGAAGAAGGATGGGACTATACAGCTGAGTGTTAATTATAGGGGGCTCAATAAGTAAACGATCAAGAATAAATACCCATTGCCAAGAATGGGGGAGATTTTTGATGAGCTTGTAGGGAGTTGCATATTTTCTAAAATCTCAGAAGACATATGTTAAGGCTCAAAAGAGTTTCTTTTGTCCAAGAATGAAAGATTATGTGGCAAAATGTAAAAAATGTCAACAGGTGAAAGCTGAGTGTAGAGAGTGTCATTTGTCAGGAAAGTTGTCATTAGAAGTGTCATTAAAGATGTCATTAGGTTGGAATATGAAGGGTCATTTTGAATATGAAGAGTCACTAAGATATGAAGGGTCATTTTGAATATGAAGAGTCACTAAGGAGTCAGTTAGTCAGTTAGTTGTAATGGAAAGAGTCGCCTAGGAGTCTTTTTAAAGGCATAGCCTTCTTGTAATCGTGTGTGGTGTGTGAGAAATCAAGAATCAAGAAATCAGTTTGAGTTTCGCCTCTCTCTCTCTCTCTCTCTCTCTCTCTCTCTCTCTCTCCGTTTTTCAATCTCTCTGTGTAATGTTTCCATGAGAGTCGTGTGAGTGTGTGTAACCTTGTTGAGGGCTACGGCCTTTAGCACTTGGCGATCAACGTTGGGTATCCTATTTTCTCCTACTAGCGGAGGTGTGTGCTGAATAAAGCAATTTGGTGGAGCAGCAAAAGGAATCGGCTGTCAAATGCAGTTAGGCTTTGTAGTAGGGCAAAGTGTAGAAGGAGGCTGGCGTAATCAAAGTCTAGTACGGGTTGCCGACTGTATTGATGAGTGGAGATGGCAAGGTCACAACCCAATAAGGGTACTGTTTAATATGAGCAATCCGTATAATTCAGCAGAGGAAGCAATTTCGTTGGGCTCAAGCAACGTGGTGATGCTATTTCAAATTCATTCGGTGTGAGCAGTTCGGATATTACAGCAAATGCAATGATTTCGCTTGCTTTTAGAAGATGGGTTGAATTCGAAGCAGAATTCGAATCAGGGGGATTTAGTGCAGCGCTTATGGAGGAGTTTCTGAATAATAAGCAGTCACAAGGAGGAGTGAAGTTGAAGGTGTTGGTGCAGGCCGAAAGGGGGAAGATCCTGTTGGCAGAAGGGCGAATCAGAGAAGCCATTAATATTTCTAGAATTATGTATGGTTGTTTTTATTTTCGTAATTGAAGGGGGCATTCATGCACAGAAGTGCATATCTATATTGAAGTCGAGGATGCTAATTGCATCCAAAGAGCCAATGAGATTCAGGTCTCTCAAGGTGTCGACATCAGGAGGAACTTTTGGACACGCAAATTCAAGCGGGTGACTTTTTGCAAGGATGGAGTGATCCGAAGGGGACATACCAGGCAAGAGACCGGATGTACCACCTGGCGACGCGAAGCCTGCAAGAAGCGCAATCTTGGATGAGTTGATGGAGGAATCTTTTGGTGAATCGATGCCAAGACGAGATTTGCAAACTTGTCATTTATTGTCTCAAAAATGAATGTAAACCCTGGGATAAGGCATTTGACCTCTATCAAGGGTGTAGTGGGTCCTCAATTGCTTCGCAACTATTCCCTCGGGCGTGCGTGTCATTAGAAGTGTCATTTGTCCAGAAAGTTGTCATTAGAAGTGTCATTAAAGATGTCATTTAAGTTGTCGTCGCTCGAAAGTGTCATTAGGTTGGAATATGAAGGGTCATTTTGAATATGAGTCACTAAGATATGAAGGGTCATTTTGAATATGAAGAGTCACTAAGGAGTCGGTTAGTCAGTTAGTTGTTATGGAAAGAGTCGCCTAGGAGTCTTTTTAAAGGCATAGCCTTCTTGTAATCGTGTGTGGTGTGTGAGAAATCAAGAATCAAGAAATCAGTTTGAGTTTTGCCTCTCTCTCTCTCTCTCTCTCTCTCTCTTTTTCAATCTCTGTGTGTAATTTTTCCATGAGAGTCGTGTGAGTGTGTGTAACCTTGTTGAGGGCTACGGCCTATAACACTGAGCATGTAAAGAAACCACGCTCTATGTTACCATTAGATGTGCTAGAGATGAAGTGGCAGTGTGTATATCAATGGACTTTATTGCTGGGCTACCAAGGACTAAGAGGAGGTTATGACAGCATTTTTGTGGTGGTAGAAAGGCTTACAAAAGCCATTGATTTCTTTCCTATCAAGAGTTCATATACCGCTATGGATGTGGCAAATGTGTTTTTGAAGAATATCTTCAAGTTACATGGTATGCCTAAAAGTATAGTATCGGATCGAGATTCTTGATTCGCTTCAAACTTTTGGCAGGCATTCTTTAAAGCTTTTGGGACATCACTTAATATGAGTACATCATATCATCCTCAAAGTGATGGGTAAATAGAAAGAGTGAATCAAATCTTGGAGAACATGTTAAGAATGTATTGCATGGATAAACCTAGAAAGTGGGATGAATACTTACATATGGTGGAATATGCATAATAGTAGTCCATAGTCTACTATTGGAATGTATCCATTTAAAGAATTATATGGGCAAGATTGCATGTCACTTGTATTATGATATGATCCTCTTGGGGGAAGGTTGAGATAAGTAAACAGATGCTTGATGAAATGGAGATGTAGACAATAGACATAAGGGAATGCATAAGAGTTGCATAAAGTCATAAAGAGTTATGCAAACAAGAAAACAAATCCAAGAGAATTCAATGAGGCTGAAATGGTATTTTTAAAGGTGAAACCAAAGAAGAGTTCTTTAAGATTTAGAAAGTTTACGAAATTGGCACCTAGATATGCAAGACCTTTCCAAATACTTAAGAAGATTGGAACACAAGCTTATCGCCTACAACTTCTAGAAGGCACTACAAGAGCTTGAGGGCATACCGACGCAAATGTCGAACGTTGGTATGCCCATGATAATGTTGGAGGAGACAAGTCGGGCGGGGTATTTTCAAATTTTCGTTTCCCGGTGCGTATACCGACACGTATACCGATGCTTATTCCGACGCATATACCGACGCACATTCCGTAGTATATACCGACGCATATTCCGACGTATATTCCGTAGTATATACCGATGCTCGTAAGTTTTTTACAGCCGAGAGCCTATTTTCTGATTTTTTCGCAGAGTACAGCGCGTTACAGAGAAGGTCTCTTTCTCTCCCTCTCCTCTTTTTTCCTCTCTCCTCTTTTCTCCTTCTTTCTTCTTTTCTCCTCTTCTCCTTCTTCTAATATGTTCTTTCTTTTACTTTTTGATTTAAGAATTAGGACGTTTAGGGTTTTGTGTTTTTTTGGCTCTATATGCATGTTGAGAGCTCTCTATGTATGCATAGATCTCCTAATGCATGCATAGAGATTTTAGGGTTTTGTATTAGTTCTTATTCTTGTGTTTAATTTACTAATTATTTTGTTTAATATTTTGTTTTGCAGCTCTTTCACCTCACCAATCTTCCACCAATCCTCTCCTTCAGCTTCGCAAAAAAGAGGTAGATCCTCTTTCGATTTTTCTTGTTTATGCTATTTTCTATGAATTATTGCATCCCTGTTTTATGGTTTAGGGTTAGTTTTGGGTTCTTGTAAGCTTATACATAGGATTAATTAAATATCTATGCATAAAACCTATCATAAGCTTGCAATCTCTATGCATAGCCTTCTTGCAAGCTTTATGCATAAGCTCTATTCATAGAGCTTGCGAGCTTATGAAATCTCTATGCATAAGCTCTATGCATAGGCTTTATGCATAGAGTTTACAAGCTTATAAAATCTCTATGCATAGGTTTCTTGCAAGCTTATAAAATCTCTATGCATAGGTTTCTTGAAAGCTTGCATGGACATTGTACATAGAGCTTGCGTAGCCTTCTTGTTGAAAGCTCTATGCATAGCCTTCTTGTAAAAGCTCAATGCATATGCTCTATGTATAGGCTTTATACATAGAGGTTGTAAGATTATGAAAGCTCTATACATAGGGCTTGTAAGCTTATGCAAGCTCTATACATAGAATTTATGCATAGAGCTATATGAATCTAGCTGAATGCATGAATTAAGATCTATCCATAAAGCTTAATACATAATGTTTTATGTATAAATCTTATGGATGAGCTTTATGCATAAGGCTTCACATGCGTTATGTTTCTTTGCATAAACCTTTTTTTGATGTAGAGTGCCTTGCATGGATGGAAAGCATAAGCTTTTTGAATGTTTATACTCTCTTATACATATAACATATAAGTCTTATGCTCTGTTTTTCTATGCATAAGGTATTCTCTTTATTCATAGAGTTTATATATGTTATCAAGGTAAGATCTCTTATCCATGTAAAACAAGATCATGTTTATTACACCATTGGGTGATGGGATTAAGGGTTAGCATAGTGCATAAGGCTTAAAGCATAGAGCTTATGCATAGAGCTTATGCATAAGTGTTGCATAGAGCTTATGCATAAGACTTATGCATAGAGCGTATGCATAAGACTTATGCATATGGCTTATGCATAGAGCGTATGCATAAGACTTATGCATAGAGCTTATGCATAAGACTTATGCATATGGCTTATGCATAGAGCTTATGCATATGGCTTATGCATAGAGCGTATGCATAAGACTTATGCATATGGCTTATGCATAGAGCTTATGCAAAAAGCTTATGCAGTTGGCTTATGAAGTTGGCTTATGCATAGAGCGTATGCATAAGACTTATGCATATGGCTTATACATAGAGCGTATGCATAAGACTTATGCATATGGCTTATGCATAGAGCTTATGCATAAGGCTTATGCAGTTGGCTTATGCATAGAGCTTATGCATAAGGCTTATGCATAAGACTTATGCAGTTGGCTTATGCATAGAGCTTATGCATAAATCTTGCAGCCTTATTATGCAAGCTTATACTTATGGCTTACAAGCCTCACTATGCATACGATTGCATAAACCTTATTCATAAAGCTTGCATAAGACTTACGTATAGAGCTCAATGTGTAGGCTCTATTTACAGAATCTATGCAGAGATAAGCTAATGTATGAGTTATTTTTAAAATCTCCCTCAACGGCTAGGGAAAAGAAGCCCGTTTGACGCTTTTTTAAATATTTTTAAAGTCTCCCTCAACGGCTGGGGAAAAGAAGCCCGTTTGACGCTTTAAATGTTATTTTTTAAAATCTCCCTCACGGCTGGGGAAAAGAAGCCCTGTTTTATGGTTTACATAGTGCTTTGTGTAATGCATAATGATTTGTGTTTAATGAGCTGCATATGTTATCCTGCTAGATGGAGCCTCTCAATCTTGAAGAGAGAACAGCGTGTCCATGCATGCGATGTAAGTACCAAATCTTTCGAAAACGAAGGATTTGCAACCAGCACGTTCATGACGCTGGCATATTTCCAATGGAGCGCTTGCAAAATTTACGGTTTCAATCGTACAACCAAGCAAGTGTGCAGCCGCATCTTGATAACATTGCGCCTGTGAATTCTCGTCCCCAACAAAGGATGAGGATATCGCAGGAGGGAGTGACAGATGGAGCTCAATTAACAGCACCCGAGGGAATGGAAGAAGGTCAGCAAATGGAAGAAGGTCCAATGGAAGAAATGTTGGATGCCTTCATCGAGCAACAAGAAGCTCTCTTCGAGGAGCATGAACATGAAGATCATCAACCACGACATTCTCAACGGTCAAATTATGAACCAGAGGAAGAGGCCATGCGTAAACTTGCACGCCTTCCATTATACAATGGTGCCAACATATCTGTATTGCGTGCATCTCTTACGATGCTAAATTTGCAGTCAATTTTTGGATGGTCTAATACAAGTGTCACTGAACTATTCAAGTAAGGACTTTTTTTGGAGATTACACCTACTGTTGAAATGATAAATTATAAACTTGTATTTGAGAAAATCTTAATAGTAACGATCAGATATTGCCATACTTACAGGCTTTTGAAAGACCAGATATTGCCCCCTGGCAACGAGATGCCTCCATCTCGTGCAGATGTGAAGAAGTTATTGAAATCCATAGGCATGGATTACAATAATATTCATGCTTGTCGCAATGATTGTTGCCTCTTCCGCCATGAATATGAGCATTTGCAAGAATGTCCCCATTGTGGCTCTAACAGATATAGAGAAGATGTTCAGGGGGAAGCTGTCCCGGTAAAGTTTCTCAGGCACTTTCCAATCATCCCAAGAATAAAAAGCATGTTCAGGTGCAAATCTATAGCAAGCTTGATGACATGGCATGCCACAACTCGATCCACAGATGAAGTGATGCGTGTGCCTGCTGACTCACCCGCATGGAGACACATTGAAGAGAAATGGCCGGCTTTTAAGGAAGAACCTCGAAACCTCCGTCTTGACCTAGCAATGGATGGTGTAAACCCTTTTGGTTTAAGGAGCTCTTCATGGAGCACATGGCCTGTTTGCCTTGTGAATTATAATCTTCCGCCATGGTTAGCAATAAAGAAAGGTCATTTGTTGCTCTCATTAATAGTTCTAGGAAAGTACAAGGTGAAGAACATGGATGTATATTTGGCACCACTTATTGATGAGTTACGCACCTTGTGGAACGGAATTGAAGTGAAGGACATGTCAAAGCAGCAGAGTGGCCAAAGACTTACAACTGTGCAAGGTATTCTCATGTGGACAATGCATGATTGGCCTGGATATGGAGAATGCTCAGGTTTGTCTATATCGGGTTACAATGCATGTCCTCTATGTGGTCCTCGACTTGATTCAAGATACTCAAAAGCATTACGAAAGAATGTCTACCAAGGACATGTTAGGTATCTTCCAGAAAATCATGAATTGCGGGATGGTAATCTAGGAAGACCTCCTCCAAGTGCATTGAAGGCAAGCAATTGGAAGATCAAATGGGAGGAATGTGGCAACTTGGCATGTCCTGGGATGAAGAGGCTCTCTATCTTTCACCAACTCCCCTATTGGGGTGATCTCCTTATAAACCATTTGCTTGACCCGATGCATATTTTCAAGAATGTAGCTGACATTCTGTGGAAGACCATGATAGGAAAAAAGGAGACTAAAGGCCAAAGGGATGACTTGGAAGAGATTGGTTGCATGCAAGAGTTGTGGGCTCGCACTAGACCGAATGGAAAGGTGCTACTTCCAAGAGCCCCATGGGTTTTTAGCAAGATGGAGGAACAACAAGTCAAGAGGACAATTTCAGAGTTTCGGACTCCTACAGGTTGTATGCATTGCTTGAAAAGTGCATTTACAAAGGATGATGATCTAAGTGGCCTCAAGAGTCATGATTGGCACAAGTTTCTACAATTTGTGCTACCCATAGCAATAAAAGATTGCCCCACTGAAGACATTAGAGCTACTATCTATAAGATTGGCACATTGGTGCGCTGGATTTCTTCAAAAGAGATAAAGAGAGACACTTTGGAGACAGCGCGTTTAAACTCCATAGAGGCAGTCTGCATGGTAGAGAAGTTTTTCCCTACAATTTTATTAACAATCCAGATGCATCTGCTAGTTCATGTTGTAGATGAGGTTGCAGTTGCTGGAACAGTCCATTCAAGATGGATGTTCTTTTTGGAGAGGTTTATGAAGACATTAAAGGGATTTGTTCGCCAAATGGCTCGCCCAGAGGGTAGTATGTCAGAAGGGTGGCTGATACAAGAGTCCCTTGTTTACATCACTGAATATTTAAGTTCCTCAGATCCAGAGATACCTCGACTATGGTCTCAAGAGTCTAACAGGCGAGTCATTGGTGAAGAACCTCAAGGCGGCCAAGGCATTAAGAGAAAGATGGATAACAATTTGAGGGAAAAAATCAACAAATTTTGCATCTTGAACTCTCATGTAATGGAGAAGTGGATTGAGACATATGAAGCTCTCAAGCGACAGCGAGTACAAGATCGTTTAAGTTTCACAAGGAATCGCACTACAAGAAATCTCCCATATCCAGAAGGTATGCAAGCTCTTCCGGACTTTCCCACAGGTAGATGGCTAGAAGCTACCATTTTAGAAGCCAAACGTGTTGGTTTAACTATAACAGAGGAGGAGGAGGAGCTTACAAAAGGATGCGATTGGCATGTAAGTGTTTAAGTTCTACATGTCTCTCTTTTTTTTCTCTACATGTCTCAGTGTTTGATTCTCCATCAACAATCTTTTTGTGCTATTTGTAGTATCACAAATATGGGGCGTTTTGGTCACATGGATGTCATTTTCGAGTAGAACGAATAGACCAAAGAAGAGCAACCTTTGATTGTGGTGTCACAGCACAGTTTGTTCAAGAAATTCATGCAAGTGCAAGTGATGATAACACAATTACTGGAATGCTTGATTACTTTGGAACCATTTAAGATATATTAAAGGTTGGCTTCAGAAGTTTTGAGTTGTTTATCTTTGATGTGAAGTGGTTCAAGGTAATCATGAATGGGCCACATGCAACTGTACGTAGAGACAAGAGTGGCCTCATCCAAGTGGACTCCACAAAGGTATGGACCGATCAGCAAGATACTTTTGTGCGCCCAGAGCATTGTGAGCAGGTTGTCTTTAAAGCGGATCCAAAAGATCCACGCTGGCTGTTTGTGGTTCAAGTCGTCCCCCGCAGTAAGCAAATTTTTGAAGAATTTGAGCTACAACAAGGTGATGTGGATGCACAAGGTAATGGAGAGCAGCAAGAACAAGCCGATATCAACAATGAAGAGGAGCAAGCAATTGAAGAGGAGCAACTAGAGCAAGATCCAAATGAAGAGGTGCAAACCAAGGAAGCTGAAAAACATGTTGAGGAAGAAGACATAGATGATGAAGACATCCTTCATCAAGGGACTTTTAATGATGAGGATGCTGAAATGTACATAGACATAGATCTCTTTGGGGCTACTGATCTTAATGAGGATGATAGAATAGATAATGATTTTTAAAATGATGTATCTTAATGATTATGCAAATAGTTATGACATATTTGTAATGGTTTTATGACATTGAAGGTCCTTTCATTGTTTACCATTGTTAATGTTTACCATCATAATCGCTACTGTAGGAGCAAGTTGATATAGTTTTACCAATGTTGTTTATCATTGTTAATGTTTGTCATATGGTTCTTTCATTGTTTACCGTGTAATTTTTATTTCGCACAAGTTTGTCATATGGTTTTTTGTCCAACAGGCCATGGGTGACTCACTTAATCCTACACCGCAGGGCATGAGTCCCCAGCAGTTATATGGTTTTCTTTCGTCCATGACTCCAGAGCAGAGAGCCATGGCTCAGAGTTATTGGGGTTCTGGAGCAGGGACATCTGCCTCACCATCTGGCTTCCCGACGCCAGTTCCCACACCCGTGGGTACAGCTCCCACATCTCATACAGCCTTCCACTCCTCTTACAGCTCGATCTACCACCTCTTCACATAGACGACGTTCACGTAGTAGGTCTTCAGGGGGAGGTTGTTGTGGTGGTAGTGCCACAGATGCTGTGACACCACCACCACGTGAGCGTCGTCCTTCGCTTTACACAATTAGGGATGGGGCACCAATAATGGATAGTGCAGGGAAGGCAATGAAGACATGCATTCGACAATTGTGCACTATACAGTTTCACGACTCTGTCATGACTAAATGGGATCAGCAAGATAAGGGAAAGAAAAATTATATAAATACAAAGATAAAGCAAGAGTTTCAGCCATCTGACCCTATGAATGTCGTCTCTAATGAGTGGATACAGTATACAGCTCGCATTTTGATGGGGCATCGTAGGTCAGAGGGGAGGGACGCATTTAGAGAGGGGGAAGAGAAACCTGTTTGGCTAGATGACAGGGAGTGGGCAGCCATTGCTCAGGAGCTCACCGAGACACCAGAGAGGTTTCAACAACAAAGAGAGGCGGCAAGGGCAAGACTCCAAATAGTAGGGGCTTCTCATCTTGGGAGTGGTGGTTACGAAACCATGCGCCATGAATTCGTAAGTGTTTGTAGCAATTTTATTTATGTAAATGTATGTATGTGGGCTAAATGTTGATTTCTAAAAGTTATAATTGTTAATCGTTTGTGCAAGAGTTGGCCATGAATCGCCCACCAAGTAGGCGAGAGGAGAAGTACGCTCACAAACATGGCCTTGTGGCCTTGTTTGAGATGCTTGAAGAAGAAGGAGAGACCATCAATTGGGAGGCATTACCATGATGTAAGATGACCTTCAAACTAATGAAATATGATCAAAACATTCTTGAGTATTAATGTTTAATTTAATTTCTTGTTTGTCGATCAGGAAAATAAAAAAACGAGCACGGTTGTTTTTGTGCTCTATTTTAGACAGAATGGTGCTGTCTGTTTGCTGTTGTTGATCTTGCTCATTTTGCAGGCAGCCAGGCAACAGCCAGGCAGCACTATTCTGCCCAAAAAAAAATTTCTGCTGCAGCATCGGTATATTCCCCGGTACTCGCGTCGGTATATTCACTGGTATATGTCTCGGTATTTACATCGGTATACACCCCGGTATACACCCCGGTATATGCACCGGTATAGAGGCCGGTTTAGCCGCCGGTATTACCCCCGGTGAGCGTCGGTATAGACAATGGAATATGCGCCGGTATTGTTACCCGACGCTTATACCGACGCTATGGTTCCGGCGCTTATACCGGCGTTTATACCGATGACGAGGCTTTTTTAGACCCCGTTAAATGACGCCGGTATTAGGCTAACATGTAGTAGTGAGGAGTTAAAGCACATAATGTATTTCACATTAGCTTACTAAAGAAGTACATGGTTGATCCAAATCGTATACTTGGTAATAGTACAAGAGTGGAAGAAGTGTGAAATTTTGAGATAGAACCAGAGACAATTTTGGATCGTAGGGTTAGGAAGCTTAGACATCAGGATATAGTTGATCTCCTAATAAAATGGAAGACCTATGCAGTTAAATATGCCACTTGGTTGTCCAAGGATCATGTGAGGAGTCACTATCCTCAGTTCATGCGATGAGGACAATGCTCTTTTTCTAACCTGGGGAAAATGTAACATACTCATATGTACATATTTTTGGGTCCATTTGACTCGGTGATTTTCAGCATATACATTTAATGTTTAAAAGTGGGAAATACTTAGAGGACATAAAATATTAAGTTTGGTCACAAATTTAGTAATTTTAGAGATGTCGATTTTTGGTCGATTTTTGGGCTTTTAATGTATGTTTTGTGGTGTCATTTGTAAGCAATGTCTATTCTATAATTAACCATGTTAGATAATGTATAAGAGGTTCACATAGTGAGTAGTTTAGCCTAAAGGAAACTCACATAGGGGTTTACATAGTAAATATAGCCGCAATGGGCACCCAAAACAGGGCTTCGACACCAAATAGACCCTTAATTTTCAGTAATGGCCTCGTATGTGGGGGTAGATAACTTTATTTGTAAGAGAGACGTATTAAAGAAAGTTAGTTCATCACAAGAAGAACAAAGTCCATTTTCAGATAAGTGGAAGATTCCATGCGGTGGTCGATATTCGCAAAACGAATCTAACACCACTGTATCTTACAACTCCTTAATAGCTCGATATACTGAAAGATCGAAACCAACCTGTGCAATCGAAACCAACCTGTGCAACAACTCTTGGTTGAGGGCTTATAGGAATTTTATCAAGTTCTTCTTGCTGCTCGTCATTAGAATTTCTTGCTCCTTGCCCTTCTCAGTTGACCCTATCTATCATCAAAATTTAGATGATCTTCCATCTCTTCATGATCTTCTCGGTCATCTTTGTCTTCTTTATTCAAATTCATGATCTTCTTGGTCATCTCTATCTTCTTTATTCAAATTCATGGAAGCTCGAGCACGCATGGCTCTCATTCCTATCAATAAGCTTGATAACGTCCTCTAGAGTTACACCCACATGCAATAATCCTTGTAAAAGCTCCTCTTCTTGGCCAAGGTTAACTACTAAATTTGTTTGATGTGTAGTCATCTTGTGATTGTACAACAAAATTGCAAAACAATTCTCAAGAGAAGAAACTCCTCGCTGTATCACAAAAGTTAAAAATAATATTAGTCATCTAAGACCTGAAATATCCGCAATCAAGTGTGGATTTATGAGGTCCCACTGCCCCATCTGCGCACTGTGGGGGTTTTAGCCACTGCCCAACCACTGGAATAGTAGAACCAGACAAGTACTCACCCACCCATAATTGAATGCCTTTCTTAACTTTTGCTTTAGAATACAGATACGCACACACTCCTCTTTAAACTTTAACTTATAAAACAATCCATTGACAAATGGTTACACATGTCATAACTCTAAATTTCCATTGAGTCTTTGTTTCTCACAAAACAGTACCACTCTGGACTCTCCGTTGAGACCAGCCGGGTCAACAACGAGATCCAGTAATAGATTACAATAAGCATTCGTCCATCATACAATATCTTCCTCGACATACGTATGGGTGTCCTTGGCACCGCGAGCCCGTGCATCGCTCAGAACCCTCCAGGATCCTCCTTAGGTGTCCTGGCACTTCACTCAGGGACCGCTTCGTCAACCCTTGTCCATCGTACCGGAAGCGCAGCATTTTAACCATATCGAGGCTGATCATGACCTGGGCAGGCTTTGCTGCGTGAGCTGTCCTTTGAACACTCCCCGCCAGCTGTTGCAACCAAACTTCCCTTAGAAAACACATATCGAGGCTGATCATGACCTGGGCAGGCTTTGCTGCGTGAGCTGTCCTTTGAACACTCCCCGCCAGCTGTTGCAACCAAACTTCCCTTAGAAAACACATATACCAAATGCTCCCTCCACCAGCATTTTGGTGCGTAAGACAGTCTTTTAAGAAAATAGGGTTTCTATGTAAGTTTTCAGTTTTGATTTTCTTTTGAATACAATGAGTATATCTTAATTTCGTATCCCAAGACTTCTAGATCACAGTCTGGATTCCCAAGCAGAATTCCTCGAATTTTGAATTCTTAATCGTCAGATCAAAATCAAGGTCTCAACTTAGTTTCAGATTCGGTGGGTGTTTTGAGT
The DNA here is from genome assembly GCF_041138505.1 of Cibotium barometz. NCBI lineage: Eukaryota > Viridiplantae > Streptophyta > Polypodiopsida > Cyatheales > Cibotiaceae > Cibotium > Cibotium barometz. The sequence goes on along the minus strand of NW_028229435.1, from coordinate 1,464,669 downwards.
ATAGATTATGGAACTGGTCACATCGTCATTTCTTGAAACTCATGAAGGAGTTATGTCATAGTCTGATTTAGGTTTTGAGTCTGGAAAGGTTCTTCTTGAACTATCTTTATCAAAGGGAAATATTTCAATTACTACTTTACTGAATTTAAAACTAATCATGAATTCCTATGAGGAATCATTTATCTAAAATTCCGATTTCGATAGCTTCATTGAATTTTCTCATTGTCATCTTAGAGAATATGAAACAGTAGGATTTTCTTTCACAGAGTATTTACTAAATCATTTACCAATATTCATGGGAATTAAACATAGGATTAAAGAGAACTCTTATTTTGATATAAAAATAAAATTAATTTATGCATCCTTTTATGCATAAAAATCGATATTAGTGAAAGTAAGCTTTTATAAAAAAAATCTTTTATGCATTATTCTGTGCATAAAAATCAATAATAATGAAAGTAACACTTTTATATTAAAAAAAATCTTTTGTGCATTATTTTATGCATAAAAATCAATAATGATAAAATTAACACTTTTATATTTAAAAAAAATTATTTTATGCATCTTTTTAAATGATGAAAGTAACACTTTTATAATAATAAAAATCTTTTATGCACTATTCTATGCGTAAAAATAAAAAATAATAAAAGTAACACTTTTATAATTAAAAAAATTTCTTTTATGCATCCTTTTATGCATAAAACTCAATAATGATGAAAGTAACACTTTTATAATAAAAAAATATTCTTTCATGCATACTTTTATGCATAAAAATCAATAATGATGAAAGTAACACTTTTATAATAAAAATTTTTCTTTTATGCATCCTTTAATGCATAAATATCAATAATGATGAAAGTAACACTTTTATAATAAAAAAAATTCTTTCATGCATAAAAATCAATAATGATGAAAGCAACACTTTTATATAATAAAAAAATTCTTTTATGCATAAAAATCAATAATGATGAAAGTAACACTTTTATAATAAAAAATATTCTTTTCTGCATACTTTTATGCATAAAAATCAATAATGATGAAAGTAACACTTTTATTTAAAAAAATTCTTTATGCATAAAAATCCATTTTGATGAAAGTAACACTTTCATTAAAAAAATTTATTCTTTTATGCATAAAAATCCATTTTGATGAAAGTAACACTTTCATATTAAAAAAGATTAATCTATATGCATAAAAATCCATTTTGATGAAAGTAACACTTTCATAATAAAAAAACAATTATTCTTTTATGCATAAAAATCCATTTTGATGAAAGTAGTACTTTCATAAAAAAAAAATATTCTTTTATGCATAAAAATCCATTTTGATGAAAGTAACACTTTCATAATAAAAAAAATTATTCTTTTATGCATAAAAATCCATTTTGATGAAATTAACACTTTCATTAAAAAAATTCTTTTATGCATAAAAATCCATTTTGATGAAAGTAACACTTTCATAATAAAAAAGTTATTCTTTTATGCATAAAAATCCATTTTGATGAAAGTAACACTTTCATAATTTAAAAAAAATCTTTTATGCATAAAAATCCATTTTGATGAAAGTAACACTTTCATAATTAAAAAAATATTCTTTTATGTATAAAAATCCATTTTGATAAAAGTAACACTTTCATAATAATAAAAAATTATTCTTTTATGCATAAAAAAATAATCAATATGCATCTTCTATGCACAAAAATGACACTTTTAGAATATAGAAATGATAGGGATTACTCTTTTAGAATAATAAAAGATAATACTTATTTCCAAATTTTTGAAAAATTTTGCCATAACCTCCTTTGTATGGCTGACCATTTTTTAAATTTTCCTACTTATTTTTACTTAAAAATTAACCTCAATTGGCTTTAAGCATTCTAAAATTTAAAAAAAAATCACTTTTTAAAAGAGAATTAATATGAGAGTTTAATTCTAAATATTAGTTCACTTAACTAGGAAAAAGAAGGGCTGATTTTAAGAATGAGAGAGGGGGAAAGCCTTTCCACAAGGCATAGCATCCATTTATCACTTCAAACAACACAAAAATTGGAAAAGCATAAAAAGAATAAAGAGAAATATAAGATTTCTAACTTACATAAATTCTGGGAGCTTTTCTTTGGCTTGATGGTTTGAGGGTTCTACTCTTGTTTGTAACAAGAGTGGCCACCAATCTTTAGAAGAGGGAAAGGTCAAAAACTAGTGAATTATTAAGAAATTCACAGTTCTTGGCTCTTGGGAGGAGTAGAGTAATAGTGCATAAATACTATTATTTTTCAACAAAAAGGGGAGGCTTCTATTTGTAGGAAAAAGTGAGCTCCTAACCAAGCAAACTGATTCTAGAACTTTCCAAATCAGTTTGGTCAACTTTTGACCATTTTTAGGTCAGTTTAGCTTACTTTTTGGAACTAGACTTGAATTAGGAGAGAGGAGAGATGAAATATCTCAATTTTAAGGATTTAAAACTTCATTACACATGTGAAGTAGGTGCCTCATTCATGAGGGGGGAATCCCCATTGTGAGGTGTCAAAAATCCATTTTTTTAGCTTTTCCTTTGGTCCTTAGTCCACTCTTCATCTTATGTGAGTATTTACTCATTTTTGGGGGGATTTTCTTTATTTCTTCTATTTATCTTCTCCACACATTTGGATGAATTTAATTGGCCCCTCAAAACCTTAATTTGAAATTTTTCAAAAATCTCGACCCCTAGGTTAAGGCCTTTCAAACAGATTATACTTAATTTCTAATGCACCTTCTGAAAATCTTTTTGAACTTCTGTTTCAGGGGAACTTATTTTAATAAGAAGAGATATTTTTTCATCCAAAAATATTCAAAATTTGAATATTCTCTCTCTAGAATATTTTCTCTCTCTAGGTAGAAACAAGATTTTTTATATTTTTGAAGAGGGATTTGATTACAGGGAAACATGCTGGACATCTTGAGAGGCTGGGGAGGAATCTTACATTCTCTCCCACTTGAAAAACGCGAGATGTCATCTCGCAAACTGGGGGTAATCCCGTAACAGTTTGGCTTCCTTCTCCTAGGTGGCATCTTCAAAAGGATAGAGCTTCCATTTAACCAATAACTCTCTCAGAATTCTGTTCCTGAGAACCTTTTCTTGAACATCAAGGATTTCTTCAAGGAATTGCTGGCATCTGCTACTCCATGTCGTCAACATCTGTCTGGACATCTCGACCCTAATCATCAATGGGTCAGACCAAGTGATTGAAGTTAAGCAATCTTGTCCATACAAAGCTTTGAAAGGACTCATCCCAATACTTCTATGATAAGAAGCATTGTAGGCAAACTCGGCTAAGTGTAGATAGATAAGCCACTTCTTGCGTTCCCTGCCACAGCATGATCGAAGTATATCTTCGATTACTTAGTTTACCCTTTCTGTTTGACCATCGGTCTCAGGGTGGTAGGCTGTGTTGAGATCCAAGAAAGTTCCTACTGCTTCAAAAAATGCAATCTAGAATCTTGACATGAATTTGGGGTCTCGATCACTTACTATTCTTCTGTGTAGGCCATGCAATTTGAAGATTTCCTTGAGAAACACTCTGGCCATATCCACTGCAGTTAGGTTTCTTTTACTAGAATCGGATGGGCAACTTTGGTTAATCTATCAACTACCATGAAGATGGAGTTGTAACCTGATTGCACTGAAGGTAATCCAATAATAAAATCCATACTGATACATCTCCACTTCATCTGGGGGATGTCTAAAGGATGTAACTTCCCATGAATTTTTACTCTCTCAGCCTTGACTTTATGTGACAGGTCAGACATTGACGTACATGATTAAGCACATCCTTTTTTAGACCAGGCCAAAAGAAGCTTTTCTCCACAGACATGTAGGTTTTGATGAAACCTGGATGTCATGCAATAAGGCTGTCATGGGCTTCATTCAGAATTTGACCCTTCATTCCCTCATCATTGGGAATGTACAGTCTGCGATTATAATACATAATTCCATCATCCAGGCTGTACCCTTGAACACGGTTCAACTCCTATGGAGTTTTTCTTTCCTGCATAAGTAGGGTAGCAATAGGGCCAAAGAATCTATCTTGCATGATCTTCTCTCTTGCTTCAATAATCAAGGGATTTGACACTACAATAATTGCAAGCAAGGAGGCTTTTTTACTGAGGGCATCTCCTACCACATTTTCTTTGCCTGGGTGGTACTTGATTTCAAAATCAAATTCCTGTAGGGTCTACATCCACCTTCTTTGGCGCATGTTGAGATCCTTCTGAGTGAAGATCCACTTAAAGCTCTGATGATCTGTCATCAAAGTGAATCTTGACCCAGTAGGTAATGTCTCCATAACTTCAGGGCATATACTACTGAAAGTAGTTCCAGGTTGTGGATAGCATAATTCCTCTCATGTGTTCTGAGTTTTTGGGATTCATAGGCCACTGCATTACCTTCCTTCATGAGTGCGCCTCCCACGGCAAAACCACTGGCATCAATTACTACTTCAAAGGGTAGAGAGAAATCTGGGAGCTTCAGAACGGGATTGGTTACCAAGGCGGTCTTCAGCTTATCAAAAGTACTCTAGCACCTGGCAGACCATTGAAACGGAATATTCTTCTTGAGAAGATTAGTCAAGGGGGAAGCTATGAGAGCATACTTTGGTATAAAAATTCTATACCAACCAGTCAATCCCAAGAATCCCTTCTTTCACTGTCTTTGGTTCAGGCCAATCTATGATTGCTTGGACTTTTGCGGAGTCTGGAGAAATTTTATCTTTTGATACTACCAGAAAGCCCAAATATTCAACATGGTCGATAGAGAAAGTACATTTGCTCTTTTTTGCAAAGAGTTGGTGCATCCTTAGAATCTCAAGAACATTTTTGACATGAGCTTCATGGTCAGTTGCATTTTTTGAGTAAATCAGAATATCATCAAAGAAAACAAGAACAAAATCATCCAAGTATTCTCTGAGAATGTCTTGCAGCATTAAGCGATTGAATGTAGCTGGGGCATTTATCAATCCAAATGGCATGACAGTGAATTCATAATGCCCATACCGAGTATTGATGGCTGTTTTTGGGATATCTTGCTCATTAATCCTGATCTGATAATACCCTGATTTGAGATCTATCTTTGTGGAGATCTGGGCTCCACTTATCCTGTCCAAAAGCTCATCAATTCTGGGGATAGGATACTTATTCTTAATTGTCAGCTGATTTAGACCTCTGTAGTCCACACAGAGTCTTAGCATTCCATCTTTCTTTTTCTGAAAGAGAACTGGCGCACCCCAAGGTGAAACACTGGGTCTTACAAACCCTTGTTCTAACAGCTATCTAAGCTGTTCCTTGAGTTTGATGGCTTTAGAAACTGGCATTTTGTACGTACACAGGGCTACTGGCTGAGCTCCGGGGGTCAATTCTATCACATGATCTACTTCCCGAATTGGAGGCATCTCTGTTAGCTCTGCTAGGAATAAATCATCATAATCACTCGATCAGGTTCTTTAACTTTTAACTTTAAGTCTACCGGATTCATTTTGACAAGATAAATGCACTGTTTCTTTCTAACTCCTTTTAGTAACTTAGAAGCCTTTACTAATTGCAGACTTGGGGATCGTGAAATTCCGATTCCTTGAACTCTGTTTCCGTGAAGATCACAGAAGGAAATGGTTTCATTATGACAGTGAATGTCATAATGGTTCCATTATGACAGTGAAGGTCACAGAAGGAAATGGTTCCATTATGATAGTGAATGATATGCATAAAAATCCATTTTGATGAAAGTAACACTTTCATATTAAAAAATTTATTCTTTTATGCATAAAAATCCATTTTGATGAAAGTAACACTTTCATAATAATAAAAATTATTCTTTTATGCATAAAAATCCATTTTGATGAAAGAAACACTTTCATAATCCTTTTTGATGAAAGTAACACTTTCATAATAAAAGAAAAATTATTCTTTTATGCATCAAAATCCATTTTGATGAAAGTAACACTTTCATATTTGAAAAAATTATTCTTTTATGCATAAAAATCCATTTTGATGAAAGTAACACTTTCATAATAAAAAACATTATTCTTTTATGCATAAAAATCCATTTTGATGAAAGTAACACTTTCATAATTAAAAAAAATTATTCTTTTATGAATAAAAAATCCATTTTGATAAAAGTAACACTTTCATAATTAAAAAAAAATTACTTTTATCCATAAAAATCCATTTTGATGAAAGTAACAATTTCATAATAAAAAAATTATTCATTTATGCATAAAAATCCATTTTGATGAAAGCAACACTTCCATTAAAAAAAAATATTCTTTTATGCATAAAAATCCATTTTGATGAAAGTAACACTTTCATAATAAAAAACTTGTTCTTTTATGCATAAAAATCCATTTTCATGAAAGTAACACTTTCATAATAATAAAAATTATTCTTTTATGCATAAAAAATAATCAATATGCATCTTCTATGCATGAAAATGACACTTTTAGAATATAGAAACGATAGGGATTACTCTTTTAGATAATAAAAGATAATACTTATTTTCAAATTTTTGAAAATTTTTGCCATAACCTCCTTTGTATGGCTGACCATTTTTTAAATTTTCTTACTTATTTTTACTTAAAAATTAACCTCAATTGGTTTTAAGCATTTTAAACTAAATAATTTTTACTTTTTAAAAGAGAATTAATATGAGAGTTTAATTCTAACTATTAGTTCACTTAACTAGGATAAAGAAGGGCTGATTTTAATCATGAGAGAGGGGGAAAGCCTTTCCACAAGGCATAGTGTCCATTTATCACTTCAAACAACACAAAAATTAGAAAAGCATAAAAAGAATAAAGAGAAATATAAGATTTCTAACTTACATAAATTCTGGGAGCTTTCCTTTGGCTTGATGGTTTGAGGGTTCTACTCTTGTTTGTAACAAGAGTGGCACCAATCTTTAGAAGAGGGAAAGGTCAAAAACTAGTGAATTATTAAGAAATTCACAGTTCTTGGCTCTTGGGAGAAGTAGAGTAACAGTGCATAAAAACTATTATTTTTCAACAAAAGGGGGAGGCTTCTATTTGTAGGAAAAAGTGAGCTCCTAACCAAGCAAATTGATTCTAGAATTTTCCAAATCAGTTTGGTCAATTTTTGACCATTTTTAGGTCTAAGGTCACTTTAGCTTACTTTTTGGAACTAGACTTGAATTAGGAGAGAGGAGAGATGAAAATCTCAATTTTTAAAGATTTAAAACTCCATTACACATGTGAAGTAGGCGCCTTATTCATGAGGGGGGAATCCCCATTGTGAGGTGTTAAAAATCCATTTTTTTAGCTTTTCCTTTGATCCTTAGTCCACTCTTCATCTTATGTGAGTATTTACTCATTTTTGGGGGGATGTTATTTATTTATTCAATTTATCTTCTCCACACATTTGGATGAATTTGATTGGCCCCTCAAAACCTTAACTTGAAAATTTTCAAAAAAGATAAGGCCTCTTGAATAGATAAGGCCTCTTGAATAGATTATACTTAATTTCTAATGCACCTTCTGAACATCTTTTTGAACTTCTGTTTTGGGGGAACTTATTTTAATAAGAAGAAATATTTTTCCATCCAAAAATATTCAAAATCTGAATATTCTCTCTCTAGAACATTTTCTCTCTCTAGGTCAAAATAGGTAGAAACAAGATCTTTTATATTTTTGAAGAGGAATTTGATTACAGGGGAAGATACTGGACATCTTGAGAGGCTGGGGAGCAATCTTATAGGATTACCCAACCTAGGCTCTAATACCAACTGAAACATACCCATATTCTGTTCTATGATCTATGCACAAAATTTCTCAAAATTTATAGTAAAAACACATCATACTTCATAAAATGAAGAGATTTTCAATAAACCATAATCGTTGACAATACAAAGTAACATAATAATTGCCAATACAAAATCTCAAAATCACAGAGAGAATCACCAACAAAAAGATCTAGCTAATAGGAGTTTCCTTCGACACCACTTTCGAGTGTTTTTAAAAAAATGTATATTATCTCTAATTTAGTTCAAGATAATATTTTTAGAAGGTCTTTCTATCTTTATCATTTTTTGTGCATTATAATCTACTAATTTCTCATGGGCTGTTGTTTTTGGCTTCTTCCAGAGCCTTAAGGTGATTTCTATGCAGGAGAGAGAGAGAGAGAGAGAGAGAGAGAGAGAGAGAGAGAGAGAGAGAGATTTTCAGATTCGGGGCCAGTCGTCCTCCTTAGACAGGGAACTCTAGACAAAGAACGTGATTTATGCCCTCTGGGAGCCATTTGGTAGAACCCAGAGAGAGGACGAGATTTAGAAGAGGCATACCCAAGATAGCCATGACATCCAACGTGGAGGTTGAGTGGACGGGCATTGGAGAAAAGCCCTATTGGCTAGATCTTTTTTTTTGGGTGATTCTGTTTGATTTCGAGATTTTGTATTAGCAATTATTATGTTACTTTGGATTGTCAATGATTATGGTTTATTGAAAATCTCTTTGTTTTCTAAAGTATGATGATTTTACTGTAAATTTTGATGAGAAATTTTGTGCATACATCATGGAACAGAATATGGGTATGTTTCATATGGGAATGACACTAGTTCCATCCTCTATAACCCCATGGGGGAGATTGGTAATAGTTCCACTAGTTCCGTTCTCCATAATCCCATGGGGAGAATGAATTCTCCCCATGGGCTTATGGAAAATGCTTTCTCCCCATTTCCCATAACCGCATGGAGAGAATGACACTAGTGCATTCTCCCTCATGTGGTTATGGAGAGAATGACACTAGTGCATTCTCCCTCATGTGGTTATGGAAGAGACCACCATTTCATATCTAAAGTTACATATCAAAAGTTAAACCCTAAGCCTAAAATATAATGGATGCATGATTCTTAAGAGATCAAAATGCATATGTAAAGTTTGTACAAAGGGAGAGAAGATTTATGACATGTATAAATTTCTATAAGGAACCACAAGCATCAATAGATCTAAAGTTTGTATGAAGGGAAAGATGGTGTATGACATGCAAAAATTTCTATAAGGAGCCACAAGCATCAACATACTTCATTAGAGACATTGAAAGAGAACCTACATATAATGGATGCAACATTCATACGAGATCACTATGCATATCTAAAGTTTGTATGGAAGGAAGAAAAGGGTGTATGACATATAAAATGTGTTATAAGGAACCATAAGTCTTAACATCTATACATTAAAGGACACTGAAAGATAGCCTATCTACATTATAGTGACAATTTCATATGATTAAAATTGTAGTTACAAATTTTAAGTGATCAATGATTAGCTGCTATAAATCGTGTGTATATCTTTGTCAAAAGTTACCATTTGGGTGCCCTTGATGGCAAAGTTGGCACCCATATAGATACTTACGATCACTATAAAATTTTGGAAAGAAACCAAAAGCATACACTAATTATGTACATGGGAAAGGCACGTAGAAAATCATACTCTAATTATAAGTACTAAAGTGCTAAAATTAAGACATGTTAGAGGTACATGCAAAATCATAGCGTAATTCCATTCTCCCCAGACTATGGAGAATGTCACTATTATCATTCTCTTAGGCTATGGAGAAGGGAACTATTGCTATTATTTCCCATGGGGTTTTAAAGAATGGAACTATTGACATTCTCTCCCATGGAGACTATAGAGTGAGAATGACACTTTCCCCCAAGGGCTTTAGAGCATTAGGGGAAATTTGAACATATTTTGGGCCAATAGGAATAGAGGATTGTGCACATTTGGTCTCCTTTGAATATAGGGAGGGAGACTAGGTTGGGGGAATAGGCTTTTAGCACTAATAATTATACTTGTCCCTTTCAAAAAGTAGTGTGGCCCCAAAAAATCCTTAAAATTTTTAAATTTTTTGAGATTCCCCCAAAAAGCCACTTTTCCCCCCAAAAACCCACCACCTTGAATTTCATTATAGTCAAAAATCTCCTTTTAAAGTCCACTTTCCCTCTTGAACGTCCAAATTAAACTCTTGTTAAACCTTCCTCCCTTATTCTTTCATCTTTTCAATATCCATCAAGCCCAAAACCCTAATCTGCATAGCATCTTCGCTTTTTCTTTCTTTGAGAGTCTGGATCATTAGAAGTAATTGAATTATTCAAAATAATATTGATTGCTCTTGCTCGAACACCCTACATCCAAAACTTATGAGATCCAAGAGTCTGTCAAATTAAGAAAATTTATCAAATTTAAGAACCCAAAACTATAGAAAATAACTTGAAAATTTGGGTAAAGATTTATAGCAAAAACAGTGGGTTTTTAACATAACCTACACTGTTATCAATCTCGATATATTTAGAGAAAAGAAATAGTGGAAGCTTTCTGTAAAGCAACTGTGGCTGATTTAGAAACTTATACTCTACCTCCTTTTTCAAATTTGGATATTCGTCTCCAGTAGCTTTCTTACATGCCCTATTAAATTTAATTAAATTTGATTATAAGGAAAATAAAGTATGAAGCTTAGAAGGAAGATCAATATTTAAGTTATTAAGGAGAACCACGTACAATTTAGGTTATTAAGGAGAACCACGTACAATTTAATCTACCCATGCATGCCAGTCAAGCTATTCATAAAAATAAAACTTCTTCTAAGAATATTGATAACACAAGCACTCCAGTGTCCACTGGAAAAAAGTAAAATAAAAATTTAAGAAAGCGAATATCCTTAAAATAACTCTACACATATGTCATATAGTAAACACAGGAATCATTAGAGACGAACCTCTCTACATATGACAAAACAACAAAACAACAAAACAAATGTTCTTATTCTTTATTATCTTGAAATAGGATGCAAGCTCTCAGAGGTTTTCTTCTTCATATCAATCAATGCTTTGGCGACACTAAGGGATCACCAATGAATACTTTGTTGACTTGATTTACAAGCAACTCCTTCATAAGAGCCCTAAAAGAGCCCTAAAAGAGTTTATAAACGAAAGGAAAAATAAACAAAATAGAAAATATTCATACATTAAACACATGTGAAAAATGTATTCATACCTTAAACACATGAGAACAACACTGTCATTGATCTCCCTATTCTTAACTACAAGCATGTAAATGTCTCCAAGTGCAATATAGAGGTAGTCTTCCTCCATTGTGCCAACATTGTAGAATTGGCCTTCTCCAACTGCACTAGGGTCTCTAAGATATCATGCACATGTTAGATATTCTCCTTTTCCTTCACCTCCTTCTCCCCCCCAGAACTCTTCCCGTTTGGCTTAGATTTCCTAACAAGCTTTCTTTTCTTCTTGGGAGGGGAAGTGACTTCTTCAGCTTTTATATTATTTGCCTTTGATTTCCTTTTCAATGCTGGGGGAATTGTGAGTATATCAAAGGTTTTCCTATCCCTCATTGGCAAGGGATGAAGAAATTTATCAAACCTATACCTCACTGTGCTTACAAGTGTCATGTCTACGTCCATCAAAGTGACTCTTCTTGCATGGGAAACACATATGAAGCTATCATTCATAAAGTCTATAAGGAAGTCTTCACAACCTTCTTGATGCAAGTGCACTGCTTTGCCATCTATAATGTCCATGCCCTTTGATACTGTCACATACTATTCTTACAATTCTTAGGAAGGGTGTCCTAGGGACGTCGATGAAAAGGGAAGAAGCCAGAGCGATGGAAGAAATTCTCATGTCGTCGAAGAAATGTCGCCCACCACGGAGAAATAAAGCAAATCGAACCCTACTCGAAGACCTAGATTTGCATCGTCACAATGGAATCCGGTGAGGAGGATCCACAAAACAATAGATAAAATCTTATTGTTGAAGACGATCCTTAGAATCGCACCGTCAAAGGAATGGGTCAATGAGAGGCATCCACGAAGCAAAAAGAAAAATTCAAAAATAAAGAAAATAGTTCTCGTGCCATCAATGGAACCCGACCTAAAAGAAAGAATATTTTCTCCTTTTTATAGAATGTGATGTCATCATTGTGAGGATGACATAAGCCCTACTACATGTGGCTCTTCGATGATGATGTCAGCCTTACATGTGGGGAATCGATGATGATATCAGTCCTACATGTGGCAAATTGGCACACTTCGGTGATGTCAGCCCTTCACGTCCATCCTTCACGTCCATCGTACATGGATGACGTCAGCCCTAGTAATTTCTATATATAGTCATGCCTTGTTTAAATTTCATTTTTTTCTTTCAGTCCCCCTTCCTTGTATCATAGATCACTTTTGATCCCCCTTCACTCGTGCCATGGGAATTCAGTTCACCACGCACGATTAGCAATTTCGGTTCTGGATTGTTCTTCACCCTCATGCCATGGCCAGCAATTCGAGCATGGAGCAGGTGGTTCACTATTATGATCCTATGGAAGATGATGTAGAGACACTTGAAGTTGTAATAGATCAGCGTAGGGCCAATGAAAACCTATTCGATTTGTTAAGGAGAGCTGGGCATGATGAATGTCTTCCAGATGTTGAGCCTATATTCAGTGTGTCCTTCAATTTAGAATATATAAGACATGGCAAGCTCTATGTTAGGTGAAGAGTGGGAGGCATATAGTAAATTGGTTAGTATAGAAATTATAAATGAGAGATCATCACATGTCCAGCTTTGCCCTCCTCATCTGAAAAGAAAAGCATGTCAAGACAGTGGGATGCCTATTCCGAAGATAAGAGGATAAACTGTCCTTTCCCACAAGAAAAAGTGCAAGGTGCTTGAGTAGTACTACTTTGGATGTATTGCTTATCTATTTCTTCATGCAGACAAAGAAGACTACACAAAGGATGAACTAGAAGTTCAGAATGATCAAAAGGTTTCATAAGCTTCATTTGTCATGGAGATTGAATCTAGAGATGAGGTTAGGCAGAGTTTAAGCCATCCACTGTCATTGATGAGGGATCATCCGTGCATGGAGAGCGCTTAAAATCAAACTTCATCATCCTTGGACTGCCCTCCTTTCTTATAAATGGCAAGAATTTTATCCTTCTCTCCCACATACAAAAGCTTTATAATTTAAGGGAGGATTATCGCCTCGCAATTATAGTAGATGGTTGTGAAGTTGCCAGAGGTATACTCGATGTGGAGAATGAACATAAAAAGGAGTTTCTAAAGTTGCCACAGGTATACTTGATGTGGAGAATGAACATAAAGAGGAGTTTCTAAGGTTGGAAACTGAGGTGAAATAGAATTTCATTGAATCCCCTAGAGTCATGTCATTGTGCTTTGACAAAGCCAATGAGACTGAATCTTCTCTTCCCATAGATCTAGAATTTCAAAGTCTTGTTCAGAGGAGTTGGGAATTACTGAAATGGGAAGAGAGTCCTTGCTTGGCCTTGATCAAGGAAATGAAGAAGGATCCATCAACCTTTGGGATGCATCCAAGTTGGAAGAGGATGAGAACTAGAAGGTAATTTATTTGTTGTTGAGTGAGTTTATACTATTGACTGAATTTATGTGAAAGCCAAGTTCTTTGTTTAATGCAAATTAAGCTTGATGATGCTGATGGTTTCCTTGGACGTGGAGGTTCTTCCCATGAAAGAGTTGGCCAAGATGCTTCTCTTGCACACTACATCCTATCTATTGACAAATAAATATCTATTGTCTACCATAGCAAATATTCACTACAAGACAATGCTGCCATACACGCGTTTCATACACGCGATAAATTACGAACGCGTGTATGGTCGCGCTTGTATTTGAATAAAATCGGGCGCGTGTATTTTAGCATTTAACTTCGCGTGTATATTTGCATTTATCAACGCGTGTATAAACGCGTTTATATACACGCAGTAATACACGCAAAAATACACGATAATATTCACGGGGTAATACTCGCTATTATACACGGAAAAATACACGATAATATTCACGGGGTAATACTCGCTATCATACACGGAAAAATACACGCCACTGTACACGGATTAATACACGCATGGCAGAGAAAAACTGAAAAAAAACTGAATTCCTTAACAAAATTAAAAACTATTTTCCTTAAACCATCTCATAGTACATTACAGTATACATCATTACACAATCCCACTACATGCATTTACAACAATGAAATATATTCAAAAATAAATCATGCATATGAGATGATAGAAATGTCATCAATTTAGAACATACAGTGACGGATTGGTTAGGGTTCGATCTCATCTTCAATAAGATCCATCCTTGTCAAACGATCAACATCAATATCCATTTGATCAATTGGTAAGGCTACGATTAAATTTATTCCACTATCGATATTCTGTACTCCATTGATAATGGTATCGATGTCCTGATCATCCTCATCATCATCACCATCATCCTCAATGGTAGGGTCATTCTCATGATCATGAGAAATGGCATGCTCATCCTCATTATCACGATCATCTCTTATTTCTTGATCATCGATCACAACATCTTCAATGGCATGTTCGACGTCATCTTCATTGCGGCTTGTTACATCCTCCATATGCTCCATATCAGTGAATGTATTATACATCACTTTGGAACGTGGTGCAATAGGGATGACGTACCACCATTTGATGTCATGCACCATTGGTAGATAGATAACCTACTCAAATACACACAGTACAGTAATTAATTAGCATATCAAAAGTCAAGGGGTACGCGAGCTTAGATATATATGTACATGAAACACATTAGTAAAAAAATGCATACCTGCTCACATTGTTGTGGCAATACGAGCCTATCTTTCTTTGTTTGCCAGAACTTTGTAGAGTCAATAGTTACATATCCACTTGCATGGCGTTTTATCGTTGCATCAGGCCCTTTTTCCACCACGTTCATTTGCCATTTGACATCCAAAACATACACAAAGAAGCGACGAAAGTCAAGCCTAAATATGTCTTGGATTATGCCACAATAATCATCCATTTTTCCATTAGCTCCCTCAAAGCTACTAATGACACCGCAATCTTGTGTATTTCTCTTTTCATCAATTCTTTGTGTTCGAAAATGCTTGCCTTCACACCATATAGCATTGAACATAGTGCACTGGACCAAAATAGAAGCAATATTTGTGTAAGCAATGTGAATAAATATTAAAAGAAAATCACTTACAACTAATGCAAAACATTAGTTCTATGTACCTTTGACATGCATCCTCGTGCATACTCCCATTCTTCCGCCGTGATATGCAGCCCCTCGTCACTCTCTGCTCTCTCCATTTCCTCATGCAACCAATCAACATGGATATCATTCGGAAGTGTTGCTAGATGCTTAGGGTACGCCTTCCGAGAGCCATGTTGCCTCCGAAAGAGAGCTCTTTCTGCTTGCCTTTTTGTCTTTGCATCCTCATATCTTGTAACCCATCTGCTCATCACATCACTATTAAGGATACAAGTGAAATTGAGATCATCAATCAATGTTCTGTCAATTACTTTACTCTGTCCTTTTCCTTGAGGCACAATAGAGGTCATCCTCAAGTCCTCTTCATTGCTCCATAGTCGTGGCAAAGAGCTGTCCACCTGACCAAGAAATTCTGAAATATATACAAGAGACTCTTGTATCAACCAACCCTCGGCCATGCTTCCTTCAGGCCTTGCACTTTGCCTCACAAAGTCTTTTAAGGTCTTCATGAAGCGCTCTAGGAAGAACATCCAACGTGCATGCACAGTACCACATAAAGCAATTTCGTCCACTAAATGCACAATGAGATGTAGTTGACTTGTGAGAATGGTTCGCGGAAAAGTCTCCTCTACCAAACAAACCACCTCCACTGCCATAACACGCGCATCATCCAACGTGGCTGGATCAATTGCTTTGGAACTAACATATCTGAAAAATAAATAAATAGTACGTTATACCTCATGCACGTTCATTTTGCAAGGTATAATGAAGGGTGATCTGAGCATGGGTTTTACATACCTCACAAGCTCGCCCATCTTATAAATACATTTTTTCAAACTCTTATTCGCACAATGGTCGATGCTAGTAGGTAGTATGAACTGCACACATAAGAGCACATTTATGGTTTATGGCATTACAAAATTTAGTTTCAACGTACGTACAAGACTTGGAAAACACTTACTTGAAGCATCTTGTGCCAATCGTGGGACTTCAACCCATATAGTTGCTCAACGCCTCTTTTCTTAGTGGTTGTAAAGGCTCCCTTCAATGATCTCATGCATCCAGTGGGAGTACGCAAAGTGGTGATGGCCTGCTTTACCTGCTTCTCCTCTTTCTTTGATATAATCCATGGTGCAGGCGGAAGACGAACGTGCCCACCCACCTCTCGTGGCCAAGCTTGACGCATACGTCCTGCGACCCGCAAGTCCTCACGTACGCTAACATTGTCTCGTTTACCAGTAATATGTTCCCAAATACCAGATCCCACATTCTTGAAGATGTGCATGGGATCAAGAAGATGGTTGATCTTAAGATGGGTCCAATATGGCAGCCGGAAAAAAATGGAGTACCTGCACAAGGGATTGCTCTATGTGACCTTTAATCCAATTAGAGACTACACAAAACAAGATTGAAAAAACATCACTATACCTGTTCATGCCATCTGGAGGAAGAATAGTTGTAGACTCCCAAATACGCTTCCAATCTTTTGCACGAAGTGTTTGTGGAGGAATGTTACTCTTACTAGCAACATATTTAGGATGATCTGAGGGGAGAAATCGATGATGATTATCGAATATAGTCTTACACAAACCATCAGCATACTCATGTACTAACGAAGGGCCACAAACAGGACATGCATGTTTACCCGATGTTTTCAAACCTGTTAAAATATAAATAAAAGTTAGAATAATAAAGTCAAACCGTCTAATTAATATATATAGCCAATAGTAATAGAGTAGGGAGGTAATTAGAATTCTTACCAGAACAATCGCTGTATCCTGGAAAGTCATGCATTGTCCACATCAACACTGCTTTTAAGTCGAAGTGTCGAGAGGAGGGAGGCCTACTAATGTCCACCACCGCAACACCTCTCCATAGTTCCTCCAACTCATCAATCAGTGGTTCAAGATAAACATCCATATGCTTGACTTTATGTTTCCCTGGAATTAGAAGGGATAACATAAGATGTCCCTTCTTGATCGCCATTGATGGTGGAAGGTTATAATTCACCAGCACAACTGGCCACACGCTGTACGCGGTGCTTTTGAAACCAAATGGATTCACTCCATCCATACCCAGGCCAAGTCTCAAGTTTTTGGGCTCTGTTTTAAAGCTGGGCCACTCATCTTCAATATGCTTCCAAGCAGGAGTGTCTGCGGGAATTCTCCACATGCCATCATCCGATCGATGTGAGGAATGCCATGACATGAGCTCTACTATGGATTTGCACTTGAACATGTGTTTGATGCGAGGAATTATAGGAAAGTGTCGCAAGACTTTACGAGGTACATCAAAACTCTTCATATCTGTTCTGTACCTTGCTTCACCACAAGTGGGACATGTCAGAGCCTCCTTATGCGTCCCACGAAAGAGAATGCAATCATTGACGCATGCATGTATTTTATCATAATCCAGTCCTCCAAGAGATGTCACATAGCGCCTCGCTATGTCTCTTGAGGTGGGCAGTCTATTTTCCTTTGGAAGCATGTTTGACAATAGCCTGCATCCAATATCATCAATTATAATTAGTCTTAAATCCTAAACCTTAAACCACTAATTCAAATTTATAAGTTAGAATGCTTACTTCAACAATGCGTCAAGACTTGCATTGCTCCATCCATAAACTGTTTGTATATTAAGTAGTTCAAGGGAAGCACGTAAAACTGAGAATGTGCACCCTTCAAACACCGGTGTCGATGAAGCTTTATAAAGATGCTCTTGTTCCATATCATCGTCGTCCATACCTTTGAGATCATCCTTAAAAAGATTCCGCACCATATCATCAAGCACCTCCTCTTCCACAACTTCGTGGGGTGCAGGGCTATTGTCGTCCCTTTCCCACTCATCTCTGACATTAGATCCCGAAGCTCCAGCATCATCTCGTCGACGCTTTACGTGCTCTCGTCGCGCGTAGGGTACCATGTTAGGGTGTGGTACTGCATCCTGCTTCAATTTATCAAATTATATGTTACAACTCTATTAATTTAATTTGGATACCATGAGTCATTTGAATACCATCAATTTACATCTACTCACCTCTAAACCTGTTTGATTCCATTCTCCATACATGGAGATGTGATTCAAGGTAATTCGACGTGCTCGTACAATGCATCCTTGACATCGATTACACATACATTTGATCCGTTGTCCCAACCACACATCGCGATTACGATGACGCATTGTCTCATCTTCCCCAGAACTGCTTGAAGAGGTTGATGACATCCTGTGTACAAACCAGAAAACACAAACTCATTATATATTTTTAATGAAAGCACAAAAACGCGTGTATTCACGCGGCTATCTTCTAAAACTTGCGTGTATAAACGCGGCTACTTCCTAAAAAACGCGTGTATTCACGCGGCTAATTTTTGCAAAACGCGTGTATAAACGCAGCTAAAATCATGTACACGCGAAAATACCTGCGTTGATAAACGCGCCCATAAACGCGGCGGCATATTTAAACTAAAAATAGCCCGCCTTCCCCAAATATAGATTTTGAACTTAGAAATCAACAGTGCATGCGTTTTCGCCTGTTTTCGCCTCTTCCAATAGCAAGGAGGGAGCAGAGAAAGGAGCACACACACGGGAGAAGGAGGGAGCAGAGAAGGAGCAGAGAGGACTCACTTTTTCAGAGGTGAGTCACTTTGTCCTGTGCCTTGTCTCTTTTGTCAGATTTGTTTACTTTGCTCTTTGCTCTTTGGGTTTGTCTTTTTGCACACGATTGGGTTGCTGCATCCTGACAGGGGCGACAATGGCTGGTCCTTTTATAAGGACATTCTGTTTTTGTCGGGGGGTCGGTCTTTTCGAGAAATTTTTTTCGCAGGTCGCGTGTACGAACGCGTGTAGGAGCGCGTGTAACCTGTCTGCAGAGTTTTTCCACGCGCATATACACGCGTTTTTTGCCGGGTATATACACGCGTTTTTTAACGGGTGTATACACGCGTTTCTGCAGACAGAAAACTGCGGCGTTTCAGATTTCATGGTTTGCAGGCATTTGACTTGTGTAATGACAATGTGTGAGTCAATGATGTACATGATGATGTTTGCTGCAGGTTCTTTATGGATATTCCAGGTTCTTCATCCGATCCATTTGCGTATAGCAGTTGGTTGATGGAGATGATGAATCACTTTGGGCGCCAACCTGGTCCGGTTGAGCTTACAGAGTATATGTATGCCCATCCCCCTCCTTCCCTGCCTGGTGTCTATACCCCTACCGCGAGTATCCAGGGCACTCCAGTGCCGTCTATTCCTCCGAGTTCGACGAGACGGCATGCAGCTTCTCCTCTTCCACGTCCACCGAGGAGACATACCTCGTCCCAGACACACTCACGTACACCCTCACAGCCACCATCACGTGCTCCCTCAGAGCCACCGTCACGTCAGGGCTCACAGCCACCGTCACGTAGACAATCCCCCAGTCGTGACTCCACCCGTAGCAGTAGGAAGAGTGGGAGTGGAGGATGCGGCGGGTGCTTTGGTGGGGGAGGTGGGGGAGGTAGTAGGGCACGGGATGAGAGAGGAGATAGAGGGAGAAGAGTTAGAGGAGACAGTTCGGAAGAGGAGGAGATGAGAGAGATGGAGAGAGTGGTTTGCTATGATGTGACGGATAGGGGCGGGATAGTGATGGATGCGAGGGGGAGGGAGGTAATGGAGTACATGCGTGGGGTAGTATCAAACTCATATAGAAATTGTTTTATTAAATTTAAAGATCAAAATAGCCGATTAGTTGGGGAGGTGATAGAGGCTGTACACAGTCGGTACCCCAATCCCCCACATGCTACATTCTCGGATGTATGGGGAAGGACGCGAATAAGGGAGATCTTAAGTAATAAAAGATCTCACCTTAAAAAACTCGCGTACGATGACCGGCTAAATGTAGCTGCGGGTGGCTATCCTGCCGAGAAACCTGCCACTGCGCACAAACGCGAGTGGAAGGAGGCAAAGAAACGAGCAGAGGGTGGCGTGAAGAGCAGGCAGCATGTGGAGGCACGACGGATCCAGATGGAGACCGTTGCATCTTCGCATTTTGGATCTGGCGGCGTCGAGTCATGGGAGGCAGAGTTCGTAAGTATCCTGTCACTTTATTTGATTGTTTACTTAATTCATTGATTCTATGAATTGTTTTAATCTTACAAATTGTGTTGATTATGATACAGCGACGGGTTACGGGGAGGAAGCCCACAACCCACGATACTGCGTATGCTCGCCGGCATAGCAGACGTGACACGTGGGCCATCTTCAGAGCCGAGGGACGTATTACGGACGCGCAGTTTGAGTTGGCCATGAGACCATACGGTCGACAGGTACTTGAAAATTCGTAACGAATGGTTTTGGTTTATTGAATTGCATATATATATATATATATACTTATATACTATATATTACTTGAACAGGCACAAGCTGCTGATGATCCACCGGCCGCCGCTGCAGAGGGTGGACGTGAGCACTACTCCTCGGACATTCCGACCGATGCGAGCTCATCTGAGCATGAGGGGAGCACCGAGTCATCATCTGGGTCTGAGTAGTACTCAGATTTGTAGTATCACATTCCATATTTAGGATGTGATTATATATATTTTTTTGTAAACTCAAGCCATGGGCTACTTCGAGATATGGACTCCCTTGTATACATGTATGAAATTTTGATAGTAATATTGAATTGATTGATCGATAGTATTACATTCATGGCTGTCTTGAATCGTGTAATGACAATGTATGCATTCATGTCGTTCTTGTCTTAATCTCCCTCGTGCATATGTTCTTCGTGGATGGTCTAATGGGATGGTCTAATGCACCAAAAACCCTAAACCAGAGAGTGCTATTGGGTGCTGGAATGCTGGAACAGTATTCAGGCACCAAATAGCACTCTCTGGATTTTTTTTTTTGCTCTCTGTTCGCGTGTATAAACGCGTCAAAACTGCTAAAAATTGCGTGTATCTGCGCGGATACACTGGAAATTACGCGTGTATAAACGCGTATAAACTGGCAATAACGCGTGTATACGCGCATCTAAATAAAAGAAACGCGTGTATAGACGCAAGTAAAAACGCGTCTGGGACATTGGAACTGAACAGGATGCGGCTATACGCCCGTGTATAACCGCGTCTAATAGAATAAGAAGCGTGTATACTGGCGTGTATTAACGCGTCTGCGAAAAAAAACGCGGCTACACACCCGTGTATACGCGCGTCTGAGAGGTATTGTACACGCGTTTTTACACGCATGTCTCTGGCCGCGATTACACACGCGCTGATACACGGGCCCGCTACTTTTTTTCACAAGTCATTTTTAGCGGCTAAGAGCGCGGGTATGAGCCCAATCCCTTGTAGTGATTCTAGTGATGCTGAAATTCCCCTTCTCACACTCAAGGCACTATCAAGATATTCGGCCTATTCTTTTATCCCTTACAATACACATAAGATCATGCTTATAGAGATAAGTGTGCTGCTATTGGTATCTTTGGATATGGTATAGGATTTTGGCCTTCCAGAACCAGATACTTCCTCTATTATGCTAGCTATGTTGCTAGGTGACTAGATGATGTAAATGCACTCAAGGGTTATAGTCCCAGTTTTTGCGCTATAGAGGAAAAATGCCTAGTGCGAGGAGGAAGAGCAAGTAGAGAATAGACTCAACAGCAATTAATTATCTTATTGTAAATATTTTGTTATATCTTTTATGTAATGAAATGATGCGATAAAGTTTTAATTTCAAGTTTGTATTAAGCAAAAATGTTTAAACACTCTTCAAAATGTTGTCTACTTGTTATGGCATATTCTTAATTGTTTGGTATACAAAATTTTGTTATATTAAATTTGAGTTCTTCCTTCTTGTCTTCTTCATGATCTCCATGCCACATGACGTGTTGGTCTTGTGCCAGCTTTCCACTTCAGTGATCTCCTTGTTTTGGCTTGATTTCGTGTTGCCTTTGCAAATCACTCATACGCGCCTTTTCCATTGATAGTTTTATCTGTAAAACCAATTTAACATTTCTTTGAGGTAATTTGTACGAGTCTTTCCTCCTCCATGTGAGGTATTCTTAAAATATACTCCTCGAGCTCGGTAGTGAGATTTTTCCATTCCTTAGGTACTCCACATGTCAAGAGAGCCATATTCATTCATGAAGTATGCACCATGAGTATACAAAATGTGCTGCAAAAGAAAACAAGACCAATTCATAAGCTATTATTTATAATCATTTCAAATTGATGAGAGTAGAAAGAAACTCTACATGCTTACCATGTAATGTGTAATGTTGGAATCATCCCATGTATTGACCATGGCTTTTGTAAAATTTTGAAGCTCTTGTTGAAATTTTTGGTGCTCCTCTATAGTCATCTTGGTTTTGGTCATTAGTTAACCATCTTATTGATTTTTGACCAAACCTTCTGATGTAGAACTACAAGGCTTGGATTTGTGCAATCAAATGGGTATGGGTAGGGACCTTATGCAAGACTTTGTGGATAATAACTCTAAGCATATGCCTCACAAGATTAGAACCATGTTGGATCATTCTAGAGTGACACAATTGGTGATACTTGAAGTACATAAGTAGGTAGACATCCTACGTGAGGTCAACACTACACTACACCAATGGGGCTAGGAGAGTCTATCAACATCTACGTTTGGTAGGATTTGGAACACAGAATTCAAAAATGTGGACGTTACTAATACTAGTGAGTTCTCTAAATGTAGTTTGTGCAATGGGAGCAAGGCTTAGTCAATAGCCACAAAAATCAAGAAGGGCACAATATGCTGATAGAGGAAAGAAACAAGCACATGATACAACAACAAATTTGCAAGAACCTATACTACGCATTGATAGGTACTTAGATATGGACACACAAATAGCTATGTATAATCCATGACAAGATGGACTAGAAAACAATTCCTAGACTTTGGGTGAGGTCAAAGGACACATATTCCGCATGGCAATTATAAGTGTCACTAATTGGAATGATTACTCATGGTAATGGGCATGGTAATTATGGGCACTTCACCCTCAATGGTTGGTGGCCATCTGACCCCAACCTTATGATTAGCTCCATTTCATTTGTTTTTGTGCAAGTTGGAGAGGATGGACACACATAACCTTGGAGACCCAGCTACATATGGGATTCCAAGAAGCAGTGTGCTTCTAAATGATCTAAACTCCAGAAAGACATTGGACTACCATTATGTTTCCAAAGGTAGGAAACCTATTAGTATGGGTGGCTCATGTGAAAGTGTAGATGCCACTATCATAATTGAAGATCTAAAGACCTCAAATGGTGGCCCAACATTGACCACGAGTCCACAACTTCCATTATGGAGGCTACAACCACATGCAGGGATCCCATGCCATCACATGCACATGGAACCCCCCATTAGAGAACAAGAACATATACTTATTTTCATATCTTTCTCTGCTTTTTTTTCAAGAGGTGTTTTCAAGAATATTCAGTTGGGTTTCTTGATGGTAGGGCACACACATGAGAATATCAATGCAGTGTTTAGTAGTTTCTTTGAGAGATTTCTATTGGGTTAAACATTCATTTTCCCACATGTGATGGATACAGTAAAAAAATCTACATCATCCTCACCAGTACCATTTTTTCTTACACCAGTACCATTTCTTCTTACACTAGTACCATTTCTTCTTATATCATCCTCACCAATCCTATTTCTTCTTTCATGAGCTTCTAACTTCAAGAGTTATGGGATGACTACCTATATGATGGGCAGGACATGTTCGTGGGTCATGCAAAACCATTACAATTTTGACTTTTCATGTAGGGTGACAAATCAATGATGTAGTATAAAGTGCATCCAAAAAAACTTGATTGGATGCCCAAAGAATGGGGCATTGATTTTTGGAACAAAAATAGTGAGGGAAAGCCATTACTATACCAATAAGTTCTACTAACAAAGGATGAATTTGTAAGGGACGCTCATAAATAATATTAGGGATAAAGGATTACATTAATTTTTGGGAGAGGTGTGAAACTAGAAGGAATAAGAATGCATCACACAAAACCTATATCAAGTTAATGATAGATTACTGGAAAAACATGATTGGAGAACTTGAGTAGCCAAATATCTCAGAGGTAGGAATGCACATAGATTTTCTGCCAAGCACATACTTACCCCATAATTTAGATAATGAATATGCTCACATTAATGATTTCCAAGTCTATGATGAATGGAATGACCCATACTGTGGGCCTCAAAGTTGTAAGCCAAGGGAAGAGTTTTGACTAATGATAGCCACTAAGCAAGGTGATTTTGTCTTAGTGAGGCCATGTGACCCTATATACCCCATATGGCTTGAAGTTGCCCAATGGGTAGATTCATCCTCATCAGTTTAAGGGCAAGAAGCTAATGCAAAAAACCTCATAAAAATTTTCATCCTCAAGCTTAATTTCAACCTCTAAATTATGTCACTCTTAATCACTATGATTAAGCATTAATCACTATGATTAGTGTATTATTAGCAAAAATTAAACTACTTAATGTTCATAATAGAACAATTAAGATGTAAATCTACAGTGGTCATTCCTCTCTTGTAAGTCCATCTCATCCATTTTCTTTACTCAATTTGAGCATTTTTCACTGCATTGAATTCATTTTTAGTATATAGTTTGCATCTAAATCATCTGTATTAGCCTGAAATTATCATTGCATTAAAAACCAAAGCAGATCCCCAATCTTGTACGAGATTAGACACTGCCAATGAAGCAAAACACAAGCTCATTGGTAAGATCTTCTCAAATGGCAAAGCATTTTGAACTTCTAAGCATCATTTGGGGAAGGGTTAAATCCTTGGGAAATTAGACATGGAAAAATGCATGTGCATAAGCATCAAAAGTAAAGAAAAGGTGCATTAAACACTACCCTAAGAATTCTCAAAGCACAAGTGCATGAGATGACCACAACACACAACATGATGTCCATACTAAATTCATTAAAGGCACATAAGAGAATCCAGAACAAAGTATCAAAAGAATCATCAAGTTGCAGTAAATACAAAGTCTACACCAAAAGCAAAATGAAGAAGATAACACCAAAAGGTGGACATGAAGGCAAGCAAGAACAAGCATTTAGCAAGAAGAGGCACAAGACTATAGCTAGGCGTCTCAAGAACATTATCAGTTAGCCTAGAAAATTATCATAGATACTGTGTTCGACACTACTACTTTGTTAAGGACAATCAATGTAACTCCTTTTTATTAATAGAAGTGGGTTTTTCTATACATAAAGTCTACATAAGGTTTGAATAATGTAAGCTTCCATGATATGAGAGAGAGAGAGAGAGCCATTGTGGATAACACCTAGATTGCATGCATGTTTAGTTTGTGGTGTCAGTAGTGGTTAATTTAGGCCAACTTTCTATGATGTCCCCCCCTGTCCTCTCTGACCACAATGAGTGTGTAGTTCTATTTGATTTAGCCAACACCCAACTCTAATTAATAGCAAGGCCTATGTGTATGTGTATGTGTATGTGAATGTGAATGTGAATGCTTGTACATGACAATTGGAGGCCACCAAATACAAAAAAAGCCCCAACCTGAACAGGGCGACTTTTACCCACACAGGCTTGCTGTCTTGGCAAAAGTCACCCTATTCAGGTTGGGGTTCCTTTTTCATTTTCTATCCTTCAATTCTCATGTATAATAATTCATATAGGCCTTGCTATAAACTAGGTGCTTAAAATTAAAGATATATAGTTCCCTACAAAGTAGTATTAAGATCATAAAAGATACCCTTTTACATGACGAGAGAGTTCTTACACATGGAAGGAGAGAGCTTGATTAATATGAACCATATATAAATACATTTTTCCCATGATGAGCTACCGATAAATTGAAAAATGTGGTCCCTTCACAATGGCCCTGACATCACCTAGTTATTTAGAGTTCAAAGTAAATTGGTAAAATGTTACACTGTCCATGATGCTGAAATTGGAAGCATATTTTGAGAACTATCTATATCATACATTGTAAGCATGTATCATTTAAAGGCCTAGAAAATAAAAAAAGGCCCAACCTGAACAGGGTGACTTTTGCCCAAACAAGCTTCCGATCTGGGCAAAAGTTGCCCTATTCAGGTTGGGGCTTTTTTGGCTTTTTTAGGCCTTCAAATGATACATGCTTGCAATGTATAATATAGATAGTTCTCAAAAGGCTTTATATTCTTTGCAATATATGATACAAATAGGGCTCACTTTGATAATTTAATTCTATAAGATTTAAAACACCAAACTATACATAGATTCATCAATAATATGAATGAGTAGCTATCCAATGGTATAATGAACATCACCATGAAGTGGACTTTATGATCCTCCATATATCATCCATGCTCAACACATGCCTATATCTTTACTTTGTCTTCATAGACACCTCTAATCACCCATGCTCACTCCATGCCTAAATCTATGATCTGAGTACATGGACACCATGTAAAATTGTGAACTTACACATCAGTATCTATATGTATCCAAGGTACTGTAAAGATAATTTAAAAAATTGAACCCCATTTTATGAATTGAATCCCATTTCATGGTCAAAATTTACATAGAGGAGGAGGTTCAGGCTCTAGGCCTTGCTATGACCCTTTCAGAGAGACTGATCCCCTTAGACATGAATTAAAAATATTCATTCTTCTACATTCAAAAATTGATCCCAACAAATTCCAAGTGAGTTTCTACACTTACAAGGGGGATTGGATGAGGTTTTTTGATAGTAGCCTTGCTATCACCAAGCAATTTACAACTAGAAAATATCAAAATAAAAAAATATTGATACATATGATTGAGAGGAAGCTTTACAAAGGCAAAAAGACCCCCAACCTGAATAGGATGACTTTTGCCCAGACATGCTTCTTGTCTTTTCAAAAGTCACCCTATTCAGGTTAAGGTTTTTTTAACTTTTCTAAGCCTTCAAACTATACATACTAGCAAGTGAAATATACAAATAACCCTTGCAAATGAAATATACAAATCAAATACATGTAGGATTTTTTGATAAAATTTTGATACAGACACATGGAATAAAGGCCTTGATGGACAACTTGAGAAGCACCAAAAAAAGAATATATTGAGTAAATTTTTACATTGTCCAATCATGTACATCATAAGGAGGAATATTTAGCTGTTATCACATCGAATGGTGCGTGCGAGCTTCATGTCTTTGCACGTGGTTGTGACCCGCTTTGCATGGATTGCACACATGTTAGAATCCTCAAACATGGTGACCAAAAGTGCCTCCGCTCCTTCTTGGATTACAGCCAAGGCAAGGCTTTTTATCCTCTTGTCTAGGCCCCCAAAATTATATAGTATCTCTTTGATAAGATGTGCAAAAGGAGATCTCGGGATGAGGAGGTCGACACTCTTTTGGAACCTAAAAATCTCCTTTAGAGCTACCATGCCTGTAAGATTCCTCCCTCCAACTTTTGAGGTATACAGGTGTAAGAACCTCCCCTTCTGATCTTGTAATTATTCCCCTCTTTGAAATAAAAGAAAGATTCTGTTTTGACCTAGAGAGAGAAAATGTCTAGAGAGAGGTAATCCAAAATTGAGATATTTTTGGATATAACAATCTTCCTAGTGTCTAAAATGGTTTCCCTTGAAACAAAAATTCAAAAAGAATTTTCCAATGTGCATTTGGAATTAATTGAAATAAGTATAAAGGACCTTAGCCTAGGGATCTAGATTTTCAGAAATTTTTGGCTTATGGTCTAATTAAGGTTCCTATGGGCCAATTGGATCAATCCAAGTGTGGGGAGGAGATAAATCTAACTTATAAAAGAAAAATACCCAAAAATGAGTAAATTCTCACATAAGTTGAAGAGTTGACTAAGGACAAGGTTTATTAGTAAAAAACTATGAATATTACTAAAAAAATGAGATATTTTGCGTATAATGATTCAATTTTGTTACCTTGGTAAAGGAGAAGGGGGCTCTTCAAGGAGGCTCCTATTTCACATGTGTGGTGGAGTTTTAAACTCAAAAATATTGTGATATTTTTATCTCTCCTCTCTCTTGGATCAAACCAAATCAAAAGGGAGCCAACAAATCTTGTCCAAATGCCAAACTGAACCTGGAAAATTCTAGAAAATAGTTGGACTTGGTTAGAGGCCTCCCTCACCTATAAATAGTTGGACTTGGTTAGAGGCCTCCCTCACCTATAAATAGATCCTTGGCCCTTTGTAAAAAAATATGAGAACTATACCATGCGAGTATTATACTGAACTAATGATATTTTTTATCATCCTCTAAAAATCCTCTACAAATTGAAGAGATTGATTAAAGAATCAAGTAATCTAGGAGGTAAAGTGTGGTTTATGGTCTTTTTTTCTAAATCTCCAAATGTTTCTCTCTTCTCAACTCCTCTCAAGCTTGAGAAGCATTCAAGTGAATGATTTTTTAATACAATTGAAGTTCTTTAGTTAATTGTAGTGATAAAACACATAAATTTTCATTTATGCTTAAATTAAATGTTTTTTAAAGCATATCTCTCTCTCCCCCAAAGATTGGTCATACCTATGACCTATTCTATATTCAAATGATGCTTCTCACGAAGCAATTCTTTAATCTAAAAGTAATTTCCATGCTTGACAAATTAGAGGAGGCCAAAGAAGTGGCTTTTTAATGCTTGACAAATTAGAGGATGCCAAAGAAGTGGCTTTTATGCTATTTAATTTATGGAAAATCAGGAATCAATTCCATAATTGGATAGTGATCCAATTAATGGTTATTCTATCATATGATATTACTAAACTTTATGCTTTACAAATTATTGAGAATTATCAGAATAGTAGCGGAGCTATGGCAAAATTTTTAAAAAATTAACACAAATCATTTTCATTCATAATATGAAAAGAAGACTTCCTATCATATTATAGGATTAATCATCCTAGGTTAATTGATTAATTCTCATCATAACCATGGATAAATTGATTTTAATATTTATACACAAATAGTTGTTAGCAAAAAGAGAAATTTTTAGTAATATATTTAAATGTTAAAAGAGGAATTCCTATAACATTTGGAATTCCATAATTGAGATGGGAAAAGAGAAACTCCTAGCATATTGGAATTAACGAGTATTTAAATTAAATTCAAAGATAAAATTTAGATAAATTTATTTTATCTATGAGAAATATTTAAATGTTAAAAAAGAAATTCCTATGACATTTGGAATTCCATCATTTGGATGGGAAAAGAGAAATTCATAGCATATTGAATTAATGGATATTTTATTGAAATTCAAAGATAAATTTTAGATAAACTTATTTTATCTTTGAGAAATATTTAAATGGTAAAAGAGGAATTCCTATGACATTAGGAATTCCATCATTTAGATGGGAAAAGAAAAATTCCTAGCATATTGAATTAATGGGTATTTTATTTTAGATGAAATTACTTTATGAGAAATATTTGATGATAAAAGAGGAATACCCATGACATTGGAATCCAATTAATTAAATGCAAAAACACGAATTCCCATGGTATTTGAGATCCAAGAAATTAAATGAGAATGCAAGATTCCTCCCCAGCCTCTCAAGATGTCCAGCATCTTCCCCTGTAATCAAATCCCTCTTCAGAAATATAAAAGATCTTGTTTCTACCAGTTTTGGCCGAGAGAGAGAAAATCTTCTAGAGAATGGTAATTCAATTTTTAAATATTTTTGGATAGAAAAATATCTCATCTTATTAAAATAAGTTCCCTTGAAACAGAAGTTAAAATTTTTTTTTCAGAAGGTGCGTTAGAAATTAAGTAGTATAATCTGTTCAAGAGGCATTATCCTGGGGGTCAAGATTTTTTCAAATTTTTAAATTAAGGTTCCTATGGACCAATAAGATTCATCCAAATGTAGGGAGGATATAAATAGAAGAATAAAAGGAAAATCCCCCAAAAATGAGTAAATACTCACATAAGATGAAGAGTTGACTAAGGACAAGATTAATAGTTAAAAAAGAGAGATATTTAGGTGAAATGATGCATTTTTGACACCTCAGTATGGGGGAATTTCCCTCATGAAGGAGGCACCTCTTTCACATGCTTGAATGAGTTTTAAACTCTCAAATAATGAGATATTTTTATCTCTCCTCTCTCCTATTTCAACTAGATCCAAAAAGTGGACTAAACTGACCCAAAAATAGTCAAAAATTGACCAAACTGATCTGGAAAATTCTAGAATCAGTTGGCTTGGTTAGAAGCTCACTTTTTCCTATAAATAGAAGCCTTCCCCTTTGTTGAAACTCAATAGTGTTTTGCACTGTTACCCTGTTTCTCCCAAGTGCCAAAAACTGTGAATTTTACTCATAATTCATTAGTTTTTGACCTTCCCTCTGCTAAAAGATTGGTGGCCACTCTTGTTTCAAACAAGAGTAGAACCCTCAAACCATCAAGCCAAAGGAAAGATCTCAAATTATCCATGTAAGTTGGAGATTCTTCTCTTTTCTAATTCTTTTATGGTTTTTTATGATTTTTGTCTTCTCTAAAATGAAATGATGTTATGCCACATTGAAAAACGGCATTCCTCTCTCTTCTTTAGTAAATCCAACCATTGTTTATCCTAGATGATTGATTATTGGATAAATTTAAAATTTTCATAATGTTTCTCTTAATAAATAAGTAGAAAATGTTTACATTAGAACGATTTAAATACTCTTGGTGAACTTCTAATTAATTTCAGAGAGTTAAAAATTGAAAAATGGTCAGCCATACAAAGGAGGTTATGGCAAAATTTTTTGAAAATTTGTGAAATAAATTTCATCTTTTATTAAGAAATTGTTTTCCGAACTTCTTAAGTCTCGTGAATGATATCAAAATAAAAATTCAATAATATATAAATTTTTGGTAGAATCATGAGACGCCGTCAGACAGACCCTATCTCAAAAGATGACGAGCTTGACCCTGATGTTCGTAAGGCTCTTCATACGACTCAGCTATAGGACCCTTCAAAGGAGAAGGGGAAAACCTGGGCGAGGCTGTGGAGAAATGGGTGGAAGCCATGGAAGAATATTTTGACATCACAGGCTACAATGAGCAGAGCAAAATGGCTCTTACCCGGCTGAAAATAGTGGATTTGAGAAAGAGATTTTGTCCCCCTGTATTTTTGGAAATCAAAATGAACAAATTCTTAGAGCTAAAGCAAGAGAGCAAAACCATCAAGGAATAACACCAGGCCTTTGCTCTTCTACTCCACCTCTAGATGAAGAACAACTCATGACCGGGGAATGAACGAACCCGTGGACACACTGGTCAAAAAATGCCAAGCCAGTGTCCACGGCTGAAGCAATAAGAATGGCAAAGGATTTTTCCAAAGCCTTTGTAGTAAAGGTCCTGCCAAAGCCTGCACCCTCTAACTTTAAAAGATTCCAAGCCCACGGAAGCACACTTTCCACCCTCGAAGAGACAGCAAGGCCCGAATCATCAAAATCAGGATGCAGGATGATTTCAAAGTGAAGGAAGACCCTTCCCCCAGAATACTTTCTCAAGAGCCCCCCCTCTTTCAAGGAATCAGAAGGATGAACTCAGAAGTGAAAACCGATGTTTTGGATGCCAAGGTTTTGGTCACCAACTGAAAGACTGCCCGAGGGGATAGGGAAGTCAAGGACCCCAAATTCAGAGACCAACCCCTTCATACCAGTCCAACCCCTTCATACCAGACCAACCCCTTCATACCTGTCTCGCCCAAGCCACGATAACCCCAGAAGAACTCCAGCTCATCCATCTGCCTCTGTCCAGAGTAACCTCAAAACTCCTTCCCAGAACTGGGGCAACCAAAGAGAAAGAGTTCCACCTCAGATTGCAGCAGCTAGAGCACTCACAATTTCAGATATAGTAGAAGAGGAAAGAGGGTAGATCTTTGCTGCAATTGAAAACCAAGGACCTAACCATCAGCTCTCAGTCATCCATACTCTAGCAGAATATCAGGGAAAGCCTTTTAAGCTTTTGATTGATTTAGGCAGTTCTCATTCATTCATTTTCCTTGGATGCTTACATAAGCTAGTCTTAGAATAGAAATCAGGGAAACCTATGCAAGTTGAATTAGCCAGTGGTGGTGGGAAGACTCTTTTCACTCACCATGAGACAGATCTTATCTAGTTCAATCTAGATGGTAATGTAACCGACTGTTAGTTCAAAGTCTTACCTCTGGGACTTTTTGATGGGATCCTTGGAATGGATTGGCTCCACAAAAATTAAGCTGACATACACTATCACAATGGAACCATTTCCTTCCATGACCCCACGAGAACAAAGTTCAAGGAACTGGAGTTTTTGGATCCCCAGACCTTCAATTAGTAAAAGCTTCTAGGTTGCTAAAAGGACAGAAAGGAGCAGCAAATTTATGTTGTCAAAATGAACCCAGTAGACTCAAAGCTTAAGGCTAAAGAACCAGAATGGTTAAATGAATTTGATGATTTATTCCCAGTAAAATTAACAGAGATGCCTCCAATTCAGGAAGTAGATCATGTGATAAAATTAACCCTCTGAGCTTAGCCAGTAGCCCTGCGCACGTACTAAATGCCAGTTCTTGAAGCCATTGAACTCAAGGAACAGCTTAGAAAGCTGTTAGAACAAGGGTTTATAAGACCCAGTGTTTTACCTTGGGGCATGCCAATTCTCTTTCAGAAAAAGAAAGATGGAACGCTTAGATTCTGTTTGGACTTCAGAGGTCTAAATCAGCTGACAATTAAGAATAAGTATCCTATCCCAAGAATTGATGAGCTTCTGGATAGGCTAAATGGAGCCCAGATCTTCACAAAGATAGATCTCAAATCCAGGTATTACCAAATCAGGATCAAGGATCAAGATATACCGAAAATAGCCATCAATACTCGCTATGGGCATTATGAATTTACTGTCATGCCATTTGGATTAACTAATGCCCCAGCTACATTCAATTGCCTAATGCAGGACATCCTCGGAGAATACTTGGATGATTTTGTTCTAGTTTTCTTTGATGACATTCGGATTTAGGATCATGAGACTCATGTCCGAAAAGTTCTTGAGATTCTAAGGAAGCACCAACTCTTTGCCAAAAAGAGCAAATGCACTTTCTCTGCCGCGACCACATTGAATTCTTGGGCTTTCTGGTATCCAAAGATGGAATTTCTCTAGATTCCGCAAAAGTCCAAACAGTCATCATAGATTGGCCTAAACCAAAGACTGTGAAAGAAGTCAGAGGATTCTTCGGATTGACTGGTTGGTATAGGATTTTTATACCAAAGTATGCACTCATAGCCCGTTCTGAAGCTGCCAGATTTCTCTCTACCCTTTGAGGTAGTAACTGATGCAAGTGGTTTTTCCCTAGGAGGTGCACTCATGCAGTGGCCTATGAATCCCAAAAGCTCAGAACGCATGAGAGGAATTATGCTGTCCACCACAACCCAGAATTACTTTCAGTAGTCTATGCCTTAAAGTTGGAGACATTACCTACTGGGAAAAAGATTCACTTTGATGATAGATCATCAAAGCTTAAAGTGGATCTTCACTCAGAAGGACCTCAACATGTGCCAAAGAAGATAGATGCAAACCTTACAGGAGATTGATTTTGAAATCAAGTACCACCGCCCAGGCAAAGAGAATGTGGTAGCAAATGCCCTCAAAAAAGCCTCCTTGCTTGCAATTTCAGTAGTGTCAAATTCTTTGATAATTGAAGTAAGAGAGAAGATCGTACAGGATAGATTCTTTGGCCCTATTGCTACCCTACTTATACAGGAAAGCAAAACTCCACAGGAGTTGAACAGATTTCAAGGGTACAGCCTGTATGATGGCAATATGTATTATAATCACAGGCTATGCATTCCCAATGATGAGGGAACCAAGGATCAAATTCTGAAGGAATCCCATGAAAGCCTTTTAGCAGGACATCCAGGTTTCATCAAAACCTACATGTCTGTAAAGAAAATCTTCTTTTGGCCTGGTCTGAAAAAGGATGTACTGAATCATGTACGTCAAGTCTGACATGCTAGAAAGTCAAAGCTGAAAGAGTAAAAATGCCTGGAAAGTTACATCCATTGGACATCCCCCATATGAAGTGGGAATGTATTAGTGTGGATTTTATTACTGGATTACCTTCAGTGCAGTCAGGTTACAACTCCATTTTTGTAGCAGTTGACAAACTGACCAAAGTTGCCCATCTGATTCCAGTAAAAGAAACCTACACTACAGTGGATGTGGCTAGAGTATTCCTCAAAGAAATCTTCAAATTGCATGGCCCTGAGACTGATGGTCAAATTGAAAGGGTAAACCAAGTAATCGAAGATATACTTCAATCATGCTGTGTGGTAGGAAACCCAAGAAGTGGCTAAGCTATCTGCACCTAGTCGAGTTCGCCTATAATGCTTCTTATCACCGAAGTATCAGGATGAGCCCTTTTAAAGCTCTGTATGGACAAGATTGCTTAACTCCATTAACTTGGTCCGACCCATTGATTAGGGTCGAGATGTCCAAACAGATACTTGACGACATGGAGCAGTAGATGCAGTCAATTCATAAAGATATTAAAGCTACCCAGGATCGACAGAAGCAGTATGCAAATAAGAAGAGGACAGACAGAAAGTTTAAAGAAGCAGATATGGTCTTCATTAGAGTACGGCCCAAAAGAAGTTCTCTATCTCTTGGGAAGTACAAAGTTATCCCCCAGATATTGTGGGCCGTATCTGATTACAAAGAAAGTAGGTGACTTAGCCTACGAGCTTCTTCTGCCTCCTCACCTCAAAGTTCATAATGTATTTCATATAAGCCTTCTAAAGAAATATGTGCCAAGCCCAAATCATGTACTTATGATGAAATCCTAACCTCTTCAACCCAAGGGCAGATGGAACTCCAACTTGAAGAAATTCTTGATGTTCGAGAAAAGATTCTTAGGAATAGAATTCTCACAGAATTATTAGTAAAATGGAAGTTCTATCCTTTTGAAGATGCCACCTGGGAGAATGAAGCCGATCTGTTGTTGCGGGATTACCCCCAGTTTGCGAGATGAGGGCATCTTACGTTTTTTAAGTGGGAGAGAATGTAAGATTCCTCTCCAGCCTCTCAAGATGTCTAGCATCTTCCCCTGTAATCAAATCCCTCTTCAGAAATATAAAAGATCTTGTTTCTACTAGTTTTGGCCTAGAGAGAGAAAATCTTCTAGAGAGTGGTAATTCAATTTTTAAATATTTTTAGATAGAAAAATATCTCATCTTATTAAAATAAGTTTCCCTCAAACAGAAGTTCAAAAAGATTTTCAGAAAGTGCGTTAGAAATTAAGTATAATCTGTTCAAGAGGCATTATCCTGGGGGATCAAGATTTTTTTAAAATTTTAAATTAAGGTTCCTATGGACCAATAAGATTCATCCAAATGTAGAGAGAAGATAAATAGAATAATAAAAGAAAAATCCCCCAAAATTGAGTAAATACTCACATAAGATGAAGAGT
The DNA here is from genome assembly GCF_041138505.1 of Cibotium barometz. NCBI lineage: Eukaryota > Viridiplantae > Streptophyta > Polypodiopsida > Cyatheales > Cibotiaceae > Cibotium > Cibotium barometz. The sequence goes on along the minus strand of NW_028229435.1, from coordinate 1,429,182 downwards.
TGCTAAGGTTAATAGTTACAAAACAGAGATATTTACGTGAAATGATGCATTTTTGACACCTCAGTATAGGGGAATTTCCCTCATGAAGGAGGCGCCTATTTCACATGCTTGAATGAGTTTTAAACTCCCAAATAATGAGATATTTTTATCTCTCCTCTCTCTTGTTTCAACTTTATCTCTTCTGTTTCAACTAGATCCAAAAATGGACTAAACGGACCCGAAAATTGTCAAACATTGACCAAAGTGATTTGAAAAATTCTAGAATCAATTGGATTGGTTAGAAGCTCACTTTTTCCTATAAATAGAAGCCTTCCCCTTTTTTGAAGCTCAATAGTGTTTTGCACTATTACCCTGCTTCTCCCAAGTGCCAAAAACTGTGAATTTTACTCATAATTCATTAGTTTTTGACCTTCCCTCTGCTAAAAGATTGGTGGCCACTCTTGTTTCAAACAAGAGTAGAACCCTCAAACCATCAAGCCAAAGAAAAGCTCTCAAATTATCCATGTAAGTTGGAGATTCTTCTCTTTTCTAATTCTTTTATGGTTTTTTATGATTTTTGTCTTCTCTAAAATGAAATGATGTTATGCCTCATTGAAAAAATGCATTCCCCTCTCTTCTTTAGTAAATCCAACCATTCTTTATCCTAGATGATTGATTATTGGATAAAATTAAAATTTTCATAATGTTTCTCTTAAATAAGTGAAAAATGTTTACATTAGAATGATTTAAATACTCTTGGTGAACAGCTAATTAATTTTAGAGAGTTAAAAATTAAAAAATGATCAGCCATACAAAGGAGGCTATGGCAAAATTTTTTAAAAATTTGTGAAATAAATTTCATCTTTTATTAATCAAAAAGAGTAATCCCCATTGTTAGAGTTTTCTAAAAGTGTCATTTTCATTCATGAGAAAGATGCATATTGATTAATTTTTATAAAAGAATGATTTTTAATAGAATTAAACTCTATGTATAGAAAGATACATATTGATAGTTTATGTTTTTATTATAAAAGTGTTACTTTTATCATTACTGATTTCTATGTATAAAGGTATGCATAAAAGAATATTTTTTTATAAAAGTGTTACTTTTATCATTATTGATTTTTATGCATAAAAGTATGCATAAAAGAATATTTTTTTAATTATAAAAGTGTTACTTTTATCATTATTGATTTCTATGCATAAATGTATGCATAAAAGAATATTTTTTTATTATAAAAGTGTTACTTTTATCATTATTGATTTTTATGCATAAAAGAATATTTTCTTTATTATAAAAGTGTTACTTCTATCATTATTGATTTCTATGCATAAAAGAATATTTTTTTATTATAAAAGTGTTACTTTTATTATTAATGATTTCTATGCATAAAGGTATGCATAAAAGAATATTTTTTTAATTATAAAAGTGTTACTTTTATCATTATTGATTTCTATGCATAAAAGATTTTTTTTAATTATAAAAGTGTTACTTTTATCATTATTGATTTCTATGCATAAAGGTATGCATAAAAGAATATTTTTTTAATTATAAAAGTGTTACTTTTATCATTATTGAATTCTATGCATAAAAGAATATTTTTTTTAATTAAAAGTCTCATTTTCATCATAAATGATTTTTATGCATAAACATATGCATAAAAGATATTTTTTATATTAAAAGTGTGATTTTCATCATAAATAATTTTTATGCATAAATGGATGCATAAAAGAAATTCTTTTATATTAAAAAAGGATTTTTATCATAAATGATTTGTATGTATAAACATATGCATAGAAGATATTTTTTTATATTAAAAGTGTGATTTTCATCATAAATGATTTTTATGCATAAACATATGCATAAAAGATATTTTTTTATGCGAAAGTGTGATTTTCATCATAAATGATTTTTATGCATAAATGGATGCACAAAAGAAATTCTTTTATATTAAAAGAGTGATTTTTTTCATAAATGATTTGTATGTATAAACATATGCGTAAAAGATATTTTTTTATATTAAAAGTGTGATTTTCATCATAAATGATTTTTATGCATAAACATATGCATAAAAAATATTTTTTTATATTAAAAGTGTGATTTTCATCATAAATGATTTTTAGTTGGAGATTGAGATAATTGATTATTTTATTCCTCATAAGAAATTCATGTTTTTAGAAATCTGTAAGCAAATATTAGTCATCGAACAAAATTTAGAAAAATAGAAATTGAAATAGTACTTTTTTGAGAAAGATAGTTTAGGAAGAACCTTTCCAGACCCAAACTCTGATTCAGACTATTGACCAAGACCTAATTCCTTCATCAATTTCAATCAATGACGATGTACCCAGTTCAGGAAAAATGTACTCAAATCTCCCACCGAATCTAAAACTAAGCTAAGACTTTTGATTTTGATCTTAGGATCAAGTTAACAGAATTCGAGGAATTCTGTTTGGAATTCAGACCTGGATCTAGAAGTATTGAGATACAGATTTAAGACTATTCATGGTTTTCAAACAAAATCAAAACTGAAAACTTGCATAGAAACCCTGTTTTCTTAAAGGACTGTCTTACAATGGTATAATTGATTTTTGTAAATCCCATGAATTCTTTTATTCAAAAGAGAAATATTTAATATAATTCATTTGAGAAATTGAGAATGAATATGGAAATAGTCGTCGAGAAAAAGAACCTTTAATTAGGCCAAGCAATTGGCAGAAATTTAGAAAAAGTCCCTATATCGCGATCAACCTAGAAAAAGCTATGAAATGGGAATAGCATGGGAATGGATGAGATAAGGTGAAAAAACGATGCGATAAGATGTGTATGGGATGTGATAGGATGTGATAAGATGTAAATGAGATGTGATAAGATGTGTATGGGATGTGATAGAATGTGAATGGATGTGTATGGGATGTGATAGAATGTGAATGGATGTGATAAGATGTGAATGGGATGTGATAAGATGTGATGTAATGAGAATGAATGTGGATGTGTATGTAGAAGAATGGATGTGGATGTGTATGTGAAAGAATGTATGTGGATGTGTATATGGAAGAATGAATGTGGATGTGTATATGGAAAATGGATGTGGAAGAATGGATGTGGATGTGTATGTGGAAGAATGTATGTGGATGTGTATGTGGAATAATGGATGTGGATGTGTATGTGGATGTATAAGAAAGAATGGATGTGGAAGAATGAATGTGGATGTGTATGTGGAAGAATGGATGTGGATGTGTATGTGGAAGAATGAATGTGGATGTGTATGTGGAAGAATGGATGTGGATGTGTATGTGAAAGGATGTGATGTCGATGTGAGTGAATGAATGAGATGTGATGTGATGTGAATCGGGATGTGAATGAATGAGATGTGATGTCATGCGAATCAGATGTAAGTGATATGGGATGTGAATGGATGAGATGTGATGTGATGTGAATCAGGATAAGAATGAATGAGATGAGATGTGAAATGAATGAGATGAGATGTGATGTAAATTGAGATAGATATGAAATGAATGAGGTGTGATGGGATGTGAATATGGGGGTTGATGCGAGTGGATGAGATGTGATGAGGATAAATGAGGAAAGATGTGATGAGATAAAAAATGATGTGATTGGATGAGAATAGGAATACATCTGAATTGTATATGGATTAAGTAATGTGGACGGATGTGGAACAATGTGAAAGACGAGAGTTCATTATAGGAACTGTATTTATAGCCTATTTTTAAATGACTGTTTTGTGTTAATAATGCTGGGGAAGCATTTTGATCGTCTTGAGAATGAGGTCGTGGGTGGAGACCTAACTGATAAAGTTGTAACAGCTGAACGGAGAGTCAACGGAGGACGTCTCGTATAGCAAGGTCGCCTGAGGTCTTGACTAGCCTCGGTTCGATTTAAATGGTGAGCTTCTGGTACGGTGGATGAGGGACCAAGGAAGCGGCCTATAAGTGAAGTGCTAGGTGACTTGCGAAGGATCCTAGAGGGTGCTGACCATATGATGCTCGGGCTCTGGGTCACCGAAGATACCCACATGTGCCTCGGGGAAGATATTGGAACAAGGAGTAAGAGTTGTTTTCTGAATTCAGGCATGGATCTAGTTGATTGACCTTGCTGGTCCTCAACAGATGAGTCCATGGCTCTTTTATATGGATCTATTGGTTGATCTTGCTGATCTTTAACGGAGATTTTATCTTAATTTTTATAAGTGATTATATTGTCGGGTACGTTGTTCGGTACACTGATAAAGGAATGATTGGAAATTAGGATTCAACTAGATATTTTGAAAGATATTGATCAGTGACACTATGGTCTCATTAAATGATTGTTTTAAAGATAGCTGAATCTGTGAAAAAGGCAATTTCATATTGGGTGTGTAAGTGGTGTGACTGGCATTAAATTTGCATGAATATCCGAATAGGGGGCCTAGGAATTCTTTTCCCTGGTACCCGGGACAAAACCTAACCCAATTCCTAATTGGATCCTATCACTACAGTGGTTGGGCGGTTGGCTAACCCATGGGACTGGATGGGGTTAGAGGCTGGACTGATGGATCTGTAAAACAAGACTCAATTCTGTTATAGTATGATAGATGAAGTAAATCCCAGATAGTAATTGTTTTATGGAAAAAGAATCAACGGCGGATGTGCCTCTCGATGGGGAAAAAAGCATTGGTTTCTATGATCTAGGTGCAAGTTTCTTCCTTGACCAAGTGACTCACAAGTTCGGTCGGATCAGTTTTGTCAGTAATGACCCTGACTACGTTAGAGTAAAAATTCTGGCAAGGGAAGTTTTTTCGGGTTTGGTTTTGGAAGAACCGAGAGGGATTAGTCTCTTGTTCGGATATCCGTGGATGAAGCCCTGAGTGAGAGGCCTTGCCCCGCGCAAGAAGTGCTACTTCCACTGCTAGCACCCCCAAATTCATTGCACGGAGGGGGCAAGGATCTTTCAATGCCATTGCGTTGTTTCCTCCTAGGGGCACGAGGAAGAGGGTTTCTTAGGAGTGGTCGAGGAGGACGTGTATGAGCACTCCTATCTCATGCAAGTTTATGCCGAGAGGATGATGGAGCTCCTTCAGTTGCTACAGCTTCTATTGTTGCGGCTTCTGTTTGCTGCTGCTACCGGTGCCATGTCTTCTCGTGTTGGCAACGGAACCATGCCTCGATGCAAGCTCTTCCCCCTAGTTGTGTAACGTATTGGGGGGATAGGAATATCAACACATGGCTCTGAATTAGGGTCAACATTACTCCGTGACTCTTGATCAGGATCAATGGTGGTGGCCAAGTCACTGGTGTCCGGATGAGGGGGAGAGGGAGGTGGAGGTGGAGGTGGTAGTGGAGGACAATTAGGTGATGGTGGATGCTTACATGCATTCTTTCTCGTTTGAGCCATGGCAAAAAGTGAAGTGAAAATATAGAAATGAGAATGAATGAGACTATTATACCTTTGTATAAAGTCATTTATAATGTGTTCAGATAGTTTGAAACCAGTAAAAATATACAAAACCACCAAATTAGACATGTTTAACCCGTCTGCCATGTCTTGCTATTGTGGCATGCCATGTCTTGCTATTGTGGCATGCCATGCGACATGGACTGCTCTTGAACTTCCATTCCACTTCTCTATGTTTGCCTCCTTCCTTTTGAGTCATGCGGCTTTAGCAATTTCTGACATTTGAGCCTTTTCTCTAGTAACATTTCTTGCAAGATTATTGCGACAGAACCAATTCAACATCTCTACAAGATAATTGCTACGTGTCTTCTCTCCACCATGTCAAGTATTCTTAAAGTACACTCCTTTGGCTACGTAATGTGATTTTTCCATGCCTTGGGTGCTGAACATATCCAAGGACCTGTATTTTCGTAGAAAATACGGTCCATGTGCTTATATAATGTGCTAGAAAAAAATGTCCAAGTAAGAAATTATGAAGACAAATGTTTAATTTATGGAATTTTAGTAAGCAATTGCAATGGTAATTAATGAATGGCGATAATTAAGATAAGAATATCTTACCATGTAATATGTAATGGAGGTATCTTCCCAACTCTCACTAACAAGCTTGATGAATTCTATCACATCTATTTTGAACACATTTTGTTATTCTTGAGTTGTTGTGCTCTTTAACATAGTTGTCACTCACAACCTTCTCAAATTAATTCCACACCTTCTTCCCAACTCTCACTAACAAGCTTGATGAATTCTATCACATCTATTTTTGAACACATTTTGTTATTCTTGAGTTGTGCTCTTTAACATAGTTGTCACTCACAACCTTCTCAAAGTAAGTCCACACCTTCTTTCGCTTGTTTTGTAGATTTGGATCCATGTCAAGACCTATGGTGCACTTGCAAAGATCCTTCCAATGCTCCCATTGGAAGGCTCCTCCCTCAATCGTTCATAGGCTGCAAGAATCGCCTCGCCTTTGCACCACTCATTGACACTTGTTGAGAAACAATATGATGTGCCCCATACTTCTTAAGATCTTTCACAATCTTTACATTCCCTCCATGCACTCCCAGAGATTTGAGGAGCTCCTCCACTTGCTTTATTTCTTGTGTTGAGTGTGAGGCTGGCTGCATACTCAATGTGAAGCTTAAGAAACCTATCAAAAATCCTTATCATGGCATGCAATGTGCAAAAGTGTATACTTTCCTTTGGGAAAGGAATAATTGGTGCCCAATATGGATCCTTTGTGTTCCTATTGGGTGTTCAATCTAAATCAGAAGACAAGATCTTGTCCACCCATCGGAGCTCATCCTCGCACTTTGGCTTGAGAATTGACCGCTTCATGCACAATGGACAGAGATGGAGGCATTGTGCACTATTGTCACAATTACACATGCATTTTATGGTCTTCAAATCACCACCTAGATGCCAATCCACACGAAAGGAGCCCACACAATCCACTTCAAGATCCTCCCCATTCATATGTTGTTTGATGACTTCTAGAATTTGAGGGCATCGTTGAAGCATCCAATTCAACACCTCTTTGTTCTCCTTTGAAACCTCAAAGGCTCCAAGCCACCAATTATCCTTCTCAAATTGAACACTGAAAGAAGGGATTTCATCCTTGTCCTTTGCGTATGCCATTTCTTCATTCATATATGTGACTCCCATTTGCTCCAATCTTTTTCCTTTTACTAGTTGAGTCTCATCCAACTTTAGTGTAAGCCATAGGAATCCCTTTCCCATTCTACATATCACATAAACAAAGCCAAACAACACAATTAATTCATGTCATTGATAAGGGAAATTTGTAAGCTAAACGATAAATGCTCAAACCCAACCTTGATGTTGTGTGAAACCTTATAGAATCGGATCATATGTCGTTGAAGGTTCTTTAGGTCCAAAAAGAGGTTGTTGCATGTGTCGTACTGTACTTCAAGCCTATCCTTGGACTTAGGATCTAAAATCATTGTTCCTTCTACATGAATATACTCACAAAGGATTGATTTAACACCTGCATTGCTTGCCTTCTTTTCTAATGATACTTTGTAGGAAGGAGGAAGAAAGTGCCCTTGAATCCCTCGGGCATGAAGAGCTCCTTTGATGACTCCCCATAGATTCCCTCGTAACCCTTGCACTGATGCCGACTTCATCACATGCATCTTGTATATCCCTTGCACTAATAAGCCCCTTGATGTCTTGCATAATGTTCTTTGTAACCACCTCAACACTCTTGTAATTTGAATCATGGATGCTTGATGTTATCTCTTTGTTCTTCATGCAGGCTTTGAAAATGTGCATAGTATCTCCCACACCAGATGCATCAACTAAGAAATTCCTTGGACACATAACAAAACCACCATTAGATCTATCAGGAAAAACCTTTAAATTAACACATACATAAAAAAATACAAATAAAAAATTCCATGGAAACATTCCTTGTTGCCATGACCCTCCGTTTCCTTGCACCACCTTACACCAAAAGATTTTCAATATTAGAAAGCTTTCGTTTACGCTCACGTGCACCAATTGGTGTGTGCTTCAACCTCCTTATTTTTCTTTTGTAACCTAGACAATTTATCTCTTTGATTATTTATGAGTGTTTCTTGTTCCTTATTTTCATGTCTAGGTCATGTGAATGTTTTTTCAAATCTTCAATACTTGATTGAAGACTTGAATTAATTGAGTGTAAGTACTGGTTATATTAAAACCACCACTAATAGAAAATCTTTTACAATAACCTAAAGAGCCCATTTTTCCCATCACCTACATATCGAACAAAACTAGTCAAGTCACGAAATGGTGAACTGTACAAGGTCAAAGAATCATAGGGGAAGAGATTCCCATCCACCCAAAGATCAACATTCTTCTTCCCCTCATTTCTTAGTAAAGACATGGTTGAATTAGGTGATGGTTGCCTAACAATAACCTAAAGAGCCCATTTTTCCCATCACCTACATATCGAACAAAACTAGTCAAGTCACGAAATGGTGAACTGTACAAGGTCAAAGAATCATAGGGGAAGAGATTCCCATCCACCCAAAGATCAACATTCTTCTTCCCCTCATTTCTTAGTAAAGACATGGTTGAATTAGGTGATGGTTGCCTAACATATGGACGTTTTTCTAGTGCATAATCTTCATCTATACGAATGTGAATGTTTACTTTACTCTTTCTACCATTCGTAATATCATCTAAAGGCATGCCTAATTCAAGATGACCGAAAAATAGGATTAAAAAAGAGATTTAAATTAGATAATAGTATTCTAACATTTCGAACGATCCTAGAGAAATATATATTAAGAATATATCTCTCTAAAAAAACCACTTTTGACACTCCAAAAATAAAGATTCCAGTTATGAAAAAATATCTTATTTTTTAATGGCCTTTAAAAATGACCTTCTTATTTTGGTATTAAAAAAAAGATAGAGAATAGTGCAACCTTACAATGATTAGATTCCTTGCTTTAAAATGAGTATTGGTTTGAAAGTGAGATTAAAAAATAAACTTTTTAATATATATATATATATTTGGGAGGACAAAAACTTTTAGATGAGACAAATCAGGTTTTCTACCAGTAAACCTCTCCTCTGGAGTTACATCATGTATGGCTGCAGTTGGAGTCTTATTCATGATGTAAACTGCTGTAGAAACAGCCTCAGCCCAATAGCTATGCAGCATATTCTTCTCTTCCATCAATGCTCGTGTAATCTCAGCAATGTGCCTGTTTTTCCGCTCAGCAACTCCATTTTGCTGCACAGTGTATCTGCATGTAAACTGTCTCCGAATACCATTTTTCTTCAAAAAATCAGAGAACTCATTGGAGAAGTACTCTCCCCCTCCATCTGACCTTATGCACTTTACATATTTCCCTGTTTGCTTCTCAACCATAACTCTGAAATTTTGAAAGTGAGTGAACACCTCACCCTTCTCCTTCATGAAGTATACCCATACTTTCCTTGTGTGGTCATCAATAAATGTCACATAATACCTATAGCCTCCCATAGACATGGTCTTCGTAGGACTCCATACATCTGAATGCACAACATCTAGTGCATTTCTGCTCACATTTCTGTTACGTGGAAATACATGCTTTGTTTGCTTTCCAAATTGGCATGCTTCACATATTTTTCGCATACCTTCAACTTTAAACTTTGGCAGCCCTGTCATGATTCCTTTATTCTGCATAGACTTCATTCTTTGCACATTCACATGTCCAATTCTTTTGTGCCAAATGTCTGTGTCTGCAACAATTCTTGAACCATTTGCAAACATCGCAGCACTCACTTTAGGCATGTTTACATTCAACGTAAACATTCTGCCCACTCTGTTGCCTTTTGCAACCAACCTGCACTTGTTTTTAAAGTCTTCAACATAACAACCATCACGGTTAAACCGAACTTGCAAACCCTACTCAATCAGCTGGTCAACTGAAACCAGATTCTTTGTTGTGTTCGGAACATCAAGTACATCTACAAGCTACTTCACTTTGCCATCCTGCATAGACAATGGCACATCTCCAACATGGGCAATTGGATGAGCAGTGTCATCCCCTGTTTCCACAAAACTTAGTCTTTCAAGGTTTTTCATCTCCTTGAACCACTGCCCATGACTTGTCATGTGGTTTGAAGCACCTGAATCAACGTACCATACATCATCTTTATGTACTGCTTCAACATTTTCAGACATGGCATTAGCAACATGCTGCATAACAAACAACCTTTCATTATCCTCATTGTTTCTGCTCGAGGATGCATAGTTGTTTTGTTGCAATTTTCCATTTTGCATGTCAGCCTGTTTCTTATAATAATCTGCCTGCACATGTCCAAGCTTACCACAATAAAAGCATCCACGTGTATCATTATACTACCTTTGCAAATTTCCACAACCTCTTTGACTCCCCCTACCTCTGAATTGGCCTCTTCCACCTGCGTGTTGTTGTTGTTGTCGTCGTGAATTCTGGGAGGACTGTTGTTGTTGTTGTTGCTAGCCATAATTCTGATTACCTATTTGGCCACCTCCTTGACCGCGTCCACCACGGCCTCCTCTACCTCGTCCTCTTCCTGAACTTGTGTAGAAGGCCTGTTGCTCTGTCCCAATAACCCTTTCCCATCAGGAAATTCGTCAAGCATGGAAGTTGTTCTTATCAAGCTTCTCAGCAGCAATCTGGTATATGCCATCATTTGACATCTTGCCAGACACACAAATTTACCAGAAACAGCACTCTGGTTTGTCCTGCACAAACTGCTGTATTTTCTACAGCAGCGGTACTGTAGTACACTCAAATGTCACAAACCAGTGACCTCAATGTGCATACATACACCCAATGGAAATTGTTGACCTCCTTGCAGCACACACAATGTCTACACAACCAATCTTTCTTCCTGCAGTTCTTAAAATAGAGTTCTGTAGAGAATCGATGACTTACCTGTAGTGCTCGAAATCGCCTGCTCTTTGAAAAACGGAGGTCGTAACGCGCCCGAAACACGTTTTCAGTCAAAAAAATGTTGTCCAACGTAGGATAATATAGTCTCCCTATAGCTTTACTCCTGCGAAGAAAGATCCTTAAAAATCAGGGATCATTTGTCGGTGCCTCCCGTAGAGCTCCCAACAAGGGTGTAGTCACCAACACAAAATAGGGAAGAGTAGTTGAAGCTCTTACCCTTGTACCGCTTCCTGTGCTTCTCTTGCTTGCAGCTCTTAGCCCTTAGTATGAACCAGGCTCTGATACCATGAAAAGATGTAGGGGAGAAGAGAGCTTGTGCTCTTGCAAGCACACACACACTCACAAAACCCTAAAAGAGAACACACAAGGTGAGAGGCTGAAAATCTTCTTCTCCTTCACTCAACACACCATATACAAAGATAAGAGTACACACAATATGAAAGGTACTCAACCAAATACATACTAGGGTCCTTTATAGTGTGAACCCAACTAAACTATGCCAGTCTCTAGAATGGCTGTCACACACAGCCTGTCATTGCACTGGCTTCATATCACCCATGATCTCACCAACCATTCTAGTGGTGTAAGTGTGGGACCTATCCCCCAGGCGGGTCATCAGTGTCCACCGCCTCAGCTCGATATCTCAACACTTTGGCCACTAAGAACTAGCTCTCCATCTCACAGTTACTATTTGATTCAACATTCTTGATAAAATATCTCAAATTTCTAGCATCATTGCTATACAAATGATTTATGAAGGAAAACAGAAGTCATCCCTTCCAAGAATCATGAAATAAACAACTTGCGGGCTAAGATGTGTGTTCATGTATCCACTTAGGTTAGCTAGCACACCATTGTTCCTCTTAGTCATTCTAAGAGCATTGATCATTTGCATGAACATCTAGAATAGCTCCTTAGATATGTCATAATAATTAGTACTAGTAATGAACTCCTTAAAATGCGATGATGCAAGAAAATATGATCTCTTGAATGTTGTACATGATATACATATGCCCTACCTTTTCAAGTAAACATGTGCCAAAGACATGGATTGACATGGAGTTTGCTGAATAAATCCAAGGGTTTTTCCCCACTGGACTAGTATGGATGATAAGATACGTTGTACATATGAAGCTCTTCTTTAAGTTTCTACCATAGGTAAGTTGAGAGTACAGCAAAGAGGAGGTCAAGAATAGTTTAGGAATCAAAACGGGTATAGTTCAGGTACAATTCCAACATCTGAGGTTTTAGACCAAGATCTTAAACAAAATTCAAATCTGATCTTATAGGGCTCTTCTCCAAAGGTTTGAGAACACTTGTACCAAAGTTTATTTCATTTGGTCTTCATTTGAGCATACAGATAATCAACTTTCAATTCAAGCGATACAATAAACAACAACTCTAATCTGATTTGAGGGCTTCAAATGGATTTTAAGGAGTTCAGCCCATCAGAAAAATCAATTCTATTACCGTGGAAGGTCAAAGCCAAAAATGAATTAGGATTGCCAATGTCAAAGGATTGTGCAAATTCAGAATTTGAATTTTAGATTCAGAAAAAATTAGATATTTTTCTCAAATGTAGGGTTGATTTGGCATTTGTTGTACACATAGGACATGAGCTATCCAAGAAATAATCCACATCAGATGCGAAACTGGATGCCATGTAGACAGGTAGCTAGAATCATGGAGGTGATTTTGGCAAGATGGAGAAATACTAAGAGATGCCCCTTTCTTACTCTTTTGAGAATCTTTTGAAGAGGAACATGGAGGTGATTTTGAAGACGGAAAAATACCAGGAGGTCCCCCTTTCTTGCTCTTTTGAGCATTGTAAAAGAGGGGGAACACGAGTTCAGATCATTTTGGCAATATGTGAGTCACACCTTGATAAAATAATGATAAAGAGAGCAAACACACAAGAGAGAAAACCCTAATCCATTAGTGTAACCCTAACCATAGATGGAAGCCATATCCACTCTCACATAATGTATCATAGAAGAGGACTACATAGCACACAATAAATGTGATGTGTTCACACACCAAATAACCCTATCTAATGTCCACAATATGTGGCCAGCTAGATGCGGCCATTTATTACCACACACATACTACTATCTACCATGTCAGCACATATCATGCTTGGATCTAGCTGTCATTGAGTTGATGTCAGCACATATCATGCTTGGATCTAGCTGTCATTGAGTTGGTAATCTCAACAACCCCTCTCAAGGTCATGATGTAAAGCCATAAATTAAGAAGATGAGTTTGGGCTATCAACACTCCCCCCTCAAGCTCATTGCATGTACTCCTAATATGGTATGGAAGTACTCAATTTTCTCTCTCAAGTGGCTTTGTGAATATGTCAAACAGTCTTCAAATACTTCAAATCCATTGTACTATCCAACACTTTCTCCCTGATAAATTGATAGCTTCCAACGTATGCCAATAGCTTCCAATGCATGTCACATGCTACCAATGCATGTCGGTAGCTACCTAGGTATGCAGATAGCTTGCAATGCATGCTGGTAGCTACTTAGTCATGTCCGTAGCTTCCAATGCATGTCGTGTGCTTCGAATGCACACCAGTAGCTACCTAGGCATGCCAGTAGCTTCCAATGCATGTTGGGTGCTACCTAGGCATGCAAATAGCTTTCAAAGCATGCCGAGTGCTTCCTAGGCATGCCAGGTACTACCTAGGCATGTAGTAAGCTACATAGGAATGCCACTAGCTTCCAATGCATGGCGAGTGCTTCCTAGACATGTCAATAGCTACCTAGGCATGCCCGATGCTTCCTAGACATGTCAATAGCTCGCTAGGTATGCCGGTAGCTTCCAATGTGTGCCGAGTGCTTCCTAGGCATGCTAGTAGCTTCCAATGCATAGGTATGCCAATAGCTACCTACACATGGTGGGAGCTTCCAATGCATATTGGGTGTGCTACCTAGGAATGCCAGTAGCTCTAATGCATTTCGAGTGCTACCAGGTGCTTCCTAGGTATGCCAATAGCTACCTACACATGGTGGGAGCTTCCAATGCATATTGGGTGTGCTACCTAGGAATGCCGGTAGCTCTAATGCATTTCGAGTGCTACCAGTGCATGCCACTAACTTCCAATGCATGCTTGAGATTTATGTATTGGCTGCATCCATAAGGCTCATGCATTAGAGTATGCATAAGATTTTTAAGTATTTATACTTCTTCTTAGATAGATGGCAAATAACTTGTGGCGCGATGTTACACATGAAGGAGGTGTAGATATCCCAACAATATTTGTAAGTATATATGAGTCTCAAATTGTATCTCATCTTTTAAATAAAGAAGGTTATCTTAAATAACAACATAATTATAATGTTCATTTTTGTATATGTCTATCGCTTGAAGTAGTGGACCGCCCCCGTACGTAAGATGAATGTCTATAGCTTGAAGTTGTGGACCGCCCCCGTACGTAAGATGAATGCCATTTTGCATTACAACAGGGTTTGGAAGCTCTATTTGAAAGGGTACAAGATGAAGGATCGATTGTTATTACTGGAGGACATTCTTGGCAAGCATGGTAAGTAAGTACATTTCTAAAACCATAACCTCTTTGTTTTTGCAAAACTCATTTTTACTTGTGTTAGTTTTATTATGTTTTAGGATCATGTTACTAAAAATAGTGTTACTATAAATGGTGGTGTAAATTTCCATGCAAGAAGCAATGAAAATATAAGAAGAGAAGGAGGTGGAGCTGCAAGGAACAATAATAATCAAAATGCATGAGATGTAGACCCCCTCAATGTATCCCCTAGCTCCATAGATTTTCATTACGCGTTATTTTGTATATATGAGCTTTTGGACTCATACGCTTATGTAATTTTACAAAGTATTGTAATTGAATTATGACATGAATAAAAATCGCGAATTGCAATTGTCCTTTTTTTTTGTATTTGTCAATTTTTACATTACATGTGTCCATGACGATGAGTAGGACATGAAGTTGTATTAGTTTTACTATGTCTATATTTTTTTTTTTAAAAGCTGGGGTAGTTTGAGGAGTCTTGTTTAGACTCCACAGTTTGCCCCTTACTTCTAGTCTTGCAAGGATAATATACTTAGCGTTGTACAAAAACATCAGCTTGTTAATGAAAAATGAAGATGGTTGATTGGAAAATAATACTTTTCCAAGATCAGCATGCATAGCTTTGAACGTCGAGGTGAATGACTTCAAAACATGGATTTTCTTTCACTAAAGTGGCTTGATCTTTGCTGTTTGATAAAATGATTGGCCCCCTATTTTGCATTGTATCGGATGATCACCACTAACCACCATTATTACAACTTGAAATTTACATTAAATAGATGTGCTAAACTATTTTAAAGAGGATAGCTATATAGAACATGTAGTCCATCAACAAGTAAAGCCTCCAATTCTTCTAGTAATGGTCTTAAGAATACACAAAAAGTTTTGATAATTTTATCTCCATATAATGAACTGTATTGGTAATACATCTGTTGATGAGTTTTCTCTAGCACTAGAAATGTGATTTCCACAACACCAGAACCATTTGTGTTATATAAGATGTTTTTAAACCATCCTAATGAAATAACAAAGAAACAGTTCGACAACCTCCCTATCTATACATTCTCTATTCAACTAGATGATTAGATAAGTATAAGATAATAAAAAACATAAATACACAGTTAATTATTATAGACCTTGCACATTTCCTTGGAGATCTTTATTGGCACTAGACATTCTTGACATACAAAATTGTATCCTCTAATTTCACCATTATGAGAATGTTGTAATGCCATTGAGGTGAAACGTGAAAGAAAGGTTTTGAAAGCTTTTCTACAATCACAACTAGAATAAACCATTGGTAGCTCATAAAAGGCATCAGGAATCCAAAAATCCTTAACTTTTTCAAATTTGGAGGAATCTAAAAAATTAATTATATTCTTGTCTTGGTCTAGTGTACCATGCCCTAGCCACTTTTCTTGATTGTGCCATTAGGGAAAATTTGAGCTCCAAATGGGCCCTTTTAGAGCACATTAAAATAATATAAGGCCAGCCAATGAGAGTGCTTGGATTATAGATCCATGTAACATGGCTTTTTTTGTTAGTGTGGTCCCCAAATTTTTGAGCTCAAAGAAGAGGAATAAAATATATTGGCATAAAACTTAAAAATAGAAGAATGTCTAGCCTGAATACCACCTACCAAAACATATGTCAGAAGGAATATCAGGAAAAGAGGCCAAACTGATTGAAATCTAGTCTAATTGAAGTCTTTCTGCACAATTTGAACTTATTTCTCTTCGTTTTCCACCTCTCTTACAAAGTCACTTATTTTTGCCATATCTACTTCATCTCTTCTTCCTCTTCTCTCAGCCTCTTTTTTTATTCCATCTTAATAGTCTGGTAAACTTCATTAAGCTATATTTTCTAATCATGATTTCTATTTGGTTTGTTATGTTTGTTAATCTTCCCGACCATGATGTATGTTATTTGTGAAAGCTTATAGGGTTTTTTGTCAACTCGACTAGAAGGAAAATGGAGTGCAAGGTTCACAACATTTCTTTAAAGTTTTATTTTCATTATTTAGATTGTTGATCTCAACAAAGTGGTAATAATGTTTTCTTTTCCCTGTTTATGTGAGATATAGGAAAAAATACATCTGGGGCATTGAAAGTGTGGATCTTTTCAACAAGAAGGATGCTAATGGTAGCTGGATCCCTTAGCGGTTTAGGAATTCAAGCTAGATCACAATGAGACCTAGAACTCGAGAAGCATTCAAGGTAAAACGAAAAAGACATTGGAGATCCTACCAAGCATTGGAAAGGTAAGATCGTGGAGTTCTGCAGGCCACCAAATGGTGCAATCGAGGTCCTTGTGTAGCATGTTTATATGCACACGGACATAATGCTATATCACCATGATGAAAGTACAAGATCTAAGGCAAATATTAAGATTCAATAAGTAGTCTTTCTTTTTTGTGTTCAATACCTAATTGTTATGTTCTCCATAGCTAAGCATTATAATTTTCTTGTAGCTTTCTATCCATCGAATGTGGAGGAGTGACAGAATGTAGAGTGCATCAGTGGAAGAATCAATGTCTTCCATATAGAGATAGGCACATTGCTATATGATAACCCACTCAGCCATTTAGCATCATAGGGAATCTTCTTTTATAATTCCATGTATGTTTTGGCCAATGAAAATGATAATGTTGGTAGACTAGAGTCTATCCCACTACCACCATTATCTAGCAAAGAATGGGTTTGTTCCTACACAAACATCATTGCAACATACAAGAATAAGATAAGAACAGATATGCATGCAACAATGAAACCATCAACAGGTTCTAAGTGTTAGTATACACTCAATACCTGCCTCTCAGCATGTATCTCACTTTGATGTTGAGGAGTAGCCATGGTGCATATGTCTTTAGTGGGAACCCTGGCTTAGACGCCGCCGATGGGGTCATTATTGTGACCATTAATGATGGTTAGGAGATGAAGAGGGGTACGAGCGTTAGATAAGGTTTGCGGCATCGCCCCGGTTAGGGGTCCCAAGGGGGCTAGTAGCCCCCTTGGCAGGGGTTTGGGGGTGGGAGCCCCCAAGGCGATGGTATGAGGAATATTCTCTAGAATATTCCCACGGATACTAGTTCCATCATTAGTGGGCGGTGGTTGGTGGGCCGTGTTCTTGATACACGGGCGATGACCGTGTCTATGCAATATAACCACCCCCGTTGTACACGCGTTTACCACACCGGCTACAGTACTATATATGGACATGGTTGCCATGAGCTAAGGTATCCAATTCTTGTGAGTATCCACCCCCTTCTACACCTTGTACATAATCCATCCAAAGTCCGTCTAGATCGCCATCTAAGCTCTACTTGAGAGCACACGGGTGGACAACACCATCACTTGTACCTCTTTGGTATAATCAGAATTTTAAATTATCTCCATTATGTATATATTGCATTGTCTATTATGCTTTTTCTTGCTATCTCTTTCCGCTATGCCATATTCTTATACTAAGGACATCTATTTGAGTTGGTTTATACTATTTAGAGCCTTTGTAGAGATGTTTACATCATGTGAGGGTATCAAGAAAACAAAGTTAACATATCAAGTGAGGTCCCGTCATAATGATTGGATGAACCAATTTTTGGGGGAGGGATGGAATGTAAACAGAACCTCTATAGAAGATGCCATTGAATGTAAATTAACAATACCAGATGTTAAATTCAGGTGAAATCAAAACATAAAGTTTATTTGTGTTTGTAGCAAATTATATTCGGGTGACATCCATGACTTTTAAGCATTGATTGCTTTTATGACTAGGTATTTCATTGGGAGGTAGACATTATGCATGCAATTTCGTTACAAAAGATGGCGACTATGGAGAGGCATTTGGCAAACCTTGGATCAAGATATGCGTGATGGAACACACTCTTCCATCATTGATGGTGTCATCCAATTACACGGTTGAGACCCGTTAGTGGTCAATCTAGAAAGCCATTGGCCATTGACCTTTCTTTAACAAGAGATCCAGCTGATGTGTAGTGATGTATCGAGGGATTTCTATTTTAAATTAGATGGTAGGAAAATCAGAAGCAGAAGTGAAGCTCCCAAAACCCGCTCTGTTTGTATCGAACCACATATCCTAGAGGCTGTGGAAACCTTGAGATTGTAACCTTTCTATCTATAATAAAATTTCAAGAGATCATTACTCTACATGATGTTGTATAAATGTTACTTCTTTTTGTGTTTTTTTCTTTCTATGGCAATCACATGTCTTGGGCATCCTTGCTCCTCTACCTTGAAAATGTCTAGATTTCAACATTAAGCCATAGTAGGCTATTATTTACATACGTTACTTTGAATTCTACATATAAGCCTATATTAGTGCAATATAGACCCTGTATAGTGCAAGTCAGTACAACACAATATAAGGCCTCTCCTCATCAGCATCCACCAATGTAAATCGCATTGCAGAGTGACTTACAATATACAAGGTCTTTTTAGCTCGAATATGAAACCCTATTCCATATCTCTATCTCATAGTCGTGTTTGCTTAAATTTTAACAACGCAAAATTAGTATAGCTTGAATTAGGAACCATGGAGAATGAAAGAAAAATTCAATGTAAAGACATTACAATAAAGCAAGTTCTCTTAGAGATTATCATTACATGGCAATACAAAAATACCTTGTTAAAATTTGACATGACAAAATTTTGAACATGTCGAGAGTAGTTAATACAAAGAATTTACAAATTGTCAATATAAATTTACACATTGCATCCTTGGGGGGGTCACTCATAAATATGTATGCATAAAACGTGGGCTCAATAGAACGAGTTTTTTAAATCCCTTTTTTGCACATTTTCTACATACATAAGGGTACCCTTTAAAGGGGTATTCACAGGTTGAATAGAAAAAAGGGTGTGATTTATTCGAGAAACACACACACAATAGGCCTTGAACACACGTGGTATATAGAGTTTATACATAGTGACCCCTGCCCCCCTCCCCCGAGATTGCGTCAAAAGTGAATGGGTTGATGCAGAATATTATCATTGGGCAGGGGAATCTTGCTCTTGCGGTGCGTGGGAGTGCTCTTGATGTGCTTGCTCCCTCTTAGAGGCGATGGCGAATCTCCAAGGTGGATCCACTCCTTGTCAGTTAGGATTTGTGGATACTATTCACGGGCAACGGCAACGGCATTGGTATTGGTTGTTGTGGAGGAGGCACAAATGCATATGGCATATCAAGCGCTCACTGCTGCCCAATATTATTAATTAGAGTCTCATTTGTTGTGCGCCTATATAGTCGTCATCCAAGTTTGTATAATCCGGATAGTTGTAGATTTCACACATACAAAAAATTACATATGTGCTATCAGTGAATGGCTTTACGCTTACGCTTCATAGTAGGCCATTAAAAAGATCTAGGCCTGGTCCAAATGTAAGCTCCTATATGGATAGATATTCACGTAGAAAACTTCCTTTGAAACCAAAAGTGGGGAAATAAGAGAATCCAAAATATATACCCTACGTTGAGCATCCCGTGGTAGATTTGATAAAACCAATTTGCACAGATAATTAACATCGTATTACTTCAAGAAAGAATAACACTTTAAATTAAAGCTTAGGGCATGGAACATAAGAAACCTTAAAACAACGTGCATAACTCTGTCGTTGACCTTCTTGTGCATTCTGGATAACACCTTAATATGTTCCACCTCGAAAGGGAAGTATTGAAGAGTGTCTTGCACCTGGCAACCTCGCAACTAAGGAGGGGGAAAAATAACTCAAAACCTCCCTATTTTTGACTTCATCATCGTCGCTAGCCTTTTGTATGTTTTCCCATGTGTCACGTTAATGACTACCCTTAGTCTCTTCAATGACAGTACTACGTCCTTTCCTCGGTGGGGGGTTCTCTAGGATATCTTTCATCCTTACGTCAGTGATGAGCCTCACTAGCTCTAGGGTTTTTTCATATCTAAACCTAAGAAGCCGTAGTGAGTACATGTCCTTTGACATTACTGTTACTCTGTGTGCATGGGCAGCTAGAACGTAGCTATCCTGGAAATTCTCAATGAGCCAATCCTTGGCAGCCTCATGCAAGCACCCCAACACCAAGGCCTACCGACACACATCAAAGCGGTTCTTTCACAAATAGATCTAACAAGGCACTAGAATGGGAGCTTCAGAATGGTGCAGTGCAAGTGTCTTTGCACCTTTCACACTGACATAAGACGGAGCTATGCTACTCAAGGCTGGAAGTATTCTTCCCTGGTCCATCTTTCTGATCTTTCTTCCCTATTTTGGGATCCTTAGATGAGGAGACCCCTGTTATCTTCTTTGTTTGCGCCATCTATAAAAGATTTAGACAGATGGCTCAAACGCCCATGCAGGAAATGTTTTGGATAAATATCACTACAATGCAATATGTAGAAAATCAACTTATGCGTTGTATTGAATTTGTTAAAGGAAACTCCAACACATAAAATTCTCTCAAAGGAATAATAGGGATAGATTTTAAACAAAACTCACCTACAACGCGATAAGGGGACTTCCAACTCACTAAATACCCCATATTATGTTGTAGTGCATTCAGAATCAAAGGAACTCCAACACCCAAAATAGGCTTAAAGGACCACTAAGGACAATTTTAGAACAAAACTCACTATAATGTGATAAGAGGACTCCAAAGACACTGAATCCCCCATATCGCATTGTATTGCATTAACAATGAAAGGACCTCCAACACGTAAAATAGACTTAAAGGACCATGAAGGATAATTTTTAATAAAACTTACTACAACACGCAATAAGAGGACTTCAAACAAATTGAATTTGCCATATTGCATTATTGTATTGCATTAACAATCAAAGGAACTCCAACATGCAAAATAGGCTTAAAGAACCACTAAGGATAAATTTTTAACAAAAATCACTATAACACGATAAGAGGAATTCAAACACATTGAATCCCCCATATCGCATTGTACTGCATTCACAATCAAAGAAACTATGACTCGCAAAAAAGGTTCAAGTGACAAACAATGAAAACATATTCTTTAAAATTCGCTACAATGTGATAAGAGGACATCCAACACGTAGAATGTTCCATATCGCGTTGTATTGATACAACAATGAAGCAAACTTGAACACGAAAAATTAGCCCAAATACAATGCAATATGTAAACAAATAACATATTCAAACCAATAAATCGCATTCTGTTGCATTCAAAATCAAAAAAATGCAACAACATATTTGGATTCAATGCACTAGAATGTGATGGGAAGAGTTCTAATAAATTGAAACCCTGTATCATGTTATATTGACTTCATATAGTGAAGGAAGCTTGCTCGAGAGTCCGCGTAGAAAAAGAAGAAGAAGACATGGTGCAAGTCAATAAACATTGTATTGGGAAATGGACACTTACTCGTCATCAATAGGATGTCGTCCACCACGAAGGGATGAAATGGTGTAGATTATGGAGAGAAGATTACGGTGACAAAGATCGATCAAAAGACATTGCTATTTACAAAGAGCTTGACACTTGATTCTATGATTTAGGGTTTAACAGAAGGGGTCCCACCTTAAGTAGATGTGATGTTGCATGATGACATTGGTGTTAAGTGCAGGTGGAAGGCAATGATGACGATCGAATGCATGAGTGACAAATGTCTATCACTCGTGTGAACAAACGTGGACAAATGCCAATGAAATCCTACCACATGTAAAGAATGTCGACGAGTAACGCACGCACTCCCACATGCATTATTTATAGCATGCGTTTCAAGCACACTTGGATTTTTTTTTGTGCAACTATTTTCTCGCTCTTGCTTGCTCCTCTTTGACAGTGCAACCGATGTTGGCGATTCTCCTGATCTTCTCGGCACTGATCCGTCGACAGTCTCCAAGCCTAAGGAGATTTTAAGGTCAGTTGAGTTCTCAAGTCTTATCGATCTTAAAATGTTTGTTTTTGTATGATTGTGAGCGCCATTTCTTCTTTTCCTATGAAAATCATATATAATTGATAAATAATTTTGAGTTTTAATTGTAGGGCATCACTCAAGAACATCCACCCAAAATTGCGCTGTACTAACTTGCGTTATACAAGTTCAGTATAGCGCGAATTTAAAAAACTATGGATGCATACTAGAAATTTCTCTCGTTTTTACTAGAAATTACTTTGAGATTTAGTACAATGCGATGTAGGGATTTACT
This sequence comes from Cibotium barometz, assembly GCF_041138505.1. Classification (NCBI taxonomy): domain Eukaryota; kingdom Viridiplantae; phylum Streptophyta; class Polypodiopsida; order Cyatheales; family Cibotiaceae; genus Cibotium; species Cibotium barometz. The sequence continues at coordinate 1,406,579 of NW_028229435.1, read as the reverse complement.
CAAGAACGTCCACCCTAAATCCCATTGTACTAACTTACATTATACAAGGTCAATATAACACGAATTCGGAACCATATGGGAGATCATGACGTACTCTCGTTCTTAGAAACCACTTTTTAGTATTCTCTACATATTTTCTCAATATAGACCTTGTATATTATGATTTAGAACAATGCGATAGAAGGCTTCACTCGGCTAACATCCACCCTATATCGGATTGTACTAACTTGCAATATAGGCTCTCCTTATAGTGTGAATATGGAAGCCTACTTCTGATCGGATACATTGCATACTTGTACAATGTGAAACTATATGGTCCTTGTATACAACAAAAAACTGAGTATCGTGAACTTTAGAGGGTTGTTTGTTAAATATTAGTGTAATATAGACCTTGTATAGTGCAAGTCAGTAAAGCGTAATATAAGGCCTCTCCTCTTCAGCATCCAATGTAAATCACGTTATAGTGACTTGCAATATAAAAGTCCTTTTTAGCTCGAATATGGAACCCTTTTCCATATCTCTTTCTCATAGTGGTGTTTGCTGATATTTTAGCAATGCAGACTTAGTATAGCTTGAATTCGGAACCCCCAAAGTTTGTGTTGTAATGAAAAGTTGTAGTATCATCAACATCTAATGCATATATGTGCAATGTAGACCGTATATATTTCGGTTCATCACAACAGGATATCATGCTTCACTCGCCAACATCCATCGCATTGTAATGACATTTGTTACATATTAGTGTAATAAACACCATGTATAGTGCAAGTCAGTATAACGCGATATAAGGCCTCCCCTCATCAACGTCGAATGCTAATCACATTGTAGTGAGTTGCAATATAGAAGGTCTTTTTAGCTCAAATATGGAATCCTATTCCATATCTCTGTCTCATAGGGGTGTTTACTGAAATTTTAGCAATACAAACTTAGTATTGCTTGAATTTAGAAACCCCATAGTTTGTGTTGTAATGAAAAGTTGTAGTATTGGTAGCTTTTGATGCATATATGTACAACATAGACCGTGTGTATTTTGGTTCAGCACAACGCGATATCAAGCTTCACTCACCAACATTCATCGTGAATCGTATTGTACTGACGTTTGCACTGTAACTACAGATCTCCATTATTTTCTCATTGCTGTGTAGGTAACACTCATTTTGCCAACATTTTTTTGCTTGTAGATGCATCCTTTTGAATAAACCCCTAATGATTGATTTCCTTCACAAAGTCAACCAAAACCATCTCCAACCTCAGATTTCACGTATGTTTTCTTGCAACATCTCCATCGAGAGTATGATCTTGTTTAGACGCACATATCTCCAAGAGAAAGAGAAGCATAAGAATTTTAATTGTATTATTAATATAGTATTCACCATAAGGCTACAAGTTGGGGACTGTGGATTAAGGCAGGTGGAGGAGTGTGTGTAGGTGCATAATTGGGAAAGATTCTTCTAGAATGCCTACATGGAAGAGGAGAATTCTGCCATGTGTAAGTGGGATCTCCACCTACATGCCACTTAGACTTGGCTATTATCTCATCACACTTTCAAAGTCAAAAAGTCTTCAATTTAATAATCAATAGAAGACTTAGCCTAAGAGGACAATTGATGGTGACATCTACCCTTATGTCACTGAAGGGTTGAAGATTTTTATGTTGTAATTTGTAACAATTGAAGAGAGGGTGATCCTCTCTTCCTTCAATTGTCACTGAAGGGTTGAAGATTTTTATGTTGTAATTTGTAACAATTGAAGAGAGGGTGATCCTCTACCTATAAAAGGATCCCTCCTCTACCTCCTCAATTGAGCATTTTTGTGTTATTGCCATTCTCTTATCTTCAAACCCTTATTCAAACACTCTCTTTACATGTGAATGTCTCATTTAGCATTAGCTCCTCATGCTTAACCCAATTTTGGACCTCTTTGATGATTCAAGATAAGTGGGATAAGGAGTTATTATCTTGGTGGGCTTGTGACTTCTCAAGGTAGCCCTTGCCTTATTGCCGCCCTCCTTTGGAGGTACCAATGGTTTTAGCGGTAATGAGCATGTGGAAAGACTTTGGGGACCATAGGTAAATCTTTACGATTGTCCACTGAGCAATGTGAACCCTTACCCTCTAGCTTGAATCATGAAGGATATGAAAGGCAAGAGGCTATGTGAAAATTGAGGTTTCATGCAAAGAGAGGGAAGTGCAGTTTTTGTGGTCTAATATCCAAATTTCAACCGGTAATTACTCATCACTCGGGTATTGGTTTCTAAAATTGATCATATGGCTAGGAAGCTCTTTATATGATCTTTCCACTCATGTAACTAATTTCTTAATCCTTTACTTCATTGATGATCAGAATTTCTCCCAAAGTTGCTAACTTTTAGGCGAATTCTGGCAGTTTTACAGTCTTGTAGTAAAATGCTCATAACTTTTGGCTCGGTTTCCCGTTTTTGAAAGTTTTTTGATAGGCGCGAAGCTCTCTTCAAGATCTACATAGCTATGTAATCCTATTTTGTACAGTCTATATGGATTTCAAACTGCAATTCTCTGTGTATCTCTGTTTTATAGACTTTTGGCCATTGTTTCTTCTTATAATGATTAATTTCTCTGAATCTCTTATCAAAAGGCAAATCCCATGTGTCTTATCCTCTTGTAAGTGATTGCTATATTCTTTTGCTTTAATATGTTCCATCCAAATCTCCCAATTCGAACAAATGAACCTTACCAATATTCCCCTTATGTTTCTGTTCACATAATCTTGAGTCGGAAGATTTTCTTCCAACAAAGAATTGCCCTCTTGTTTAGAGCTACTAGACTAGCAGAAATTCTTGCTTCTCCTGAGCCTTTCATCTTTCCGTCAATGAATTATGATCTCACCTTTGATGTGTTTATCTTTATCTTAACCTAGGGAGAGAAAGGGAGGTGAGGAGGCTGTGAGGTTTCATACAAATGTGTTTTGACTCTAAGAAGTGACCGAAGTCAAAACTTCAACTTTGTGTCACAATAGGAACCTTTAAGAGTAGAAGATGATAAGGCTCACAAGATTTCAAAGGAGATAGACTTGGCCGCGAAGAGGGAACTTAGCGAGCAATTTGATATTGATGCCCTTAGAAGAGAAGGCACCCAAGTTGTTATAGTTGCAGATGAGGAGCTCGCTGTGGTAGAGGAAGCAGGACACATTCCAACCTCAGTCCTCCCTGTGTTGACAATTTTCTATGTTTTAAATTGTGGGATCTATTTTTTATTATACTAAGAGATTTGGGAAAAGATAGCTCTCTCATTGGTTAGGTCATTCTTTTTTTTTTCACTCCTTAAGGGGGAAATGGAAAATCTACAGAGGCTCTTATCTCCTAGCAAAATAACATGCTTGTGCTCCTTTAGAAGAATATAGCCTTGAGTAACTTCTTCAAGTAAGAACTCCATTTAAGCAAAAGGAGAAAGCTTGATTGCTTCAATTCCCTTCACTTCGTGCATAAAAATGTGAAAGGAAGACACAATCTTCTCTAAGTTCTTGGTGTAAAAGCATCTAAATGATATCCATTATATGTTTTAGTGTACAATCAAGAACAAACATGTGATCTTAGGTGGCAGCAGTGATTGCATGTTGGAGTGGCCATCTATTTACACTTACTCTTGCCGTTACGTTGTTTCACCGAAAGGCTACGTCAATGCGCTTTGGAAAGAGAAAAACAGTTACATTTGTATGGCATTGTCAAGTGTCGAAATCCACACTAAACTACGTGGACCATCTACACGATTTACTTTGATATAAATCATGGGTCCTAGTTACCCATACCCATCTCCACAATAAAGGTACCCATCTACACAATTTACTTTGCTATTAAGCATTGCATATGATCAAGATAACAAATACCTTATCGATTGTTTACTATAAATTCCTTACTCACTTCCTACTGGAAACTATAATCTCTTGCTCCACTAGTAGTAGTGAGAACTTAAGTCCATACGATTTTGACAGTACAACAAAAAGAGGGGCTAGGAGTTTTTATAACATGGCTTTTATAAAAGGATCGCGAAAAGCATTGGGGCATAAGCGTACTATAAGCGACACTATTTTTTCGACGCTATAAGTGCTTCTATATCCCACAGTATAATCGCCACTATATCCCACGGTATAAGCGTCAATATTTCCTATATTTATTTTGTCGCGTGAGAGCGACACTAATAAAAAATGACAGTATCGCTATTTCTATCGCTTAGCAGCACTGATAAAACACAATAGCATCTGTATTTCTGCCAGTTAGCACAGCGCTGATAAAAAATAATAGCGCCCCTATTTTTGCCACTCAGTGGTGCTATTACAAAATAAAATTTGGGGCAGACAAGGGCATTAGTATGGGCGTCGATCTAGACGTCACTATGGTGCATAGCTTAAGCAACCCCCCCTAGAGATGCTCATACGTCATATAAGCGACAAAACAACATTGCTTAAGAAACGGCCATTCCATCACATAAGCGACGTCTATTAGCTAACATCACTTAAAAGACATATAAAGACAAATTTAGGAATTTTGGGAATTATTTGAGTCCCATTTCTTATAGGATTCGTTGGAAACTCGGTATTTTTGTGTAGTTTGAGCTAACATCTATTTGTTGGTGCACTCTTTGTGCCAATAGATTATATCTTGACACAACTATTTGGCGTATTTGTTTGTAGTTGTATAGATACATACGTGACACTAAACTTAATCGAGATTATACAACACCTTTCATATGAAGAAGATAATGTTAAATACTATCTCCACTTTGAGACATTGAAGTAAAAACATGGGGTTTATTTAATTTGCCAAAAGAATTCTAAATATCATTATAAAAAGGAACCTTAAAAATGAGAGATCTCTAAAGGGTGTGGTGTTAGAAACAACAAAACAAAAAGTAAATCTCAATGACAGTAACAATATGCTAAGTTTACGATTGATCCACAGATAAAAACCCATCTTAGACACTATATCAAGATCATAAATCATGATATATATGCTCAAATTTGAGGGACATTGAAGTAAAAACATGGGATGATAATGCCAAAGAACACTTGTTACATTCAATGAGATTGTTACATTCAAGTTTACAATTTATCCGAAGACAAAAATCCTTCGTCAAGATAATAATTGAGTACAAATTGTATCTCAAACATAGCGTTTTCTCATGTATTGCTCCAATACATACAAAGTTTCTCTATCATAAGCTGCTTCATTTACTAAAGTGTTGCAAGTATACTCCCGTTTGTTCTTTGCATAAATCCAACCAAGTAACCATGCGCTGATTGTTGTCTCCAAAAAACTTTGAAGCTCCTCTATATTTTGATTCCACATCTTTGGAAAAATCAAGTAGGTTCCGGGCATATTCCACATTACATTGTAGAGGGTATCATAAAAAATTAGTGTGTTATTTCCATCCAGGTCATGAAAAATTCTCCATGCTACATCTAAGTTTTTGTGGTATACAAATCGATATCCAATAAGAAGATCTGTCTTTTGACATGCTGCATGCCCTGCTACGACCTTAAACTTTTGATGGTGCCGAGGAAAGCACAACTCAAGAATGCATCGAGTCCTTTGTAGTCTATTAGTACTCCAGATCCATACCTCAAACCATTGCATACAAAAATCAAGGAAAGTGAATGCATCTTTGCGAATCAAATGCCAAACACTTGTATTCTCTTCCACAAGATGCATATGTTTGGCCCAGTCTGGACATACATCACCATGTTGCATCTCAATGGTCTTAAGTAAAACACCATTGAGTTCAAGTATCAATACTCTTCTTTGTTTCCTTATTGTATCTGGGGGTGGTGGAACTCTTTTGCCTCTAGGTACATAAGTCACCAATGATTGGTGCCACCTCAATAGTAAGTTTTCTGTACACTTGAAATCAAAGCTATATGCTTCAACATATCCTGTTGAAAACAAAATGTTTGGTTAATGTACATTCAAAATTTTGAATAAATATATTATGTGCCAACAACATAAATTCATCCATGATATGGATGGTCTTAAACCTTCATAGACAAATGCTCCCCAATACCTCATTAGTCCAACCAAAAAAATAAAAGAGCGAGTATATTGTCAATGCTAAATTTCATCAAATTTATTGAATATGATGTATAAAAGATTTTCACTATTGAGATAATTGAGTCTATCCAAATTAAATTATTATGATATTCATAGCCTTATACCTTGACAAGGCAATATATTCAATAAAAAACAAACACATCTTTATTGCAATCGAATTGCAAATATTGACAAAAGAGATAATCAAATGACAGTAAGTTTGAAGGCATTTGATTTCTTGATACAATAGTGTAAAGATTTGGCTCGTACAATCCAAAAATTAAACCCATCTAAGTACATTGTTTTGGCCAAAGCCTAAGTCTATCTTATGGGCTTTTAGGTACAAAATGGCTCCAAACATTCTGCACCCAACAAGTCTTGATATTTGTACAGATCTCATACTTCAAACTGCACGTTTAGACCTCAGAAATGGTTTCCTTCGACCTGCACAGCAATAACTAGTTTGGGTTAGGTTGGAATCTGATTATACTGTCACTCAATGTTTAATGAAACCAGACATTATCCTACCCATAAGCTCAAGTAAGCCTTTTGTAGCCTTGATATGTATGCTTTTGCTGCAACTCCACTTATGAGATGACCACGATCATATCCCAAGCGAGTAGCATAAGCAATAGCGTGTTGATCACTCAAAATCCTTCTTTTGTAACACACTTTTAACAAGCTTAGCTGGTCTTTGGATAGTAATGGTACTCCAGCTTTGGATGCCAACATTGCTAGATCCTTGCTTATAGATTCTACTTCTCTTTTTTCCCCTCTTGATTGGACATACTTTAGCTTATCACCATATAATGGTAAGTGTGAAGATGCAGAAGATGAGTTTTCCACTTCTTCTCGCAAAAATAGGGAGGTGAATTGGAGCCATTCTTCCAGTACATCTTGAAAATCGATAAATAAATTATGGCCATGTGTGATATGAGATTGACCTAGCCGACTAAGCAAAATAATAGACCTAATGTCATTTGTATTATTTAGATTTAAAAGGTAGGGTAGAAGGTCATTGCACAGTACGTAGTCGTGCCCTCTTTGAAAACTTTCAGGGAAGAGACAGTTGTCTTTTGGATTAACACATCCCTTGAAAGGGCTATCATCAATAAGCAATGTATTCTTCTTATTGCAAATATCTTGGAACTGATTCCAAACCTTGAGTAAAGGTTTAAACATAGCCTCAACAGTAGGCTTATCTGGCCTATACACTTTTCGAAGATTATGGATATAACATTCTTCTTGTCCCCACACCATAAAGAAATGATATTTCTTATGTGCATACTGTTCAAGAGTGTTTACATAGGCACAAACATTCTTGTGTAGCATGGTGGACCAAATACCAACATGAAAGTACTGGCAAATCTCATCCAAAAATTCAAAACACCCGGGGCGAATAACAACTGTGGTGCGACCAATATCAATTCGAATACAATTTGTTTGTGGATGCCTCTTCTCTTCCTTGTTGAGTAAAACTCCATTAAGATCAAGTATAAGTGCATGTTTCTTTATGGTGATTGCACGAGGAATATTTTCTGCATACAATACAGAAGAATGATAACACTTTAATGTGTTTACATACTTAACAATATTAAAACAAGTGATCCTATATTATCAATGAGAGCTAATTACAACAAAACATCCACAAGTTTACTTTCGTTTCATGCTCCCATATTCATCTATGACGATGGCTCCTAGACGTGATTGCATTTTCCTATTGATTGGTGAAGATTGAAATACTAATCTATCTCCATCTCTCTCAAAAGAATATAAACTTCCTAGAGGCCTACTCTTTTGTGTATCAGAACGTAGCTCCTCAACACGTTGCTCTGTTTCTTGCGTACTTAACTTGTGATTGTTAGAAGCAGCTATACCTGCAAAAACAACTCTCGCTGAGAAACATACTTTTTAACACACAAAATTGCTGAATAAATCATCTTAAATAACATCCTATTGAAAAAGATATACCTTTAGTTTTCTTGGCACCCTCTGCCACCACAGAGTCCTTGATTTCAACTATTCTCTCTTTATTCGTAGCATATGTAGCCTCATCAATTTCTTCAACACCCTCTGCCACAGAGTCCTTGATTTCAACTATTTTCCCTTTATTTGTAGCATATGTAGCCTCATCCATTTGTTCAACAATCTCTTCTTGTCTCTCCTTGGTTGCAGAAGTCTCTTGAAGCTCTTCATTGACTTTATCTTTATTCTCACTAACCTTAACATTAACTTGCAAATTAGGAATGTCCTTAGTCTCTTTAGTCCTATCACTTGAAGGCCTTAAAGATGTTTGCAAAGCTGAATCATTGATGTGATCTACCTCCACCATGTTGTCTTCATTATTTCTAGCATTTAAATCATGAGAGTTGATCTCTCTAGTAGGGCTTTCATGATGATGTTCTAGTTGAGCAATGTTATCTTCGTCTTTCCCTTCTTTGTATATATCTGTAAGATTAAAATAAAATGATATTACTTTTAGGATTTAAATAATACACCAAGGCTAATACAATACTAGTCATTTTTATATCTACACATATACTTTGTATCCAAACTTAGATTACTAAACTTCGACTGATGTACCATAATGAATTAGGAACCATAACATAAGAGTCAAACTTGAGTTTGAGCCTCACTTACAAGGGCAACGTAAAGATCGCTCAACTTGAGATTGTGCCTTGTGTTGGAATACATCCCCAAGGTTGGACATAAGTGGAGGTACGGTTGAAACTTAAGTTTGAAACTCACCGCTACACTAGGATATGGAGTAAGTGTAATTTCTTAATAGTAAGTGTGCGTCATCATTTGTATTAGGCTCAAACTTAATTTTGAGCCTCACTGCTACACTAGGATATGGAGTAATTTCTTAATAGTAAGTGTGCATCATCATTTGTACTAGACGTTGGCATGAAATAAAGGATAAATAGAATAGAAATATTCACTTTAATAGAAAAATGTTAAAAGTGAATCCAAAAAAGCCAATGTATTAATCAAAAGACAAATAATTATTTCAACAAATCCACACTTTGAACAAAACCTTTGCTAATATTAGTTGTTGATAAGCTCCTTTCAATGATTCGTTGTACATTCATAATAAGCACTATCAATGCACTTTTCTACCTTTCTTTGGTTGAGAGCTTGATGGGCTATGAGCATGGAAAGCCTTGTTGACATCTGTATCCCCAATCTTCTCAACGGCCATAGCAACCCCAACATTTGTAGCTTCCATGGCTTTTGCAGAATCCAATATATCATCACCATTCCCACCTTCATCATCATTTTCATGCCTTCCAATATCTTCAAAATTGTCTTCGGCATCCTCATTGAATAGAGCATCATTCCCTTGGTCCTCTTCATTCCTTTGCCCTGCATCTTCAAAGTCTATAGCATCCCCAACTTCTTTATCATCATCTGTGTCATTTTTGTTGTCAATATCATCACCTTCCTCTTCGTCCTCTGTACTTGGTGAGTCATCAATGTGAAGATTTTGAAGGTTCTCTTTTTCTGCATCATCTAGTGTTTGCTTTTTTGTGCCGCCACTTGCACCACACCACTCTTGCAAGGACGAGTGATCATCTAAAAGAGCAGAGCACTTTGATTCTAATGCCATCGCTTCCAAATCATCTTTGCATAAAGCAATACATCGTCTCTTCTTTAGCAAGCTCTCCTCTAGCACAACTCCACCACAATATATCTCTACAACATAGCTCTGGTCAGGACAAAACCCTGTGATGAGACCATCAATAAAGCCTTTGTCGATGAATTCTCTATTTTGGCCACTAGATCCTGAGATGAATACCTTTTTTGTGAGAACCTTATCAATGGCCTCAAACTTGTCAACCTTGCTGATGAAAAGAATAACAGTTGCAATCTCAACTGTTCCAAATGTCCAGGCATCATCTTTTTGTGTGTGGATCACACCAAATTCATAGTGCACCTTTGTTGACTGGCTAGAAATCCCTTCGATAAGCATTCCAATGATGATGAAATCAACAAAACACACAAGAATATATTCATATTGTGAGTTTAGTGTGTTCAAAGCAAGTACCAACTTGGAGAAAAATTCTGATGAAAGCTGCTCCTTTGTACCATGTAGGTCCATGATTGCCAGCTGAAATGGTACATGCTCTTCACTAAAGAAGGCTATAATCTTTGTCATATCAAAACCCACCCCCCTAATTTTCCAAGGAATAGACTCTTGTTGAGATACAATACCCATAGATGCTCTATATAGGTGATTCAGTAAAGTTACTACACTTTTTGAAAGTGAAGGATTTTTTTTTGAAGGATTGAGAGCATCCCTAACAGAGGACTGGCTGTAGCTCCTCAATTGATTATACTCATACTCCCCTAGCTTATATGTCTCACACACCTGTTCCCAAGTCATCTTTTTCCTTGTCAAATCAAAATAGAAGGCGGTTATTGCATCTTTGAGAACTCGATCTGTTTTTAGCTTCCAAGCCATCTCCTCCATATCCATTCTTTGATGGGTTTGCTTTCCCTTTTTAAGCAATATTCTCTTGTCAAGAAGTGATGTTTGAATGTCCAAAACTTCACTCTTCTGAAGGCCTAAAATGCACCTAAACAACGTTGGGCCTAGTTGGACTGTTCCTGGTGCCTGCTGAATTTGCCCACTCTTCAAAGTTGGAAGTCTGGGATTTTGATCAAGACCTTTAGTTTGAGTTTTGCGCTCTGTATTTGGTAGCAAGCCTTTTGCATAAAGCCTCATGATCTTAACCCAGTTCTGCCATACATCATCATCACATAGAAGCAAGTGTAAATCATTTTTGACAAAGTTCTTATGTAATGTGTGCTCCGTGGTCTCCACAAAGGCCTGCAAAGTTGCAAAGTAAGAAGTTAGCCCCCTCACTATAGATATCAAAAAATATTAGGAGGAATTATGCATCTATGGGTTTTCAATCATTTGGAGCTTATGCTCAAACTTGAGTTTGAGCCTCACTTGCAGTGCTAAACTAGTATATAATCGTGATGCTCGATCTTAGGTTTGAGCATCACCTCCGTATGCAAATCTAGCACTTGCAAGTGAGGATCCAACTTAAGTTCAAGCCATAATTAGATATGCAAGTGCTACACCATCACAGAGAGGTGAGGCTTGAAGTTCAATTTCAAACCAAACTATTAAGTTTATGTAGTTTGAGAAGAAGCCTTACATGCATCTTTCTTATGCTACTGCTATACTTAAAACTATAGATCTATGAAGAAGGAAAGAAGAAGTAATCTAGGTCTATGATTTACCAAGATATAGCAAAGAATCAAAAGAGTACCTTCCAAGACTCGTCCATCTTGGGTTGATTGACACCAGGCAAAGGTTTACTAGGACAACCGTTTGCATGCCATTGTGCTCGAGCTTGTAGAAGTTGATCGAGGAATGGCTCCTTTTGCATTGACTTTGCAACAGATAAATTCGCATCCTTGGAAATGTCACGAGAAATCTTGGGTGGGCAATTTACAATTATCTTACATCTCCTGAACCTGAATTGCTGACGCAGTGGAGGGGTCACTTTAGTCATATTTAGAGCTTGCAAGCTTTTTGCAGCACTAATGGAGTGTTGATCAGAGATAATCCAATATTCAACTTTATGAATATCTTCTTTTGCGAGTTTATCAAGGGGTTGTTTTGTAGCACGATTACAGGGCATCAAAATTGCAAGTATCTCCTCTTGCTTTGGGTCCTCAATAAAGTCTTGGGTCAAAATACGAACCCAATCCTTATTTAACCTTCTATACACATAGTTTGAAGGAGCAGGATAACATTTCATCACATCAATGCTGAAGACCTCATTTAGACCAAAGGGATAATATCCCTTCTTTATTTCTAATGAGATAATTGCTTTGCTGCCCTTGTTTAGAGTCTCAACCTCCATTAGCTCATCATCGGACGCATCTATCTCCTTTGAACCACTTGCTGGTTTTGTCCTTTGCCTCTTTAAAGAGATTTCTTGAACCTTTGTAGAGTGCTTTGCCTTTCTCTTCTTTGCAAGTGCTTGCTCCTCTTCTTGCACCTGAGAGCCTGCCATGTCTTCAGCTGCTATTGTGCTTACATCAAGGACTTTTATTTTGTCACCCTCCTTTTTATGTTTTGAAGAAGTTGCACCAACATTTGTAGATGCTTCAAGTGCACTCTTCACTATGGCCCTGCCTTTTTTCTCCACAATTTTCCTAACTTGAGTGGTTGTTGTCTCCTTTTCAGGTATGGACTTTTTTTGTGAATCCAAAGCCTTCTTTGCATGCCTCACTGCTTTCACCAGGTCCTCCACATTATCCACCCCTGAGTATTCTTGATTGGAAAAGTCAATGATCTTCAATCCTAACTTTACAATACAATTGTCCTTTCCTAGTTTACTGCCAGTCATGTCTGCTGGGTGAAAAGTTTCCAATGATAAGCAAAACTTATTTGCTTTTGTAGTTTCTCCTTCTGGCAATACAGTGCATGTGAAGCATGGATTTGCTCTTGCATCCACATCATCCTTAGCGCCTACCACAATCCCCATATCTCCATATGATGTATCACCTTGAGACAAAAACAAATGGAGGACTCCTTTGAAGTTTGCACTAGCATCGTAGCTATCCACAAACCATTTTACTCCTTCTTTGTTACTCAATTCAAAGGTTTTATCCACCTTAATTCTAGGAGTGACACTTTTAGCTTGAGTTATTGTTTCGAGAGCATCCAGCGTAAAGATTGGTGCACCATGTGGTTGCGAGGTAGCGGGTGCTCTCCTAGCTTCCATTCCTGTGAAGCAAAAAAAAAGTTTCAAAACCTTAGAAAAAAATGGATTTAAATGCTACATATCAAATCAAAACCTATCAAACTTAAAAAACTTAATGCATGCTACAAAAAGTTATCTTGAATAGCAAGAGTCTCACTTGCATTTACTTAATCTATACAGAAGCTCGACTTGGAGCCTAGATCCAAGTTGTGCACTCATATGCTAGGGGTACGCTAGCATAGAGAGACAAGGCTCAAACTCAAGTTTGAGCCTTAAGGCGAAGTTCCATGTATGGGAGACTTGAACTTAAGTTGGAGTCTTAAGAGGCCAGAGTACACTAGCATGGAGAACAAAGGCTCAATCTGAAGTTCGAGCCTTAAGGCCAGTGTACACTAGCATCGAGAGCCAAGGCTCCAACTCTAGTTCGAGCCTTAAGGCCGGTGTACACTAGCATGGAGAACAAAGGCTCCAACTCAAGTTCGAGCCTTAAGGTGGAGGTGCACTAGCATGGAGAGCAAAGGCTCAAACTTAAGTTCAAGCCTTAAGGGGCCAGGGTGCATTAGCATGGAGAGCAAAGGCTCAATCTGAAGTTCGAGCCTTAAGGGACCGGGATGCACTAGCATGGAGAGCAAAGGCTCAAACTGGAGTTCGAGCCTTAAGGGACCAGGATGCACTAGCATGGAGAGCAAAGGCTCAATCTGAAGTTCGAGCCTTAAGGAGCCGGGGTGCACTAGCATGGAGATCAAAGGCTCAATCTGAAGTTCGAGTCTTAAGGGACCGGGATGCACTAGCATGGAGAGCAAAGGCTCAAACTGGAGTTCGAGCCTTAAGGGACCGGGATGCACTAGCATGGAGAGCAAAGGCTCAATCTGAAGTTCGAGCCTTAATGGGCCGGGGTGCACTAGCATGGAGAGCAAAGGCTCAAACTCAAGTTCGAGCCTTAAAGCCAGAGTACACAAGCATGGAGAACAAAGGCTCAATCTGAAGTTCGAGCCTTAAGGGGCCGGGGTGCACTAGCATGGAGAGCAAAGGCTCAAACTCAAGTTCAAGCCTTAAAGCCAGAGTACACTAGCATGGAGAACAAAGGCTCAATCTGAAGTTCGAGGCTTAGCATCGAGAGCCAAGGCTCCAACTCAAGTTCGAGCCTTAAGGCCCGTGTACACTAGCATTGAGAGCCAAGGCTCCAACTCAAGTTCGAGCCTTAAGACCGGTGTACACTAGCATGGAGAACAAAGGCTCAACCTCAAGTTCGAGCCTTAAGGGGCCAGGGTGCACTAGCATGGAGAGCAAAGGCTCAATCTGAAGTTTGAGCCTTAAAGGACCGGGATGCACTAGCATGGAGAGTAAAGGCTCAAACTCAAGTTCAATCCTTGAGGCCAGAGTATACTAGCATGGAGAGCAAAGGCTCAATCTGAAGTTTGAGTCTTAAGGCCGGTGTACACTAGAGCATCCGAGAGCCAAGGCTCCAACTCAAGTTCGAGCCTTAAGATCGGTGTACACTGGCATGGAGAACAAAGGCTCAAACTCAAGTTCGAGCCTTAAGGCCGGTGTACACTAGCATGGAGAACGAAGGCTCAATCTGAAGTTCGAGCCTTAAGGCCGAGATGCACTAGCATGGAGAGCAAAGGCTCAAACTTAAGTTCGAGCCTTAAGGGGCCGGGGTGCACTAGCATGGAGAGCAAACACTCAATCTGAAGATCGAGCCTTAAGGGACCGGGATGCACTAGCATGGAGAGCGTAGATCTAGATTCTACTTTTCAAGCTCTTTCCAATGATATGTCACATGAATATGTTTTGACAAGTTTTTGGATGAGTTTACCATACCCCCACTTTTTTCATGGAAATGGGATTTTTCCCATTTTATCTAATATTGACTTACGCGCTGATAGATGCCAATATACACGTGAATTTAAATGCCAAAATACATGCGCCCGATTCTATTCAAATACATGCGCGACCATACACGCGCCCGTAATTTATCGCGTGTATGAAATGCGTGTATGGCAGCATTGTCTTGTAGTCTAATAGGAGAAGAAACAGTGGAAGGGGCTGCCTTACCACTTCTTCTCTGCTGGGCAGCAACAAATGCCTGATCAACTGCATGCCGCCTAGCCCTGTTTTGCCTAGACTGCGCTTCTTGTAAGAGCTTGTTGACTAAAGTATCATACTTGAAAACATCAGGTTTGTCCTCAATAACAAGTCTCCACGTGGAAGCAAAAGCCTGATATGACTCAGGTAAAGTTTAATCACTTCCAGCGTTACTGCCTTGGAAGTGGACGGCGAATTTGGGAACATCTCTCTTTGACTTCACCTATTCTGAGGTAGAGGTCTTGCATTACTTTGGATTGAAACTCAGGGTTGGTTAGAGGGTCTACCTCTAGGATTTCCCTGATTTTAGCGGAATGGAACCTGATTACTTTGGAAGGAAGGAGCTAGAGCTTGGAATCTTGGTCCCTAATTTCCCTACCCTGAAAACCTTGATCCAAAAGGAGTTGGAGAATCCATACTGCGATGTCCAAATCCTTGAAAATTATAGCATTTCACTTCCTTGTTCAAGGGTGGAACTTCTGAAGTTGAACTCCAAGGGATTGAGTTTCGAGAAAAGGACCTTTCTTCCATTCTGGAACTTTCCATATCCTGAGCTTGACTGTGTTATCTCTTAGGCGCTGGAAGGTTGGAATCACCTTCTGGAGCTAGAAATCTTTTGAAAGATGATAGTGATGGCTTCGGCGAGACCTTAACATCAAAGGCCTTGGCAAAATCCTTTGCCATTCGCACTCCTTCGGCCCCATGGAAACTGGCTTGGTATTCTTCACTAGGATATTTAAAGGTTTGTTTAGTCCCCAAATGAGCCTGGCCATCAGCTGTTCTTCATCTAGCGGTGGTGAGTATTTGAGGAGGAGAGCAAACGCTTGGTGATACACTTTAATAGTTCTGCTCCCCTGGGTTAACTCTAAGAATTCATTCATCTTGGTTTCCATAAAGTGGGTATGACAGAATCTCTTCCTTAGGTAAATTTTGAGATCATTCCATGTCTGGATGTTCCAATCCACACGGTTTGTCTCACAGTGGTTTCTCCATGCCACTCTCGCTATTTCTACTATCTTTAGCCTTGTAAGAGCCATTTTACTTTTCTCGTTGTACCCGTTGACATCGAAGTATTTTTTCATTGCTTCGATCCACTTCTCCACATCGTCACCCAAGTTTTTTCCTTCACCCTTGAAAGGTCAAGGCTGCAATCTATGAAGAGTTTTATGAACATCCAAGTCGAGCTCTTCCTCATCGAGTTGGGGGTTATCATTCCTACCACGACGACCTCGATCGAGTTGGGGGTTATCATTCCTTCCTCATCGAGTTGGGGGTTATCATTCCTACCACGACGACTTCAATCCATGATCCTATCAATACAAAAATTCTTGTTAAGCCCCTTTTTTTTTATAATTCAAATTTGACTTTAGATCTAACTAAATTCTGGGGTTCCTTATAGTGTGGTTAACCCACGCAAAATCCTAGGATAAAGATCCCTTATACAAGAAGAACACACAGAACTCATTATCAGAGAACAATTCATTTACAACATATCATTCATATCCTTAACACAAAATTGGTCCATCAGACACCGAAAACTCCATCTAAACATTCCTCCATGAGAATTTTTTTTATGCAGGTTCTCAATTTGTCATCCCTTAATTGGATTCACTGGGTCAAAGGTTAACATCACCAATCTGTCAGCACAATCCACTAATCTCATAGTGATTTGCTGAAGTCATATTCGCCATCCTAGTTACTAACATCATCACTGGGATTCATCCCATTCATTATCATTGTGGCTTTGTTCAACTTATCTTCCTTCAACGAGAATTCAAGAATCATCATCTTTCAATCAGAATCCAAATCAACTCATCAATTCTCAACCAAAATTCTAAAATCATATCAACCAGCATTCCAATTCATCATCTGGATAGCATTTTTGCTTATAATTTCAAGGTCTTAGATTTACTTGTATATATTGTCAGTAAAGAGTTGCAGTTATACCCACAGTATATACAGGTAGTCCACGGTCCTTGGAGTTATAAGGTAAATACCATCATTTCTAGGTCTCAAGCAACTCAGGGATTCCATACAATTGTGGTACTTCCATCTGAAGACCCAATTACCAATTTATGAATTTTTATTTTGAATATCAATTTGTATGAATTTCATCACACAATTACAATATTTTGATGGTACTTCATAAATTTTTGACATTTCTTACTTCTCGGTTGATCCACTTTAGCCAATTCGCTCTGATACCAGCAGAGCAGCAGCTGAAAGATCCCTGCCCCCTCCACACAACAAATTCGGGGGTGCTAGCAGCAGAAATAGCACTTCTTGTGCATGGCAGAGCCTCTCACTTGGGGCCCCGCCCATAGATATCCAGACAAGAGACTAATCCCTTGGTTCTTCCAAAACCGAACCCGGAAAAACTTCCCTCGCCCAGAAAGCACGGGTGATTTCTCTAAGATATTTTTATTCTAATGTAGTCAAGAGCCTTAACTAACCAAACTGATCTGACCGAACTCGTAAGTCACACAGTCAAATCAAGGAAGAAACTTGCACTTGGATCATAGAGACCAGTGCTTTTTTGCTCATTGAGACGCACAGCCGTATTCTTTTTCATAGAATAAAGACTATCCGGCATTTACTTCATATATTATACCATAACAGAATTGAGTCTCATTTTTGGGATCCATGAGTCCACCAGCGAGTCCCATGGGCTCGCCAACCGCACAACCACTGTAGTGATAGGATCCATTTAAAAATTTGGTTATGTTTTGTCTCGGGTACCCCTAGCCGGCGCTTCATGCAAACTCTAAGATAGTCACAACACTTACACACCCCATATGAAATTGCCTATTTCACAGATTCGGCTGTCTAAAATAATCTTTTAACGAAACCATAGTATCACTGATCATAATCCTCCAAAATATCCGGTTGAATTCTAATTTCCAATCATTCTTTCATCGGTGTATCTATGGCATCATTGGCAACCAGAACACTCACCACCTATCCACTTCAGGGGCCTTTTCAATAGCTCCTAGCTCATAGTACTCGGAAATATATTCACTTTTAAAAATCCAGATGGAGTCTCCGTTGAAGATCAGCAAGATCAACCAAAAGATCCATATAAAAGAGCCATGGACTCATCCGTTGAATACCAGCAAGGTCAATCAACCAGATCCATGTTGGAGTTAAGAAAATAACTCTAACACCTTGTTCCATTTTCTTCCTCGATGCACGCATGGGTATCTTCGGCGACCCAGAGCTCGAGTACTGTATGGTCAGCACCCTCTAGGATCCTTCGTAGGTCACCTAGCACTTCACCACTCATAGGCCGCTTCCTTGGTCCCTCATCCACCATACCGGAAGCTCACCATTTAAATTGAACGGAGACTAGTCAGCAGACCTCGGCCCCTTACTTTGATAGACGTCCTCCGTTGACTCTTCATTAGCTGTTGCAACTTTACACTTAGGTCTCCACCACGACCTCATTCACAAGATGGTCAAAATGCTTCCTTAGCATTCTTGACATAAAACAGTCATTAAAAAACAGGTCATAAATATAGTTTCTAACGAACTCTCTTCTTTCCACATTGTTCCACATCATTTCTTGTTATTCCACATTCTTCTTCATTAATTCACATTACTTCCAGTCATATGTATGCCCATCGTCTTCATCCATTTGCATCCAAGCATATTATATTACATCCCATCACATCTATCCTCATCACATCTCATCCATTCTCATCTACCCATATCTACATCACATCCATTCACATCACATCTCATCCGTTCACAACTACCCCAATCCACATTACATCACATCACATCCATCTCACATCACATCTATTTCACATCACATCTCATCCATTCACATCTATTTACATCACATCCACATCTATTTCACATCTATTTCACATCACATCTCATCCATTCACATCTATTTACATCACATCCACATCTATCCTCATCATATCTCATTCATTCCATCCACATTACTTCACATCCACATCCATCCATATCTCATCACATCCATACAAATTTCATCTCATCCATCCACATCCATCTAGTCATTCACATGCATGTCTATCCACATCCATCCATACATTCACATTCACATCCACATGTATTCACATCACATCACATTTCATCCATATCGCATCACATTCACATCAACATATATTCACATCACATCACATTTCATCCACATCTCATCATATTCTCATCCACATCCACCTCTACATCTATTTACATCACATCACATCTTATCACATCCACATCCACATTCATTTGCATCACACCACATCTTATCACATCTATATCCACATTCATTTACATCACATCACATCATCCACATCCACATCCATACACATCACATCACATCTTATCACATCTACATCCACATTCATTTTCATCACATCACATCTTCTCACTTCCACATCTACATTCATTTACATCACATCACATCCTTTCACATATCCTCACATCGCATTCTTATCACTTTATTCACATCCACATCCACATCCATTTGCATTACATCACATCCTTTCACATATCCTCACATCTCATTCTCATCTCTTCATTCATATCTATTCACATTTAGTAACATTTTCTATTTTTGATACCGATAGAACTTTTTTCTAAATTTTTGCCAATTACTTGGCCTAGGTAAAGATTCTTTTCTCAACGGACATTTTCATAGTTTCTCAAATTTCTCAAGTGAATATATTCAATATTCTACTTTTGAGTAAAAGAATTCATGGGATTTACAAAAATCAATTCTACCCATATTTCTCAATAATGCTCAAAATTCTTCTTTTGATAAATACTCATAATTTGAACTATGCAAAAAATTTCTCTTTTTTCCATTTAATTGCTCGGATCTCAAATATCATGGGAATTCCTCTTTTTACATTTTAACGATTGAATTCCAAATGTCATGGGAATTCCTCTTTTATCATAAAATAAATTTACCTAAATTTTCTCTTTTCTTTAATAAAATATCCATTATCTCAATTTTACCAAGAACTCCACTTTTACCATTTAAATGGTTGAATTCCAGATGTCATTGAAATTCACGTTTTATCATTTAAATTTTCTCATGCATAAATTAAATTCATCTAAAATTCCTCTTTAAATTTAAATAAAAATATCCATTAATTCAAATATGCCGAGAATTCCACTTTTACTATTTAAATGATTGAATTCCAAATGTCATGGGAATTCCTCTTTTATCATCTAAATTTTCTCATGCATAAAATAAATTTATCTTAAATTCTTCTAAAAATATTTATTATTTTAATATATCAAATTTTATCTTTTTCCATTTAATTACATGGATCTCCATTATGATGGAAATTCCTCTTTTGCCATAAAAATAAAATTACCAAAATTTTCTCTTTTCTTAATTAATTATTAATGATAAACATTAAAAATTAGTTTTCCATGAATGTGATGAAAATCATTCTTTTAGCATAGGATGACCAATCCTAAAATATGGTAGGAATTCCTCTTTTCACATTATGTACAAAAATGAATTATGTATTAATTTCTAAAAATTTTGCCATAGCTCCGCTGTGCTGCTGCTATTACTGATAATTTTTAATATTTTTGAAAGAATAAGAACTAGTAATATAATTATGATAGATTAACTATCATTAGATCTAAATCCAATTTATGGAATTAAATCATAAGTTTATCATAATTTTATTAGTATAAAAGCATAAAAAGCTAATTTCTTAATCTCTAGCTTTACAAGCCTAGAGTTTGATTTTTGAATTGAGAATTTTTCAATGAGAAGAATCATTTGAATAGAGAATTGGTCATAGGAATGACCATTCTTTTGGGGAGAGACATATATACATAAAAAACATCCTAAATTAAGCATAAAGATAAACTTTTCTTAATTATTCATTACAACTCTTAAGAAAAGCTTGATTTGCATTATAAACACTTAATTAGAAACTTCTCAAGCTTGAGAGGGGTTGAGAAGTGAAAACATTGAGAATAGTAGAGAAAAACCATGAAATTACATCTTACCTCTTGATTTTACTTGCTTCTCTATCTTAGAAGAAGCCCCAAACAAATCAATTGGTTAGTGTGTTGAGAGGAAAGCTCCAAGGATGGTTGAAGAGAGAGAGAATCTCCACTCTCTCCAAAAGTAGAGGATTTTTAAGGGATAATAGAAAATATGAGTATTTTAATGTAATACTGGCATGGTATAGCTCAAAGATGAAAATACAAAAGAATGAGGGTTTATTTATAAGTGAGGGAGGCCATTAACTGAGTCCAACTAAGTTCTAGAATTTTCCAGCTTCAGTTTGGCTGAATTTGGACAAGATTTGGACCAGTTTAGCTCCCATTATTTCGATCAAGTTTGATCCAGGAGAGATAAAAAGATAACAAATTTTTTTATTTAAAAACTCATCCACATGTGTGAAATAGGAGCCTACCTTAAAGTCTCCCCCCTCCTTACCAAGGTGTCAAAAATGTATCATTATTTTAAAATATCTCCTTTTTTTTAGTAATATCTTATAGTTTTTAACTAAAAAACCTTGTACTCAGTCAACTCTTCATCTTATGTGAGCATTTGCTCATTTTTGGGTATTTTCTTTTATTCTTTAGATTTATCTCATCCCCACACTTGGATTAATATTATTTTCCCCATAGGAACCTTAATTGGACCATAATCTAAAATTTTAAAAAAATCTTGACCCTTAGGCTAAGGTATTTTAAATCATTTTTAATTGATTCCTAAAGCACTTTGGAGAATTTATTTTGAACTTCTTTTTCAGGGGAAACCATTTTGGACACTAGGAGGATTTTTATATCCAAAGATATCTGAATTTTGGATTATCTCTCTCTAGACATTTTCTCTCTCTAGGCCAAAACAGGGTAAAACAAGATCTTTCTCTTATTTCAGAGAGGGGAATAATTATAAGAACATAAGGGGATGTTCTTACACCTTACACCTCAAAAGCTAGAGGGATGAATCTTACAAATTAAGTAGATGTTAAATCTCTTCTTTAAGCATCAGGGAAATTTCCTCTTCTCTTCTATATGACTTGGAATTCCTCTACTCCATGGTTCTTCTCCTAAACCATGTGGAGTTTTCTTATATGCTAATCTTTAATGTTTATGGTCATTATTTATGATTAATACTCATGTTTAAAGTAAAGATAATCCTTCTTTTTTATTATGTATGCATGAAGGATAACCCTCCTTCTTCTCTTCTCTTCCACATGCTTTGGAAGCATGCTACTCTCATGGTTATCTCTTTAAACCATGCTTTCTAAATAACTAGATGATCTCTTTAAACCATGCTTTCTAAATAACTAGATGATTAATGATGAAGATGTTAACCCTCTTGCTTAATACTTGGTTTAGGGTTTATAATGATGTCTAGATTATGAACATTGGCTTTATGTGGATGAGCTTTAACTAAGCTATCCCCTCTTCTAAACTTAGAATAGCCATGAAGATAGTGTCTAACCCATGCATGACGATATCCATGTAGAATCATGGGTAGAATCAAATCAATTAAGAGCTTCCTAACTATGAATAGAGGTATATATTTTTATGTCCAAAAGTGGACTCATGAGAATATTTTTATGTTTATATCTATACATGCTTATGCATAATTAATTAGATGCTAAAAGA
The DNA here is from genome assembly GCF_041138505.1 of Cibotium barometz. Lineage (NCBI taxonomy): Eukaryota > Viridiplantae > Streptophyta > Polypodiopsida > Cyatheales > Cibotiaceae > Cibotium > Cibotium barometz. The sequence goes on along the minus strand of NW_028229435.1, from coordinate 1,384,091 downwards.
GGATGTTTGGTCACATTTGTATGTTTACATTCATGTATGTGTATGCATGAATCATATAGATGTTAAAAGAGGATGAATGGTCACATTTGCATGTTTACATTCATCATATGTATGCATGAATCATATAGATGCTAAAAGTGAATGTTTACTTACATTTCCATATACATATTTATGGCATGTGTATGCACGAGTCATTAGATGAAAAAAGAATGATCTTTAGTGACATTTTCATGTTTATGCTTATGCATGCATATTTATAGATGTTAAAAGAGAAAGTTTTATCATATTTTATGCTTACTTTTATGCAAATATATACATAAATAATTTTGATATTAAAAGAGAAAGTCTCATGATATTTTATGACATGTTTAATTGATATTTATTCATTTCATTTTGAAAAAGAAAATGAAAGAAACTCTTAGGACAGATAATTAATTATTCATTTTTCAAGATTCTTAAATATTAGGATAAAAATTATAAAATCATTCAAAAAGTAGCCAAGTTATGGCAAAATTTTCCTAGATGTAATTATCTTTGAAATAAGATGGTTGATGACCTAGTTCAATGGCCGTGAGTTAAGAGACGAGTAGAAACAATAGATAAAGACCACTTAGTCGTCGTCGCGCAAGGTGAAGACAACTAGAACTCTTCTATTTTTTGTCAATAAGGGATATGGTTGAATACAATCTGAGGACTATACACTTATTTTTGAAGGATAATGCTAAAGTATGGTTAAGAGCCTTGCCAGTTGATACTCGGAGTAGATGGTCTCGTTTTTTGAAAGCCTTTATGATGACAAAGTATGGGAGAGGAGAAACTTCAGAAGCTATTCGGCCTTATCTCGAAAAACTTAAACAAAAGACTTTAGAGGAATATTACACATATGAAGCTCAGTTTCAGGACCTATTGCCCAGGAAAGTGGAAAGTCTCACTACAAGGAGTTGAGCCTTTTTTAAAAAAAAAAGATAGATTCATAGGACTGCATCCACGAAGACGATAATCTTATGTCAATGTAAAAGAGGAAATTCAAATCAAATCAAAAAGATAGATTCATAGGATTGCATCCACGAAGACGATAATCTTATGTCAATGTAAAAGAGGAAATTCAAATCAAATCAAAAAGAAGGAGAAAGAATTGGATCTTTTGAAGACTTTATAAGAAGAAAAAGGGTAAAAGTTAACAAAGGCAAATATGTGGGGTTATGCAAGAAGAACCAGAAACAAGTAAGAAGAAGAATAGGATTAAAAGGAAGATAACCCTTGCTCATTTTCCATTAGGATGTGGTCAGAGATCCTAGAACCTTTTAGAAGACTTGAATATAGGAAAAGAACCAAACATTACATGGTCTCACTTTTTGGAGTTAGCACCAAAGATGAGGAGGCAATGGAGTAGGGTTGAGCATTAGATTACCCAAGAAGAAGATAATTACTCATTCAAATCTGATTAAAATCAAGCCACAAGCAGATGTGGAACCCACCTTGGATGCTTGGATAAAAGGCCACATGATTTCAAAGGTCTACATAGATGGTGGAGCATAGGTGAGTATTACGACTTAGGATACCATGCATAAACGTGGTTTGAAGAGACACTCATCCTCTCTATTCAAAGTCAATTTGGCCAATAATTCTATGGTAAGCTGTGTTGAAATTATACAAGATTTGAAAATTACAATATGTGGTATAGAATCTGAAGTGGATATGCATGTGATGCAAGGTTATGCTAACAAAGGGAGATGAATACCCCATCATACTTAGAAGGCCATGGTTGATAGCTATGAGGGCCATCCAAAAATGGGGAACAAGGTTCCTTGTACTCAAGCTAGAGATGGAAGAAAACAAAGGAATCCTAGTCATCTATGATATGAAGAATGGAAAACACATTAAGATTAATTGATACTATAGTGAATAAATAAGGTACAACTAAATACATCCAATTTCCTATTCAAAGAAAGACTAAAATTTATGCACTATTCTTGCTAAGAGCACCTAAGCTCAAATACCATATAAGAATATGGCACATCAGAGAGAGAGAGAGCAAGACAAAGCACAATAGACAATGAAATTTATACACAATGGACATAATTTAAAAAATTTTGATTATACCAAAACGAGGTACAAGTGATGGTGCTATATCCACCCATGAGCTCTCAAGTACATCTTAGATGGTGCTATATCCACCCATGAGCTCTCAAGTACATCTTAGATGGTGATCTAGACAAACTCTCGATTGAGGATGTACAAAGTGTATAAGGGAGTGGATAGTCACGAGCATTGGATGCCTCAGCTCATGGTAACCATGTCCATATATAAAGAGGGTATGGTAGATGCGTATACAAAGAGGGCGGTTACAATCCATAGATACAGTCACCGCTTGCATATCAAGAATGTGGCCCACTGACCACCAACCAACGACCACCACTAATGATGTACCTACTAGTATCTGAGCACTGCCCCGGCCCCTCACTAATGCTCGTACCCCTTACCATCTCCGAACTATCATCAATGGTCACAATAATGACCTCATCGGCATGCAACCCTCAGGGATCCCACTAAAGACATATGCATTAGGGATAATTTGGACTATGAAATGGGCCCTCTAGAAATCCTAATTTTGACTAATCTTTTGATTAAAAATGCTAATTTTGACCCCTATGTTTTATAGACTTTTTAGGTCCTACCATCTACATTTTATCCACTCTCTCACTAGCTTTTCATACTTTTATGGTCTATAGTTTTGGAATATTTTAACCCACTCCTTTTAGATACAAGTTGCATCACCTTTCCCAAGGTTTCACTTTTCGGCCACATAAGGAGGACCCAAAATTTGACTTTTTTAAGTTTTTCCATCAAATAAAACTTTCCTTATACATATATAAACCCAAAAAGTGAAATTTTATATCATTTCTTTGTCTTAACTACCTTTACAATCTTGTCATATCTTTCTAACTTCTATGATATTTAATGATTGCAAGATGCATTCTAATATTTTATACCAAAAATAGAAGAGTGTTTATTGAGTCCTCTTAAAAAATAACTTTTTAATATTTTTCACATTCTAGTGTATTTTCATGTAAAACTTCCCTCTCAAATATATATATTTTGAAAAAAATATTTTAATGTCATTTTCAAACCATAACTCCCAAATATATATCAATTCAAAAAACCTATTTTTTAATGACTTTCAGGATGCAAGTTGCATCACCATTCCCAAGAGTTTAATTTTCAGCCACCCATAAGGATGCCCAAAAATTTGACTTTTTAAAAAATTTCATTTTTTATATTTTTTTCATAAAAAAAACTCTCCTTATACATATATATATATACCCAAAATGTGAATTTCTTATGTCATTCTTAGTTCATAACTTCCTCAGAATCTTCACTCTTATCATATCTTCCTAACTTCTATGCTATCTAATGATTACAAGATGTATTCTAATATTTTATATTCCAAAATAGAAGGGCATTTTTTTAGGCCACTAAAATAATGAATTTCTGATACTTTTCATATTTTAGTGTATTTTCATGTAAAAAGCATTGCATATGTGCATGTGCCAGATGAGCTAAGAACTAAGCTAGATCCAAAAGCTAAAAATGTGTGTTTATTGGATATTCCCTTGAGCAAAAGGGATACAGGTGTTATAACCCTGCTACACGTGAGTTGAGGGTAAGTAGGGATGTTGTTTTTGATGAGATGAGCAGCTAGTATGCTGCTGAAAAAGAAGCTGTTGGGGCTGATGTGAGTGGAAATGTGGTTGCACAGAATACAAGTCAGCAATCAGAGTCTTTGAGTGGACCAGGAGAGTCCTCATCTTGTGGTTTAGTTGATAGACCATGGAGTGGTAGGCTGCGTCATAATACCACTCCTGCAAATGTGATTAGTACATCACATAAAGGCAAAGAGAAAGTGGTTGAGCCCCTTAGTATGCTTGACATTTCTGCAGGGCATTCTCATGTTGATGGAGAGTCTAGTGGCTCAGAGATGAGCCTTGATGAGGAGCTTGGGATACCAGCTATGAGAACACCTGTGTAAAGAAGGCTATGGAAGCCATGAATGCAAAGCTACGAAGATCTGGGAGAGTGAAGAATCCTGTGCAGAGGTCTACCTATGATGGTTATGTGGCACATCACTATGCATACATGGCAAAGGTTGTGTAGGTTGTAGAGCCCACATGCATTGATAAGGCTGTTGGAAATGTGTGTTGGAAATGTGTGTTGGAAATGTGTGTTGGGAGAAAGCTATGGATGAGGAGATGGATGCACTATATGGAAATGAGACTTGGGATTTAGTGCAATTGCCTGAAGGCAAGAAAGCCATTGGGATGCAAGTGGGTGTACAAAGTAAAACATAACAGTTATGGAAGCATAAGCAGGTACAAGGCTAGATTGGTAGCCAAAGGATATGCGCAGACATATGGCATTGATTATGAGAAAACTTTCACGCCAGTTGCCAAGATGGCAACAATGAGAGTTGTGATAGCAGTGCTGCATCAAAGAAATGGTCTTTACATCAGATCGATGTAAAGAATGCATTCTTGCATGGGGATTTGCAGGAAGAGGTGTATATGTTGCAGCCACCTGGTTATGAGGATGTGAGTCACCCTGAGCATGTGTGCAGGTTGAAGAAAGCCTTGTATGGCTTAAAACAAGCACCAAGAGCATGGTTTGACAAGATTTTTGAATATCTTGTCACTATTGGCTTTCATGTAGCCAATGTAGATTTCTCGCTGTATGTGAAACACAGTGATAGAGGGGTTGTGCTTGTTGTCATCTATGTAGATGACTTGATCATTACGGGGGACCATGATGCAGAGATCTTTGATGTAAAGATCATTATTAGATAGAAGTTTGAGATGAAGGATCTGGGAGAGCTCAGATATTTCTTGGGCATTGAGGTGATTAGGTCACCGCATGGTATTGGATTACTACAAAGACAGTATGGCTTGGACATGTTGGACATGTTGTCCAAGTATGGTATGACAAGCTGTAAGCCTATCTCAGTGCCATTGGATCAAAATGGCAAGTTGAGTGCAGATTCAGGAGAGATTTTAGAGGATCCTACTATGTATAGGAACAAAGTAGGAAGCTTGATCTACATGACGATCACCGGACCAGATTTGAGCTATGCTGTTGGGTTGGTAAGTAAGCCGCATTTGGATGCATTGAGATGCATACTGAGGTATGTGAGGTCTACTTTGCATTGTGGACTATTTTATGAAACTGGGACAGAGATATGTGTACATGGATACACAGATGCTGATTGGGCTGGTAGTATCTCAGATAGAAGATCTACTAGTGGCTTCATGTTTTCTTTGCAGAGGGCTGTTGTGACTTGGAGCAGCAAGAAGCAGCCTACGGTTACTCTATCCAGTACTACAGAGGCCGAGTACAGAGGTGCTGCTATGGCAGCATGTAAGGTAGCTTGGTTGAGAAAGCTACTTACAGATTTGGGTCTATCAGTGGATAGACAAGTTGTCATTTTCTGTGACAACATTAGCAGTATAGAGTTAGCCAGGAACCCAGTTTTTCATGCTCGCATGAAGCATATAGAGGTCCACTACCATTTTGTCAGAGAGAAGGTCTTGGCAGGAGACGTTGACCTTGTTTATGTCAGCACACAAGATCAGGTAGTTGACATCTTCACCAGAGCATTGGATACAGAAAAGCTCCGTAGATTCAGGGCTTCACTTGGTGTTCATGAGATGGAGTTGAGCTCGAGGGGTAGTGTTAAGATATCGAGCTCATCTAGTGAGGCGATGGACACTGATGACCCGCCTAGGGGATAGGTCCCACACTTACACCACTGGCATGGTTGGTGAGATCATAGGTGATATGCGGCCAGTGGGATGACAGGCTATGTGACAGCCATTCTAGAGACTGGCATAGTTATAGCGCCAGCTCATTTAGTTGGGTTCACACTATAGAGAACCCTAGTATGTATTTGGTTGAGTACCATATTGTGTGTACTCTTATCTTTGTATATGGTGTGTTGAGTGTTGAGTGAAGGAGAAAAAGATTTCCAGCCTCTCACCTTGTGTGTTCTCTTTTAGGGTTTTGTGAGTGTGTGTGTGCTTGTTGCAAGAGCTCAAGCTCTCTTCTCCCTTGCATCTTTTCACAAAGGGATTAACGACATGGGAAGAAACCTTTATTCTATATATATAGGAGACAAAAGTTGAGGACGACATTAGAAGATGTAACAACTTCAAGTGCTAAAGCATTAACAATGCCCACATCTAAGCTAATGGATGTGTTCAAACAAGAGGATGCATAAGAGAAAGCAAGGTAGGGAGATTTAATATTGATGATGTAATGAAGTAATTTTATATGCACATGCACATATATGTGTTTGGTCTTAGGCACGTAGACCATGGGTCCTTTGGGTATAGATTTGGGCATTGGCATATTTGCTAGTGTGAAATGGCCAGGCACTATATAAGAGACCTTGGCCTAGGTTGTTATACCTTGGTCTCATGTGAAATGTCTTGGCACTATATAAGTTACCTTGGTCGAGGCTATTGTATCGTTTGAACTTATAATCACTTTTGATCAATACTATTTAATATTGCTTTACAAACTTCCATGGAGACCTTATACCATTTCTTAGACCCCATGTAAAGAGATTTCTACAAGTCTCTAGAGTCCATGTAAATGAGTCTCTTCTCCCTCCCTCCCTTTCTTTCATTTTCCTACTTCATGCTTTGAGTAGCCTCATTTCCTATAAGAATATGGCACAATGGAGAGAGATAGCAAGACAAAGCATGATAGAGAATGTAATAGATACACAATGGAGAGAATTTAAATTTTTTTAATTATACCTAAGAGGTACAAGTGATGGTGTTGTCCACTCGTGCTCTCTCAAGTAGAGCTTAGATGGTGATCTAGAAAGACTGTGGATGGAGGATATACAAAAAGTAGAAGTGGGTGGATACTCAATGTGACAAGAATCGGATGCCTTAGCTCATGGCAGCTATGTCCATATATAGTACTGTAGGCGGTGTGGTAGATGTGTATACAGAACGAGGGCAGTTACACCACATAAACATAGTCACCACACCCGCATATCAAGAACATGGCCCACCAACCATAAACCACCACCAACTAATGATGGACTTGGTATCGGAGTGCTGTCTCATGTACCCGCTAATGCTCGTACCCCTGACCATCTCCTAACCATTATCAATGGTCACAATAATGACCCCATCGGTGTCTAAGATAGGGTTCCCACTAAAGACATATGCACCATGGATACTGGTCATAATGGAGTCCTAACAAATGTGAATTATACATCAAAGTGAGATACATGTTGAGAGGCGGGCATTGAGTGTATACTAACACCCCCCCCAAAGATGAACTAGTTTTTTTTAATGGCTCGCCAAGTTGATAATGATGCCGAGTAGTGAGCTGGTCCTTCCCAAGATCCTTGGTGAAGATGTTGGCACAATTTCTCTCTGTAGAGGGTCTATTGCAAGATTAGGGTGTCCAACCCAGTTTATGTTGGACTGGGACAATGCTTGGAGAGTAAATTTAGGGGGGGAAGGTACTTCTTCAAATAAGATCAAGCAACTAAACGAAAATACACATGCACTCAAATTAATCCAATATAACTTAAACTAATATAAATTAGTGTAATTAATCAAAAATATGATGAAATGATAAAAAATGATCTTTGCATACTTAGAGTGATGCAAATTTTTTTCCATAGATGCACCATTACAAGTACACTAGTCCGTATAGGTTTTAGATGATTTACATCAAAAAAGGAATTTTACTAATTAGATTATTAATATTTGAAGACCTTCTAATAGCTTTGAAGAATTTTGGAAAAGAGATCATTAAAAATCCAACCATTGGATTTGCAATTTAGACTAACCACCACATTCTACTAATGTTTCACTATCTACCTCTCTTTTGATCTACAAGATTGAGCATTTTAAGTGGTATTTATTGTGGGTATAAAAAGTGGCACATATTATAACACTTTAAAGACCTTGAAATATTTAAAGAAAATAGACAGAAAGCTTAAAATTTTCTTAAAAACTCAAGTTAAGCTCTATATTATGTGAAGATCTAAGGTTCAAAGTGGAAATCTCATATGAGTTTATATGTAAAAGATATTAGCATTTTATAGAATCAATCCAAATTTTGGATAGGGTTTATACATTGACTTTGTACCTACGAAAATGAGGACTCTTGACTATCTAATTCTTAATAAGATTATGCAACTATATTCCCAACTTTGCATGTGATGTTCCAATAAAAGAACTTGAAAGGAAATTCCTTCTTAGCTAGGAGAGATTAGCCACTAAAGGTAAACAATGCTTGTTTTTTTAATGTTTATAGGTTCCCTGAGTGGACAAAACTAGGCACCTTGATCCTGCAACCACCTAGAGAAATACTCTGGGTCCACTATCTCATCCTCTATGAGCTCCCTCTCCCACACATAATGATACTGAATCTCAGCGTGCTTTGTGCGAGCATGAAAGACATGGTTCTTGGAGATAGCCATGCAACTCTGATTGTCACACTACAAAAATGTAGTCCCCCTAATCTAAACTCCCATGTAAACCAAGATTCTCCTCAACCATACCTCACATGTAGCAAAGCAGGCTATCTTATAATCAGTCTCTATGAAAGAAAGTGCCACTGTAGGTTGCTTTTTGTTGGTCCAAGAGAAAACACCGGAACCAAGCAAAAAACAATATCCAAAATTTGATTTTCGACCCAATCTAAGTGTACACAGGAGAAGGGGACTTGTAAGCGGATGGGGAAGGTGGGGGGTACACCGGGGGAGAGGTGTACACAGGAGGAGGAGGAGGAGGCATTAGGAAGTGAATGGGGTCTTCTTGGGCCCTTTAATTTGCCCAAGCCTAATCAAGGTGATTAAGGAATAGCCAAATGGGGGGTTGCCATGTGGACTGAAATGTTGGGTTTTTAAGAGAGGTGTAAGAGTGGTCAAAGGGTGCACTTTTTCCCCAAAAAGGGGGGGGGGGGGGCAATTTTACAATTTTCGGACCTCCATAACTTCTACATACAAGCTTCGATTTGAGCAGAGATTACAGATCCGTGATCTACGCATCAAGAGCTTTCCATAGATATGTTACATGATATGGTTTTATCCGCTAGATTTTAAATTCCATTTTCCCCCCCAAAATTCAAATTCGAATAAAGTAGCCGTTTTGAAGCTTCTAATTAGAAAACGTTTCTTCTTAAGAGAAAAGGTTTGACTCCCTTAAACTGCCAAATAAAAGGGCCCAAGAAGCCTTCCATTGAGGTCCTAATGAGAAGGCGACTTGTAAGCGGGTGGGGAAGGTGGGGGGTACACCGGGGGGAGAGGTGTACACAGGAGGAGGTGTCTTGCATGGTGCAGGTGCGAAGGAAAAAGGTCCCACAGAGTAGAGGAGCTTATTGGGGTATGATTTTTGTAGGCGGTCTAATCATGTGTTGCGCTAGATTGCTTGATTCTTTGATCAAAGTAGAGGTCCCCAACCAATCAATTGGTTTGGTATGTTGATGAAGTCTCCAAGGAATATTGAAGAGAGAGAGAGAGAGAGAAGCTCCAATCTCTTTAATTTGTAGAGGATTTTTAGAGGATAATAGAAAATATCATTATTTCAGTATAATACTGGCATGGTATAGTTCTCATATTTTTTATAAAGGACTAAGGATCTATTTATAGGTGAGGGAGAAGTCCAACTAGTTTCTAGAACTTTCCAAGTTCACTTTGGCTGAATTTGGACAAGATTTGGACCTAGTTTGGCTCCCTTTTGATTTGGTTTGATCTAGGAGAGAGGAGAGATAAAAATATCACAATATTTTTGAGTTTAAAACTCCATCACACATGTCAAATAGGCGCCTCCTTGAAGAGCCCTCCTTCTCCTTACCAAGGTGTCAAAATTGAATCATTATACCCAAAATATCTCCTTTTTTTAGTAATACTCATAGTTTTTTACTAATAAACCTTGTCCTTAGTCAACTCTTCATTTTATGTGAGTATTTACTCATTTTTGGGGGTTTTTCTTTTATAAATTGGATTTATCTCCTCCCCATACTTGGATTGATCTTATTGGCCCATAGGAACCTTAATTGGAGCATAATTCAAAAATTTCTGAAAATATGGACCCTTAGGCTAAGGTCCTTTTTTACCTATTTTCAATTAATTCCAATTGCACATTGGAAAGTTCTTTTTGAATTTCTGTTTCAAGGAAAACCATTTTAGACACTAGGAAGATTTTTATATCCAAAAATATCTCAATTTTGGATTACCTCTCTCTAGATATTTTCTCTCCCGAGGTCAAAACAGGGTAAAATAGAATCTTTCTTTTATTTCAAAGAGGAGAATAATTACAAGATCAGAAGGGGAGGTTCTTACACCTATACACCTCAAAAGTTGGAGGGAGGAATCTTACATCCTACCCCACTTAAAAAACACGGGATGTCCTCATCTCGTAGGTGGAGTATGATCTCTTTCATCTTCTTCTCCTTCTTCAATCACTTCCAATGTTGTTACTACCTTGGAAGTGGATAGCCAATTTGGAAACATCTCTCTTTGACCTCCCCTATTCTGAGGCGGAGGTCTTGCATTACTTTGGATTGAAACTGCGGGTTGGTTAAAGGGTCTACCTCTGGGATTTCTCTGATTTTGGCGGAAAGAAACCTGATTACTCTGGAAGGAAGGAGCTAGAGTCTGGAATCTCGATCCCTGATTTTCTCGCCCAGAAAACCTTGTTCCAAAAGGAGTTGGGAAATCCATACTGCGATGTCCAAATCCTTGACAGTTATAGCATTTCACTCCCTTGTTCAAGGAAGGAACTTCTGAAGTTGAACTCCAAGGGATTGAGTTCCGGGACATTTCTTCCATTCTGGAACTTCCCATATCCTAGGCTTGACCCTTATATCTCTTAGACGGTGGAAGGTTGGAATCACCTTCTGGAGCTAAAAACCTTTTGAAAGCTAAAGGTGTTGGCTTTGGCGAGACCTTGACATCAAAGGCCTTGTCAAAATCCTTCGCCATCCGCACTGCTTTGGCGATGGAAACTGGCTTGGCATTCTTCACTAGGATATTCAAAGGTTTGTTCAGTCCCCAAATGAACTTGGCCACCCATCAGCTGTTGTTTATCTAGTAGTGGTGGCGAGTATTCGAGGAGGAGAGCGAACACTTGGTGATATACTTCAATAGTTATGATCCCGTGGGTTCACTCTAACAATTCATTCATCTTTGTTTCCAAAAAGCTGGGAGGACAGAATCTCTTCCTTGGGTAAATTTTGAGATCATTCCATGTCTGAGTGTTTCGATTCACATAGTTTGTCTTGTAGTGGATTCTCCATGCTACTATGGCTATTTCTACTATCTTCAGCCTTGCAAGAGCCATTTTGCTCTTCTCATTGTACCCGGTGACATCAAAGTACTCTTCTCATTGTACCCGGTGACATCGAAGTACTCTTCCATTGCTTCGATCCACTTCTCCATAGTCTCACCCAAGTTTTCCCCTTCACCCTTGAAAGGTCCAGGCTGCAATCTATGAAGGGTTTTACGAACATCCAAGTCAAGCTCTTCCTCATCGAGTTGGGGGTTATCATTCCTACCATGACGACCTCGATCCATGATCCTATCAATACGAAAATTCTTGTTAAGTCCTTTTATTTACAATTCAAATTTGACTTTAAATCCAACTAATTCTGGGGTTCTTTAGATTAGTCAGCTCTCCACAGACTCATGGGAAAAGGACCCTTATATAGAACTCATTATCAGATAACAATTCATTCAAAACATATCATTCATATTCTTAACACAATAATGGTCCATCAGACCAAAAATTCCATTTGAACATTCCTCCATGGAAGTTTCAAATATGGAGGTTTTTAATTTGTCATCCCTTAACTGGATCCACTAGGTCCAGTGTTAACAGTAGCAATCTATCAGCGCAATCCACTAATCTTGTAGTGATTTGCTGAAGTTATTATCGTCATTCCAGTTACGAGCATCATCACAGGGACTCGTCCCATTCATCCTCATTGTGGCTTTGATCAACTAATTGCTTTTCAACCCGAAATTCAGGAATCATTTTTTTTTATCAAAATCAGAATCCAAATCAACTCATCAGTTCTCAACCAGAATTTTTAAAATCATATCAACCACATTCGAATTCATATCAAGATAGCATTTATGCTTATAATTTCAAGTCTTAGATTTACTCGTATATACTGCCAGTAAAGAGCTACAGTTATACCCTCAGTATATACGGGTAGTCACGGTCCTTGGAATTATAAGGTAAATACCATCATGACTAGACAGGGATTTCCATACAATTGCGGTACTTCATTTAGACCCACTTTCAATTTTATGAATCTTCATTCTGAATATCAATTTGTATGAATTTTATCACACAATTATAACTTTTTACTCTTCACAAATTTTTGACATTTTTGGCTTTTCAGTTGATCCACTTTAGCCAATTCACTCTGATACCAGCTGAAAGATCACTGCCCCCTCCGCGTAATGGATTCGGGGGGTGTTAGCAGCGGAAGTAGCACTTCTTGCGCGAGACAAGATCCCTCACTCGAGGCCTCGCCCACCACGGATATCCCGACAAGAGACTAATCCCTTGGTTCTTCGAAAATCAAACGCGAAAAAACTTCCCCCTACCGGAAAGCATGAGCAGTTCCTCCAAGATATTTGTACGCTAATGTAGTGAGGGTCATTACTGACCAAACTGATCCGATCGAACTTGCGAGACACTTGGTTAGATCAAGGAAGAAACTTGCACTTGGATCATAGAAACCAACGCTTTTTTTCCCATCGAGAGGCATAGCCGTTGATTCTTTTTTCCCATCGAGAGGCATAGCCGTTGATTCTTTTTCCATAGAACAATTACTATCCGAGATTTACTTCATCTATCGTACTATAACAGAATTGAGTCTTGTTTTACGGATCCATCAGTCCCATGGGTTGGCCAACCGCCCAGCCACTGTAGTGATGGGATCTAATTAGGAATTTGGTTAGGTTTTGTCTCGGGTACCAGGGAAAAGAGTTCCCAGGCCCCCTAGCCGGATATTCATGCAAATTTAACGCCAATCACAACACTTACACACCCAATATGAAATTGCCTTTTTCACAGATTCAGCTATCTTTAAAACAATCATTTAATAAAACCATAGTGTCACTGATCATAATCCTCAAAATCTCCGGTTGAATCCTTATTTCTAATCATTCCTTCATCGGTGTATCTATGGCATCATTGGCAACCAGAATGCTCACCACTTGTCCACTCTAGGGCCTTTTCTCGATAGTTCCTAGCTCATAGTAACTGACAATATATTCACTTATAAAAATCAAGATGGAATCTTTGTTGAAAATCATCAAGATCAACCAATAGATCGATATAAAAGAGCCATGGACTCATCCGTTGAGTACCAGCAAGGTCAATCAACCAGATCCATGCCTGGTTTCAGAAAACAACTCTTACTCCTTGTTCAAATATCTTCCCCGACGCACGTGTGGGTATCTTCAGTGACCGAGAGCCCCAACATTGTATGGTCAGCACCCTCTAGAATCCTTCATAGGTCACCTACTAGCACTTCACTCATAGGTTAGCACCCTCTAGAATCCTTCATAGGTCACCTACTAGCGCTTCACTCATAGGCCGCTTCCTTGGTCCCTCATCCACCGTACCGAAAGCTCACCATTTGAATCGAACCGAGGCTGATCAAGACCTCAGCCGACCTTGCTACGCGAGACGTCCTCCGTTGACTCTCCAGCAGCTGTTACAACTTTATTAGCTAGGTCTCCAGGACCTCATTTACAAGACGGTCAAAATGCTTCCCCAACATTTTTGACATAAAACGGTCATTTAAAAACAGTCATAAATACAGTTCCTATAATGAACTCTCGTCTTTCACATTATTGCACATCCGTCCACATTACTTAATCCATATCCAATTCATATGTATATCCATTCTCATCCAAATCACATCATTTTCCATCTCATCACATCTTTTCTCATTTATTCTTATCACTTCTTACATCCACTCGCATCAACCCATATTCACATCCCATCACATCTCATTTATTTCACATCTATCTCAATTTACATCACATCTCATCTCATTCATTTCACATCTCATCTCATTCATTCTTATCCCGGTTCACATCACATCACATCTCATTCATTCACTCACATCGACATCACATCCTTACACATACACATCCACATCCATTCTTCCACATACACATCCAAATTCCTTTCTTCCACATACACATCCATATCCATTCTTCCACATACACATCCGCACCCATTCTTTCACATACACATCCGCATTCATTCTTCCACATACACATTCGCATCCATTCTTCCACATACACATCTGCCCACATCCATTCTTCCACATACACATCCGCTCGCATTCATTCTTCCACATACACATCCACATCCATTCTTCCACATACACATCCACATTCATTCTCATTACATCGCATCTTATCACATCCTATTTTCATCTTATCACATCCTATCACATTCTTATCACATCCATTTTCATTCCATCGTATCTCGTTTACAACTTATCATATCCTATCACATCCCATACACATCTTATCGCATCCTATTTTCACCTTATCTCATCCATTCAGATGCTATTTTCATTTAATAGCTTTTTCGAGGTTGATTCCGATAATGGGACTTTTTCTAAATTTCTGCCAATTGATTGGCCTAATTAAAGGTTCTTTTTCTCGACGACTATTTCCATATTCATTCTCAATTTCTCAAATGAATTAAATTCAATGTTCCTCTTTTGAATAAAAGGATTCATGGCATTTACAGAAATCAATTCTATCCATATTTGCACTTTTGATAAATAATCATAAATTGAATTATACTAAGAATTCCTCTTCTTCTCATTTAATTTCTTGAATCTCAAATACCATGGAAATTCCTCTTTTTACATTTAATTAATTGCATTCCAATGTCATGGGTATTCCTCTTTCATCAGATATTTCTCATAAATTAATTTCATCTAAAATAAAATACCTATTAATTCAATATGCTAGGAATTTCTCTTTTCCCATCTAAATGATGGAATTCCAAATGTTATAGGAATTCCTCTTTTAACATTTAAATATTTCTCATAGATAAAATAAATTTATCTAAAATTTATCTTTGAATTGAATTAAAATACTCATTAATTCCAATATACTAGGAATTTCTCTTTTCCCATCTCAATAATGGAATTCCAAATGTCATAGGAATTTCTCTTTTACCATTTAAATATTTCTCATAGATAAAATAAATTTATCTAAAATTTATCTTTGAATTTAAATAAAATATCCATTAATTTAAATATGCTAAAAATTACACTTTTCTCATTTAAATATTTGAATTCCAATATGGTGGGAATTCCTCTTTCATCATTTACAAAAAGAAAAATTTAACTAGAATCCTTCTTTAATTTTTAAATAAATTTTACACTATTTTTGCATCACGAAATTTCTCTTTTCCCATCTCAATAATGGAATTCCAAATGTCATAGGAATTTCTCTTTTACCATTTAAATATTTCTCATAGATAAAATAAATTTATCTAAAATTTATCTTTGAATTTAAATAAAATACCCATTAATTTCAATATGCTAAAAATTACACTTTCCTCATTTAAATATTTGAATTCCATCATTTATAAAAAGATAAATTTAAGAGTCCTTCTTTAATTTTTAAATAAATTATACACTATTTTTACATCACAAAATTTCTCTTTTCCCATCTCAATAATGGAATTTCAAATGTCATAGGAATTTCTCTTTTACCATTTAAATATTTCTCATAGATAAAATAAATTTATCTAAAATTTCTCTTTGAATTTAAATAAAATACCCATTAATTTTAATATGCTAAAAATTACACTTTCCTCATTTAAATATTTGAATTGCAATATGGTGGGAATTCCTCTTTCATCATTTACCAAAAGATAAATTTGACTAGAATCCTTCTTTAATTTTTAAATAAATTATACACTATTTTTGCATCACAAATTTTCTCTTAGTTCATTGGAATACATGGATTTCCATTGTCATGTGGATTACTCTTTTAACAAAAAAAATGGAGTACTAGAAATTTCTCTTTTTTCTAATTAACTATTTATGCATAAACATAAAAATCAAATTTTTTCATGATTATAATGAGAATCATTCAATTAATCTAGGATGATTAATCCTAGAATATGGTAGGAAGCCCTCTTTTCATATTATGAATGAAAATGATTTATGTGTTAATTTTTTAAAATTTTTGCCATAGCTTCGCTGGATATAATACTGATAATTCTCAATAATTTGAAAGCATAAGTTTAGTAATATCCCTATGATTAGAATAAACATTAATTGGATCAATATCCAATTATGGACTTGATTCTTAATTTTTCCATAAATTAAATAGCATAAAAGCATTAAAAAGAAACTTATTTGGCCTCTAATTTGACAAGCATATAAATTACTTCTAGATTGGAGAATTGCTTCATGAGAAGCTTCATTTGAATATAGAATAGGTCATAGGAATGATCATTCTTTGGGGGGGAGAGAGAGAGACATGCTTTAAAAAAATATTTAATTTAAGCATAAATAGAAATTTATGTTTTATCACGACAATTCGTTAAAGAACTTCAATTGTATTAAAAAGACATTCAATTAAATGCTTCTAAAGCTTGAGAGGGGTTGAGAAGAGAGAAACATTTGGAGATTAAAGAAAAAATACCATAAACCACAATTTATCTCCTTGATTGCTTGATTCTTTGATCAAAGTAGAGGCCCCCAACGAATCAATTGGTTTGGTATGTTGATGAAGTCTCCAAGGAAGATTGAAGAGAGGGATAAGCTCCAATCTCTTCAATTTCTAGAGGATTTTTAGAGGATAATAGAAAATATCATTATTTAAGTATAATACTGGCATGATATAGTTCTCATATTTTTTTACAAAGGGCTAAGGATCTATTTATAGGTGAGGGAGGACTCTAACCAATTCCAACTAGTTTCTAGAATTTTTTAGGTTCAGTTTGGCTGAATTTGGACAAGATTTGGGCCTAGTTTGGTTGAATTTGGACAAGATTTGGGCTCCCTTTTGATTTGGTTTGATACAGGAGAAAGGAGAGATAAAAAATCACAATATTTTTGAGTTTAAAACTCCACCACACATATGAAAGAGGCGCCTCCTTGAAGATCTCTCCTTCTCCTTACCAAGGTGTCAAAATTGAATCATTATATCGAAAATATCTCATTTTTTTAGTAATACTCAGTTTTTACTAATAGACCTTGTCCTTAGTCAACTCTTCATCTTATGTGAGAGCATTTACTCATTTTTGGGGTTTTTTCTTTTATAAATTAGATTTATCTCCTCCCCACACTTGGATTGATCCTATTTGCCCACCATAGGAACCTTAATTGGAGCATAATTCAAAAATTTCTAAAAATCTGGACCCTTAGGCTAAGGTCCTTTTTACCTATCTTTAATTAATTCCAATTGCACATTGGAAAGTTCTTTTTGAATTTTTGTTTCAGGGGAAACCATTTTAGACCCTATGAGGATTTTTATATCCAAAAGTATCTCAATTTTGGATTATCTCTCTCTAGATATTTTCTCTCTCTAGGTCAAAATAGGATAGAACAAAATCTTTCTTTTATTTCAAAGAGGGGAATAATTACAAGATCAAAAGGGGAGGTTCTTACACCTGTACACCTCAAAAGCTGGAGGGAGGAATCCTACACTTTTGGGCCTAGGCTCTCCCACATCATCTCTCTCGTCCCCTATATAATACACCTTTAACATTTTACCATAAAACTTTTAACGACTAAGAAGATTATCCTTGGTAGAATGCCTAGTAATAATGAAAAAAAGACCACCATCGACCCCAAAAAGACGCCACTCACATTGAAGATAAGAAAGAGTTTTATTTGATGTACCTACTAAGAGTTGAGGTCTATTTGATGGTGCATTTGTAAAACGATGAGAATTTCTCCCTAGAGGTATATAATAAGTTGTTTTTGTCCTAGCTCTCACTGGAATAGACATAGGCTCATCCCCCTCCTTCTAATTCTCTTCTTCATCTTCACATCAACAAAGGACAATGATAAAGCTATAAATCTCTTTTAGTTAAAGGCTTGAGTTGTTGTAGTACTCTTGAGAAGTGTGGTGGCATAGAGCACATATAGAGGTAGGGAGTGGGTAGGTGAGCATGAAGCGGTATTCTTAATCCAATTCTAGGTTAACAAGAGCTACCACCATTATCTTACATCAAGGAGTCACGGTAGATACACCAAAGGGTCATACATTCATGATATGAAGCAATAGTGTCCAAAGCCACAACTTGGATGGGCGCCCGTAATGGTGTGACGGAGTATTCATGGGTCAATTCCTGCTTCAAGAGCATGTGGTAGCAAGTTAGGATGAAGTCCTAAGTGATGTACTTCATGGATATATTATGAGAGTAGTCATTGTAATAGCATTAGGCCTCATATGAGCCTAAAGTGCCGGCCAGCCATAGTTTAAGTGAGTGTAAACACTTATGGCCATGTATATAAGTGAATTTCTCTCATAATACAACATACTCTCCCATTGTGCAATTGAGTCGTGCTCTTGCTAATCCTCTTGCTAATCTCTCTCCCTAATGCATGTTAGTGAGTGTGTGTGAGTGAAGTGATAAGAGAGGAGGAATGAGGACCCATAGTGCAAGACGGCGCTATGACAATGCTTGCGGGAGACGCGATGGAATTGCTTCATAAGGAGTTGTAGAGCTTGGAGACCTCAAGGGTTAAGAGCTCGGCCATTGGAAATATCCTCACAACAAGTGCGGTTCACCAGGTAATCTCTTTTTGGATGTGTTTCAAGGAGGGTCAGGGTGAGCCATAACAGGTATGGCAAAATCAGATTATCCCACATGCATGGACCAAGAAAATATGTACTCTACCCATATAAATTAAGGGGTCATTTTCAAACAATGGAAGGACAAGCACTTGCACACATCTCAAGTCTCTCTATGAGTCCAAGCTAATCAATCTTGGAATCTAATTGATTTGGGTCTATTGCACACACACATCATTATGGGCATAATTAGACACCATCCACCTTAGCTTAGTGTAATCATTCATCATTAGCATGTGATTAGGTTAATTCACTTGTATTAGTGAAGTTTTTAACATGGTATTAGAGCCTTCTCGATCCCTACATCACTTATCTTAGCTCATGCTAACTTAAACACTTTACATTAATCAACTAATTAGCTACTAATCATCATCTTATCCATTCTTCCCCCTTTGTAGTCCAAAATTCAAATGCTTGGCACTACTTGTTCTCTCACCCAATAGACAAGTCCTTAAGGAGATTGTTGCTCAACCCTAGGCTAATCTACAATAGGAGGAATTAGCAAATTTCAACATCTATAGGTAGAAAATAATGATTTTTTTGCTGACTTGTCTTTTGATCTATTCTCCATTCATACTTGCAATTGGGATAATTCGTCTTAGAATTATTTTAGCAATGATATTTAAGGTATCTACAGCTCAAAGTTTGAGCCACTTCATCCATTGTGTGAGCCACAGTAAGGAAAAACATAGTCGTGGGTTTCTGCCATTTGACCTATTATTTGGTGGTTTGAGTTGAGGATTTTTAATGTGGGGTTGTTGATCAGGGTGCCCACTTTTGTCCAGTTTATGATGAACTGGGACAATGCTTGGAGAAAAAATTTTGGGAGCCAAGGTACTTCAAATGAGATCAAGAAAATAATAGAAAATCCACATGTACTCAAATTAACCTAATATAACTTAAATTAATAAAAATTAGTTTAATTGATCAAAATTAATTAATAATATGATGAAATCATAAAAGATGATCTTTACATACTTAGAGTGATCCAAGAAAATATTTCACTGATGCATATAGGTTTTAGATTATTTACATCAAAAATGTAATTTTTACTAATTAGATTATTGACATTTACAGGCCTTCTAATAGCCTGGAATTTTTTTGGAAAATAGATCATTAAAAATCCAACCATTGGATTTGCAATTTTGACTAACCATCACATTTTGCTAATGTCTCACTATCTACCACTCTTTTGATCTACAAGATTGAGCATTTTAAGTGGTAGTTATTGTGGGTGCAAAAGTGGCATATATTATAACACTTTAAAGACCTTGAAATATTTAAAGAAAAAAGATAAATAGCTTAAAATTTTCTCAAAAAATCAAGTTAAGCTCTATATTATGTGAAGGTCCATAGTGGGAATCATATGAGTTTATATGTAAAAGATATTAGAATTTTAAAGAATCAGTCCAAATTTGGGACTTTGTACCTAAGGAAATGGGGACTTTTGACTATCTAATTCTTAATCAAATTATGAAACTATATTCCTAACTTTACATGTGATGTTCCAATGAAAGAACTTAAAAGGAATTTCCTTCATTAGCTAGGAGATATTGGCCACTAAAGGTAAACAAATACCTATTTTTTCATGTTTACAGGGTGCTTGAGTGGACAAAACTGGGCATCCAGATCCTGCAACCACCCTGTGACACTTGTTCTCTCATCAAGGAAAAGAATCCCATGCAAAACTCCCCATCAATGTTTTCTCTCTCATCCTCAATTTATTCCTCCAAAGTCAAGTGGTACTAATCATTGTGATTAAGACTACTCAAGATAATTAATAGGTAATTAGCAAAAATTAGGTTAAATTGGGGATACAATTCTGTAATTAGGGTTGAATTTAGGGTGTTTACAAATCAAAAGCAATAATTTTGCATTGGGGCTATCCTCATGAATCGCTAGAAACAAAAAAGTAGAATTGGAAGTACACACACTACTTGCATTTCATCTTGTTTAAAGCACCCACATCTACTTGCATTTTATCTTGTTTAAAGCACCCACACTACTTGCATTTCATCTTGTTTAAAGCACCCACATCTACCAAGTTGTATGAGAATAGACACTACCAATTAAATTATAAGATCATTGGTAAAACCTTCTCATTATGGCAACATCAAGTATCACTTTGCATGTAGAGAAGTTCAATGGGTAAGGGTTCCACACCTGGGCTACATAGATGAAGTAACTTCTAAAGCATAAGAAATTGTGGAAAATCATTAAGGAAAATGTCCAAGAGGAACCAAGTGAAGGGTGGATTTAAAAAAATGAGCAATCTTTGTCACTTATTGTTTTACACTTGCACACTAGCCTTATTCATCACATTGTCTAAGGAACATGCAAAACATATATGGGGTTCAATAAGTCTCGTGTTTGGATCTAAGGCAAAGCAATAGGAAATTCACTTAAAGATTGATTTCTATGTTCTATAAATTAACTTTAATGAATAATTTGCTTATTGTTTCAATAAAATAAAAAGGATCATGACCCAGTTCGATGGCATAGATGGCAAGATTAGAGATAAAGATGCAGTTACACTTGTCAAAACCTTTAAGAATTCACCGGAGCCAACATTTGATGGTATGAATCCTCCCTTTTGGAGAAGGAGAGATAATATAAAGGAATCAATCCCATCACCACCACTGAGCTAAACAATAGGCTAATCTACAACTGTAGGAATCAGGGAATTGCGACGTTTAGAGGCAGAAAACAATGATTTTTTGTTGAGTGGTCTTTTGTGTATTCTCCATTCATACTTGAAATTGGGATAATTACTCTTATGATTAGTTTAGCAAAGTTATAAGGTATCTACATCTCAAAGGTTGAGCCATTTCATCCATTGTTTGAGCTAGAGCAGTAAGAGACACACTCGTGGTTTTCTGCCATTTTGGCCTTTTTGGTGGTTTGAGCCAAATTTTTTTAATGTCCCACTTGTCCTCATCAAGGAAATGAAGCCCATGAAAAACTCCCCATCAATGTGGTCCCTCTCATGCTCAATTTATTCCTCCAAAATCAATTGGTACTAATCATTATGATTAAGGCTAATCAAGATAATTAGAAAACAATGGGTGAAATTGGGAATACAATTGAGAAATTAGGGTTGCATTTAGTGTGTTCACACGTCAAAAACACTAAGTCTACATTGGGATATCCTTAGGAAGCTTTCCTAAAGAGTAAGGAGGCAAACACCTCCACTACACTAGGGGTGTATGCATGATAAGGTGCACCACTATTTGGACTATTTAGTGGTTTGCAATAGTGGTGGTTGTTAGCACTTTCAAAAGGGACAAGGCACTTTAATTTCAAGGAATAAGAGTGGAGTGGGGTAGAAAACATTTATGTTTCCACCATTATTTGTCATTATTTTGAAGAAAAGGGTCTATTCATGATGGGAGGTGATGTACACTCAAGGAGACATGTGGTTTGCATGCTCGACTAAGGAGGCATGTAGGGTTTGGAGAAGACAGGTGCACGTTAGTCTACTCTATAGGCTTGGCTAAGGAGATACACAAGTGTGGAAGCCTCCATTACGGTGTGGCAATGCACACTAGGGAGAATCGTCCTTCAAGATTAAAAAAGGAGGTGTGCATCTGTTTTTCACAAATGCATGTTCTATTTCCATTCATGCTCTCCTTGTTTCAGCAACATGATCCCTCATGCGCTACCAAGTTATCATCTCAAAGAGGCTGATCACAACAATGGCATCTAAAACATGCTCATCTCATTGGGTACCTCCCTTTGTTAAGCTTCCCATGCTAAGGCGATACTGTCACACAGAGCACGATTTTTATACCGAGCATGGGCTTAGCTTGGAAGGGGCGAACCCAAGGCAATTGATAGATCCAGACGTACTAGTCAAAGATTAGCAATCAGTATACCAGGTTCCTATGAGACAGGGAAAACTATGAAGTGCAGGGATTTAAAGCCTTGCCTCTATCCATAAATGGTGACCTTGCATCATAAGGTGTAACACCAAGAGCCCATAAATCATGAGATTTCCATTGCCTTCACTCATGGTTTTGTTTATGAGAATAGCACAACATCCCTTACTGCTACTGACAGAGGAAAGTACAGGATTGCATGGGCTGAGTTTGCAGAGTCTGTTAATGCAAACATTAAAGCACATGGGAAGCTGTGTTGGAAATAGGGTTGCAGGAAAGCACACAAAGCTTGGAGAAGAAGAAGCAAGAATGCACACAACATCCCTTACTGCTACTGACAGAGGAAAGTACAGGATTGCATGGGCTGAGTTTGCAGAGTCTGTTAATGCAAACATTAAAGCACATGGGAAGCTGTGTTGGAAATAGGGTTGCAGGAAAGCACACAAAGCTTGGAGAAGAAGAAGCAAGAATGCACACAACACACAGTGTATTAGATTGTGTCAATATACAAAGATTAGTTAGCCCTAGAATGATGGGCGTATATACAAGCCGAGGAAAAAAAACTCCTAAGGAGGGAAAAAGTGCCTTGGCACTCCTAAGTGTGGTCACACACATCACTACCTATATATATGGCAACAAATCCCCCCTGGGAGTGATGGTGTGAACAAGATCTGGCACTCATGTATAGGGAAGTGCCATGCCCGAAGTAGATCAGTCCACAAGGGGGAGCAAGCCCAAAGCTTTGCGGAAAGATTCAAACTTCTCATGAGGAAGCGCCTTTGTGAAAAGATCGGCGAGGTTGTCCTGTGTTGGCACATATGCCAAGCTGATCTCTCCTGATGAGAGTCTCTCCCTGACATAGTGATAATGCACCTCAATGTGCTTTGTGCGAGCATAAAAAACTGGGTTTCTCGCAAATCAATGTGCTGTGACTATCAGTGTAGATAGAGGTGGCAGACTCCTTTCAACACCCAAGTCAGCAGCCATAAGCCAACTGAGCCACACACACTCAACCGTAGCTATGAAAGCTGCCCTCTACTCAGCTTCACAACTAGAAGTGGCCATAGTAGGTTGCTTCTTGCTCAACCAAGATATGCATGAGCTACCGAGCATGAAACAAAAACCACTTGTGGACACTCTTGTGTCATAGCAACGAGCCCAATCTGAGTCCAAAAAAGCATGTAAATCTGGCGGCAACGATCCCCCCTTGGGATAAAATAACCCAAGATGTATGGTGCCACTCAAGTAGCGAAAGATGCGTTTAACTCCCTTCCAATGCTGAGACCCTCGGCTATGCATAAACCTGCTCACTTGTGAGACTGTAAACTGAATGTCTGGCCTCGTAATGCATACATAAATGAGGTAACCAACAGCTGTCTGATAGAGTGTGACATCAAAGTGATCTCCAGCATCATGAAGACTCAAGTTCAAACCTGTCTCCATTGGAGTAGCAATAGGCTTGCAGTCTTCAAGGCCAAATCTCCGCAACAATGTCTCAATATACTCTATCAAACACAAAGAAATACCTCCATCACATTGCTTAAATTGTATCCCCAAATAATGATGCAAATGTCCCAAATCTGACATCTCAAAAGAGGCATTCAAATTAACTGTAAAATCAGCAATACGATTCTCATTTGGTCCTGTGAGCAACATGTTATCGACATAGAGAGCAATGATTAGATGTACATCATCCACACATTTAACATACAAAAACATACAAAGTGCTTTTTGTTGGACTATTATGAAAACCATGTGCAGTCAAATATGCATGTATCTTTTTTTCATACCAAGCTCGTGGAGCTTGCTTTAAACCATACAAAGCCTTTTTCAACCTGCACACTTTGTTTTCCTGCCCTCTTTCAACAAAACCACGAGGTTGTGATACATACACCTCCTCATGCAAATCTCCATTCAAGAACACGGTCTTTATGTCCAACTAATGTACATTCCAACCATTATCAGCTACCAATGCACAAATGCTACGAATGGTAGTCATACGACAAGTGGGAGCAAAGGTCTCATCAAAATCAATGCCCTTTTCTTGAGCATAACCCTTTGCAACAACAACAAGTCTAGCCTTATAGCGATCAAGACTGCCATTTGGCTTTCGTTTCAAGTTAAAAACTCACTTACATCCAATGACCTTTTTACCAATAGGCAAATCACACAAAGACCATGTACCATTCTTCATTATAGCATCATATTCACTTTGCATTGCAGCCAACCAATTTTTTGATTTTTGTGCCTCATCAAATGAAAGAGGTTCTTCCTCTTCACACATATTAGACACAGCCAAAGCATAACAATCTGATGCATAAAGACATGCTGAAAACCTGAACGAGTACGACTAGAAATAGATGCATCAATTTTACTATCACGCAAGGTTTGCACCAGCCATTTAGGCATACCTCTAGCCTACTCATTTTCAGCCCTATCCTCATAAATTACATCCTGTAAATCTACATCAGAAATAGGCTGATCTATGATGTCATTTGAAATCTGCATAGGCTGAATATTTGCCTCATTAGGACTTACATTTGAATTCCCACATGTAAACAGAGGCAACAACGTGAGCTCACACCTGTCTCTTTGGTACATGATAACAAAGACTGCACAGCATCTTCCACAAAAACAACATCTCGACTAATCAAGATATGCTTTGACTGCAGATGATACAATCTATAACCCTTGCTCTCAGCACCGTAACCAACAAAAATGCATTTGACAGCCTTATCATCCAATTTTCTACATTGTTGCACAGGCACTAAAGCATAGGCCAAGCAACCAAAGACACGCAAGTGAATAGAAGGCTTCCTGCCATGCCAAGCTTAATATGGAGTAACAGACTATAAGGCCTTAGTGGGACACCTGTTGAGTACACATGCAGCACACATGACAGCCTCAAGCCAAAACGCCTGTGGCAAAGCTTGGCTCTTGACCATACATCATGCCATCTCCATAAGTGACCTGTTTTTCCTCTCAGCAACACCATTTTGCTGAGGGGTATATGGCACTGTACATTGAAATTTTATCCCACAACTAGCCAGAAATGCATCAAACTCTTTAGACATATACTCCCCCCTCGATCAGAACAGAGGGTGCCCACAGTACAATTGGATATATTTTCAACCATAAGCAAAAACTGTTTGAAGCACAAAAACACTTCAGACATTAGGAACTCAATGGAGTCTTTTTGGGCCCTTTAATTTGCCATTGCCTAATGGAGGTGATTAAGAAATAGACAAATAGGGAGAT